>NC_132884.1:7647294-8004794 GCF_030463535.1 Salminus brasiliensis
TTATTTTTATTGGTTTGTCTGTGCAAATGAAACAAATGAAGAACTAAATGCGCTTTAAGCCTAAGCTGTTAGCCTGGCATCTACCATTCTAAACTAAAGAAGCACACTTCAGACACCAAACAAGCCTAGGCTGATCACCTGCATCGGAAGTAAGTGATAAATAACGTACCATTATGCTCTCTTACATGTACCTGTTTCTACACTGTGGCAATCCATCAAGTAGTTTAACAGATACTTGTGAATCAGGTATAGGTGCTTCCCTACCTCCAACCATCATATCCCACATGTTATTGCCTTGAAATGGAGAATTCCAGTCTCATGACATCACTAGCAGACTTGACAAGTGGGTCAAGCGATGTGTTATGAAGAAACACACGTCGCAAATACAAAAACAAATGTTCATCTTTATTTCTGATAGTGTTATAATACCTGATGGCTCCATAAAGTCTCTAATATATTCGTACTGCTCTACATAGCTATGTAACATGGCACAGGTCTTGTGCTGAGCTGCACACACCACACATTTTTTTTTTTTTTACAATAAACTGACAGATTTGTACACGACTCCGTGGCACACACTAATCTTAACAGTAAGTACATCAATGAGACTGGACAAGGGGACATTGTGTTACCATTGCACAGTACATTATTAGAGCTTGTGTCATCCACAGGTGTGATCATCAACATTGTTCGCCCCAACATACAGTTTAGCTATACCGTTTAATAGTTTTAATGACTGGGGTCGTTCTTTCAACATGCCATTTAAAAAAAAAAGTATGAAAAATAATGTACAACAGAGCGTGGTCTGATCATTTAAAGGTGTAGCATAGAACGTCAAACAAACACAACAAAATATGACTATTTTATATCCTTCTTTGGCTCACATAAATATGACTAATTCAAATGCTTTCGCTCTCAGTTGAAAGTAAGACTTTGATTCAAGTTACTTCAATGGCAAACACACGCTTGGCTCTTATGCACACATGCTCACACTCCCACGTGCGCACACACCATAGGCAATCCACCACAGGCTATATTGTGATAGGTCATTTCATCCTCAAACATACACACACACTGCAGATGGCACAGGCACAATCCGTCAGCTGAATATTTACTGGTCACTCTCAACAGCAACACACAAATTTGTAGGGACGATTTCTCTGTCAACTTCTCACAAGAGCATACTGATAGGTAGGTAGATACATTTAATCCAACGGTTTCTCAGGTAGGCCTTTGCCCTGCAATAGTCCACCACTGTGCACCAACACTTTCAGACTGGGCCTCGTCCACATGTATGCAGACTTTTCTAAGAATGACATTTTTCCCTGCATTTCCAAAGACATCCCTATACACACCAACAAAACGCAAAAGCGAATGCAAAAGCCATTTGAAGAAGCAATATCACAAAATATGTGTTCATTTGATGAAAAAACACGCCATACTGTACTGCAATCTTCTATACTGCAATAGAAAACACTGTCGATCACAGAAAGTGCCAATTACATAGGCCGATCTACACTCACAGAGCAATTTATTAGGAAGAACTGTACACTGACTTATTTAGCCAATCATGTGGAAGCAGTGCAATTCATAAGATCATGCAGATACGGGTCGGCAGCTTCAGGTAATATTTACATCAATCATCAGAATGGGGGGAAAAATGCATTCTCAGTGATTTTGAGCATTTTTAGATTGCTAGAGTCAGGCGGGCTTGTTTGAGTGTTTCTGGAACTGCTGATCTACTGGGATTTTCAGAATAATAAAGTGCAAAAAAGGAAATATCCAGTGAGCGGCAGTTCTGCAGACAAAATGCCTTGTTGATGTGAGAGGTAAATGGAGAATGTCCAGACTAGGCTATAGTACCCCCCATTAACTGTGGCCAGTGTAAAGCTTCTCAGACAGGTTCCACTTCTGTCAGCCAGGAACAGAAAGCTGAGGTTGCACTGAGAGCAGGCTCACCAAAACTAGACAGCTGAAAGCTGGAGAGACGTTTTCTGTTCTGATGAATCTTGATTCCTGCTGAGGCTCACAGATGGTATGGTCGGAATTTGGCGCCAAAGCAAATCCATGGACTCAGTCTGCCTTGTGTCAACAGTCCAGGCTGGTGGAGGGGGTGTAAACCTATTCTGAGTTCCTGTTTGGAGTATTGTTGTTGACCATATGGATCCCTTGATGACCACAATTTACCCAACTTCTAATGGCTGCTTAAATAATGCACCACATCACAAAGCAAAACTCAAAGCAAAAACAATTTCCTAAGCTTGACAATGAGTTTGGTGTTCTTCAGTGGTCTTCCAGGTCAATGGATCTGAATCAGATAGAACACCTTTAGAATGTGGTTGAAAGGGAGATTTACAGCTTTAAGGCGCTCCTGAAAGATGTGCAGGGATTGTATGATGCAATCATGTCAACATGGACCAGAATCTCAAGGCAAAGTTTCCAACATCATGTGCCATGAAGAACTAAGGCTGAGGCTTAAAGGAGGCTCTACCCAATATAAGTATAGTGGTCCTTATAAAGTGGTCAGTGAGTGCATTTTACTACGTGCAGCGTGAACATGCATGCGCAGTAAATTCTCTTGTGGCACACTTAAACCACAAAAAAATCTGTCAATTTCCATTCCACCAGCAGAATGGTCATGGTATGTTGTTCATTCTATGCAATACTTTTAAGTTATAGATTTCATGGACTAAAATGCTTTAATTAATTAATCTGGGTTTAATTGAGTACAGTAACAGCAAGCGACTTTGTTTTCATCATAGCAAGAGTGTGTACATATATATGTTATACATGTGTATAATGTAATGATGACTTGCATGTCTTAAACTAGCTCAGGTGTGATTTGTTTGTAAACACATTTTTTCACTGATCTAAAATACTCTAGTGTGGAACCCAAAATGCAGTCAAAAAAATACGCTTTCAAAAATATCTGTATATATGTGGACGAGGCCTGAAATACACAAACAGACACATTTGCACATACCAACCCACAAATACACGCATTCACACACACACACACACGCACATACACACACACACACACAATAGTGCCTACACCCATGAGTCTGGAGAAGCGGGGTAGGCCTGAGCTCGGTAGGAAGGCCTGCGTGTGGTGGAGTAGAAGTCCACGTAGTTAGTGTTACGTTTAACCCCCTGTCTCTCGCCCACCACCGGATAGTTGAGCGGTTCGTCCAGGTAAGGGTCATCGTAGCCCATGGGAGAAGCCAGGTACATTCCGTAAGTGTCATAGGCCCTTTGATTCGGCTCATCTGAGTAGTACAGTTGGCTCTGCTGGTAGGAGAAAAACAGTGTGAGAACAGGGTGAGGTATACAACAAAACTGGCATATGCAACAAGTAAAAAAATTCTCTAAATGAAATGTAAAAACCTTTTTTTGCAAGATTACAGTTTTTATATGTTTGCTAGAATTCTTCTCAGCAGAGGATGTGTACTTATTTACACTATTTATTTGCTTAGTCACTGACTTTTTTATATAGTTGCAAACATTCTACGATCCTGAACTTGCACTGAAGGCACTGTATTTCATTGTCCAATGTACTTTTACTCATTATATTATTATTTATTACAACATAATTTGATGTAATTTCTCGATGTGATATAGCTTTCTGAGAGGGGTCTGTAAAGTTATTTGTAAGGGATTGGGCTGGCTGATTCATCCGTGGCAAAGTAGTTCTGTAATTTTCAAAAATTCCCTGTGTGTTATTTCATTACCATGAAGTCAACTCAAACAGGAGTTTAATACTCAAATAGGGGTTTATTGAGAAAACTCCAGATTCAGTGAATTCAAAAAGTATTCCTTCTTAGAAAAGTCTTACTCCTTCTTCTTACTTCTTAAAATCAAATGCTTTGTCACTTACATTGTAATACCTAGTCCAGCTTACACAAATATTAATGAACATGTCTGGCGTTGACTTATGTGTACCCTGTGGTTCTCAAATACCCACCCATGGCATGTTTTTGTGATATTTGCTATAGTTATTTTTTTATCTAGTGTGCTATAACACAGGGTCAAACCTATACAACTTGTTTCACTGTTTGCCCTGCTGCATCCTAGGAGACATTATCAGGTGTATGTCTGGGAGAGGCTCACCTGTGGCCTTTGAGGTTCCTCGAGTGAAGGGGAGGGGTATGAGCTTATGAAATAGGCAGAATTCTTTCCTGACCCTAAAACAAAAAAACAATCCCACTTTAATTTTGGTAACCCCTTAATACCAGCACATCATCATAGCAATAGAAAACTATAGTTTCTCAGTTGTAAGGCAAATTCACAACATATGTATCAAAGCCCTATTTTGATCTTTTTATTCCTATTCATATCTTAAGCTTCAGAGGTATCACTATTAGCCGATGTGATTTCAGCAAAAGAGAGGGTGGTGAATGGCTATAATGTGTAGGTTAAATGTTTAGTGGTTTGGCAGCATGTCAGCAATGTCAGAAAAAATGAGTAAGTGAGTAACGAAGCCCTATCATCAGGAGATTGCAGGTTGGATCCCTAGTGATGTCACAGCCATCAATTGCCATAGTCCCAGAAAGCATAATTGGTCTTGCTCTCTCATCTCTCTATCTTTATCACTCAGCATGATGCCAGTGGCCAGTGTGAGTTTCTATTAGCTGTTGTAACTGAATTGGCGCTCTCCTCCAATCATGTTTAACTGTCCAGTGACATTGTTTTACTGGCAGTTCAAAAAGAAGAAGTTGGCTGGTTTCATGTGTCTCAGAGGAGGCATATGCAAGCTTTCCTGGTCTCAGCTCTGGTAGCACTGCGTAATTTGGAATGGAAAATTACTAAAGTGGGGAGAAAATTGGGACAACAAAGATGATGGAACAAGCAGCCTTGGCAGCATGTCCATCAAGTAGCCTTCCTTGGGAATAGCTTCAAACAGTGCCACGGCCAACAGATCTGAGACTGGGTTTGCTAAAAGAAACTTTTGAACAAATGAGTGCTGTTTAAAAGCCTGTTGTTGCAGTACCTAATGCTTGTCAGTTGTAAGAGTCTATTATTTACATACACAGAACTACACCATATTTATTTGTCATTCAAGCACATTCACCTTTTAAAACTTTAAAAGATGGACTGGCTGCCTACATTTCAAAGTTTCATTTTAGTGAAATGAAAGACCTAATTTAATATCTCAATTTCTATATTCATATGTAGATGTTCAGCAATGTAAAAGGGGATTTGCAGTTATTCAGTTAAAATTACAGTGGACTCTTCATGCTTACCTGTGTACAGAGTTTTGTTTCTGTTGGCATCGCCATAATAGTTATAAAGTTGCATAGAAGACTGAGCCCTTCTCTTGCTCAGCCGATGTTCCCTTATTCCCAACATAGCCGGAGAGGAAGTGGCACTACCGCCTAAACACAATAAACAATGAATCAGTAATGCATAATGTCACAGAAATGACATTAAACAGTAAAACTAAGACATGTAATAAAAACATCTCATCAGTTAAATAACAAACTGCAAAAAAGGTGACCATTTTGTTATATTGCCATTTTTCTTTGTGCTAGTACCCACAATCCACTGCTGGTAGTGCTGGCTCACCTGACTGAATGACAGGTGACATCTGTAAGTTGCTCGTTGGCAGGGTGGGTTGGGACCGGTACCTGTCTCGCTCTAGCGTTGACACTGGTGTAACAAAATGGTTCTGATTCCACCCGTCCTGGTGAAGCATATTACAGAACTCATGACAGAGCCAACAAGAAGCTAGAACTAATGAATCAAACTACCTCTGGGGTTTTCCCTACCTTTTTATAGATGTTGCGCAGATCTCTGTACTGCCACAGAGTATTCAGCACCTGTGCAGCAGCCTTGACCACTTTCATGGAGTACCTGGATGTCAGAGACAGACAGAAGAGTTTAATCAATTCAACATGAATATGACAGGATCAATACAACAGCATCAGCTATTACTACAACTGTGGTTTGTCTCTTTTAATGTACAATTCAAAGTTTATACTTGCCATGTAAACACTGTATACCTACTTTACCTACACATTATATGTAGGTAAAGTAAGATTTATGGACCTTGTCCAGTGGGCTAAAGTATATATAATAATATTTGAATTTATGCTTTATTTTCATTAGTTAAAAAACAAAAATTATGTTAAAAGTGTTGCACTTTATCACTAGAAGGGAAGTGTGTCCCTGTGTTAATAGTGAATACATTTGTGCAGTTTTTTGGACCACTGCATTAAGGCATGTACTATATCTTATATTTTCTTTCTTGGTTTATATTTGATTTTCAAGCTTTTCCATCTTACCTCTCCCCCCGGCCTCGGCTGATGGAGACCAGCTTGTCAATTCCACCAGCTTGAGCAAGCGCACGGGCGTTCTCCATGTTCCTACTGGTGACTTCATGAAGTGCACAGCACACAGCTGCCACTGTCTCATCAGACAGTAGCGAGGGCCCATGACCCGGGAGGCGTGTCACCAAGTCTGGCATGGCATACTTTCCTATAAGAGTACAAAAAAAAAAGTTTCTTTATGACATGGAAAAGCTTTTTAATTATAGGTATTTCAAATGTTAAACATTTTCAAAAGAACAGAAAAATCAGTGCTTGTGTAAACACAACAGTCAGTGTTATCTATTTCTAGAGATGACCGATTGGTATATTTGTTAGCACTTCACACTAACAGTAATAATAACACACACCCATGTTCACCATTAGTGTCGGACACAGATGAAATTTGGTCTCTGCCTTTATCCCATCTGTGCAGTGAACACACATACACACTAGTGATCTTAACACAAACAGTGACAGTGAGCACATGTACCCCTAACAGTGGGCAGCAATCACTGTGGTGCCCGGAGAGCAGAGAAGGTGAAGGGCCTTGCTCAAGGGCCCAACAGTAGGAGCCCAGGTATTGAACCCACAACTGTGTCATGAATAGCCCAGTGCTCTAACCTCTGAGCCACCACTGCCCCAAGTAACAATATATATGTAAATGTTTAATGAAAACCAGAATAATATTACAATTGATATACTGACCAATCAGTTCCTTGTTCCTGGCGTCCAAAGCCATGTTGCGCAATGCGGTTGCCACAGAGCACACCACCCTGTCATTATCCATCCTTAGCAACTCCACCAGGATGGGCAAGCCCTTCTCCTTACGCACTGCTGCTCGGATGTATGCCGCAAACTGACCACACACACAGAAAGACAGAACAAGGGTGATCTCCAAAAAGATTTTCTTTGGAGTTGGGAAAAGTTGCTTTTCATTCGGAGTGTGTGAAATTTTAGCCACTCACATAATTCAGTTCTATACTGTGGACTGTGACTGTAATGTGTCAGCATACAGCAGTGGAACTGCGTGTAGCCTACCCTCCAGCTCCCAGCCGAGAGGTTCTGCAGTGACCCAGCTGCTCCCTCTAGTGTGGCCGGGTTGGAGCTTTCCGCCAGCAGGGTGAGGTAAGGCTTAACCACTGATGGGTGCCACAGCATCTCCGCCCCCTTTGGGCTGCCAGAGAAACCAGGGATAGGTCCAACTCCATCCCACTGTGCAGAAAAAGCATACCATAGAGCTAGTTAGAGCACTTTTCTTCACTATAACACTTGTATGATTCATTCAGATTTCATGTTCAAATTTCTAATTTATGCGACATGCTGGAATCACTCATTTTCTTATTGACTGAGGTCAATAAGACCACAATGTGACCAACACACTATGGCATTGCAAGCTTTATTTATGCATTATATAAAGTTTATTCAGATTAAAACCCTTTCAGATGCTGATTTATGAATACATCTTTTCATTTGGTATCAATTATATTTTTGGACATCTGTTGGCAAGTTACAGCTGGGTTTGGATGTAAAACTCACACTGATGTATACTGGATACGGTCTTGGGTTTGGACCACAATTTCAGGTCTGATTAAAGCTATCATTACAGGAAAGAAAGCTTAGTAAGCTTAGTAAGGATTAGGCTTGCCTGTTGGTCCTGCCAGGACCTTTTCTTCTTCTTCTTTCTCAAGCCCCAGCAGCTGTAGTCAACCTGCTTGCTGGAAGGGTCGTTGCCCAGGAGTGTGTCCAAGTCCTGGGTGCCCATCAGCCGAGAGGGGGGCATCTCCAGCTCGAGGCGATATGACAGGTTCCTCAAAGTGCACACACAGTTTTCCACAATCTGAAAAGAGAAAGGTTGGGCTCAGCGAGCTAAAACCAAGAAACTGGGTCATTAAAAGCTAATGGTTGGAGAACCCTACCAGAAGGTGGCGCTCTAAGACTTTAAGAGCAGACTCTAAAAACAGTATAATGCTGTGGTTGGCCATCAAAGCCACTAAATCCACTTTTCTGGCTCCGGAAACAGTGTGGGAGAGATAGAGAGATGATGGCGTGGGATGTTGTGCTTCCTCTTTAAGAAGAGAGCTCATCAGCCAACCACCAGCTGCCACCAATCACAGATAAACCATTTCTGCTGTGTATTAACCTGAAAAGTTTCTTTTCCACTGTTCCTATACCAGAAGCTAGTTAGCTAAGATGTGTGTTGCTTACCTTGCTGTCAAAGTCAGAGGTGTTGATACACGTTTTAATGATGTAGAGCAGAGAGTCAATCAGTCCCTCACAGCAGCGCATCTGCCTACGGGCTTCTTCACCAGCTGAGCTAAGGTTTCTGGCATGCACATACATACACACACAAGCACACACACACATAATACATAATATCACTGTTATACTGTGGGTACATTCTCTGTTTTCTACCATATACAGTACTGTGCAATACATGCGTTTTGCTTGTAAAATCTCCAGATTACATAAGAACAGATGAATGTAAACATAAATACAGTAAAAAGTAAAAACAAAGTAAAAAAAAAAGTTGATACACAATATGTCCAAATGTTTGTGGACACACTTCTAATGAACGCATTCAGGTACTTTACGTTGCACCCATTGCTGACACGCTGCTTATCTATTCCCTGAAGAGAAATACTGCCAACAGCATAGGACTATTTCCAGCGGATACACATAAACCTACTGAAACCATGCTGCCTAATTCCAGGCTTGGGCACGAGGGGTATAAAGCACCCCCCCCACACTCACACACACACACCCAGCACTGAGCTGTGGAGAAGTGGAAGTGTGTTCTCTGGAATGATGGTTGGTGCTCTATGACTACTATGAATACTTTTGGGTTGAGTTGGGGTGTTGGGGATGAGGTGTGGTGGTGACCATCCAACACAATGCCCTCACTCTAGTCACTTAATGCAATCAAATCTCCACAGCAATGCTAAAAACTAGTGAATGAGCAGGTTTGAAGGACAAGGCTCGATTCCAAATTTGTCCCGGATGCTTCCAGCCAGTGCATGGATCTGTTCAATTCCGTCACCAGTTCATCATATATAACATAATTAATCACTGATTTACCAATCTAGGTGTTGCCTGATAACTTAAGTGATACTAGACAAGAAGAGCTTTGGAAGTGTCTTAATGAACACACTTACACTTTTTCATTGTGATTTTCACAGGTGCCTCTTGCACTGTATATTTAGTTGCTATTGTAGTAAAAGCCTGTGTCTCTAAAATGGTAACTATGGTAATAACGATAATAAGGGAAGAAATTTATGTTGGAGCATTCATTATGAAATGGCCATATATAAAAGGCAGCTACAAAAAGTATTAAAAGAAAAGAACAAATATATATGTCTAAAAATGCAATAGGATAACAACACTTTTTAGCAGTACCTGAGGCATCCAGTTGTGTTTCTCAGCACTAGTGAGGAATGCAGTTTGAGCTTGTGGTCCTCTCTCTGGGGGGCTGCACCCCACCCTGAATGAGGGATAATCACTGTGTTGGTGAGAGGAGCAAGAGCGTCCCGAACGATGGTCATCTTCACTGAGTCACATGACGACAAGTTCCATAACACACCTGTGCACAAGATGATACACAACATCAGGAAAGCAGTTATCCACAACACAGTAGCATATTGATATAAGATGCAATGAGCTAATAGCCCTGTTTGTTACTGACAATTGCTCTAATTTGGTGTACGACAACAAGGCTTGTAGTCAATTACCAACAGTGGTAATTGTACTGTGTACACACCAACCCACAACAAACACATAATCTGCATATTTGAGTGCTGCTAACTAACTTAAAATAGATTCCTATCTGCCTTAGTAACGGTCCAGTATGTGTGTATGTGTTTGTATGTTTGTACTAGCTTTAGCGATGATGGATGAACCAGTAAAGAAGGAGAAGGTGATGAGATGTGGAAGGATCCAGCTTGCCAACATGGAAACTGAAACATTCAACACTATATGCTTGTGTGTGGGTGTGTGTGTGTGGCTACATTTGTCAGCCTCTGCTTTCGTTAAAACAGCTTGTCTCTCTTCATTAATCAGAGCTGAGTCCCAGATACGGTGCTTTTTAAACTGTCCTTGCTACTCTACACAACACAATGCACTGTGTTAACTCCAGCTAGACAACCAAATATTCATACTGAGCATGAGAGAGAGGGGGGGGGGGTTAGGTATTTGAAATTTACTTTTGGTCAGTTATGAGCACAACATCACTGATACAAAAACACACAGAGGCTAGAGTTATATGAAGAATGTGACAATGTGGGGTCTCTTTGACACATAGACCAATCACTTATTGGGTACCTGACAACCATTTGAAAAAGGCAGTGTTTCAAATTGTTTTTAAATAATAATACTATTATTATTATTATCATCACTATTACTCTTATTGTTAATAAACACATATATTATAAAATCATAATAGTTTGACTCCAGAGTTTAAACCACAGTTACAAGCCGAAATATCCACTGTTTGTTAATATAAAACATGTTTTGAGTGAAAAGTCAGCTGCTCTCTGTTACCTCCTTCCTTTCTGCTGTGAGTGTGTAATGCAGATGTTAAGAGGTACCCTCAAAGCTAATTTCAGCTACTGTCATGCCATGGATGTGTTATTTATTATTTGCAGGTAATATACACTGCTTTTGACAACAATACAAGTAACAGCAGTAATGTTAGTGCTGGAAGACACACTGACTAAGCTTAAGCGTGCATGCTGGATAACTATGTCAGCAATGGGTGCAACTTAATGAAGCTGAATGCACTCATTAGATGGGGTGTCCACAAACATTTGGTGATATAGTGTACTTTAAAACACTGCAATAAAATCACTTTCAAGTTTTTACACAATTATGTCACAATGTACATAAGTACAAACTGTTATTTACACAACCTATAGATACTAACCAGTAACAAGCTCCCGCACTTCAGTTTCTGCAGTCTTCCTCAGCAGGCGGAGCAGAGCTGGGATTCCACCGGCATTCCTCACACACACCTTATTGTCGTCAGTAGCTTTGCCAAACACCAGGTTCCTGAGAGCTCCACATGCACTGCGTTGCACCTCCAGAGTTTTGTGATCCAAAAGATCTACCAAGTGCTGGATCCCTCCGAGCCTGCACACCTAAAGTACCATATGGGTTTACATGCTTGTCTATGCATATATGAATGTGCAGAATGTAAGGTTGCAGAGTGTATGTATAGATACCTCAGCCTTGATGCGGTTGTCTCGGTAGCAGAGGTGCTGTACATAAGCTGCAGCGTTGGCCTGCACTGAGGGAAAGTGGTGCTGCAGCATGCGGATGACTTCTGGCAGCTCAGGATCTCTCCAGGCAAACTCCCTATACACATACAAACACACACCAAACACATGCACAAATTAGCACCTCTTTATTAATGTCTGTGCTTACTCAATATTTACTGCCTTAATAATACTACATATGATTTCATTTTCCTTTTCAGGGTTTGGTGGTTTACCGAGGATCTTTGTGAATGCTGTCTATAGATGGAGATCGTGTGGCACCAATGTTATTGTCAATGGCAACCGTGTGTCTGCCATAATTAGACTCTGACTGCCGGTAAAGGGTGGAGCGATAAGTATCCGTGTGTGAGGGCATTGAGTACGCCCCCCTCTGGTAGCGCAGTGTACTACACTGACTGGTGGTTCTTGGCAGAGTTCCCAAACCTGGAAAAAAGAAACAGAATGACGTGAATTCATAAACAGTACATCTCTATAAAGACAATTCATATATCTGCTAAAACATTGTCTATTGTGAGGACAGACATAACTAAGTTTATCAGGTCTCCATAAACACATATAACTTTCATGTCCATCAAAATTACGACTCTAATTTCTTCTGATCTTGAGAAAAATCTATCTGAAGTATTACAAAGTGACATTGTTGTGTTCTACTATTAGTTGTGTTCTACTATTATTCCATTCCAGCCTTGCTCACAGGTCCATTGTTGGCTGGGGCCATGGGATTAATACAACACTGACATGCAAAATGGTCTTTACTTTGACAAACCAAGTTGGTACCTGTGTTTCTGGAGAGGGCACTCTGGGAGCCATGGGTAGGGCTCTGGTAGAGCGGATTCTGAAAGGTTCTGTCTTCGTACACAGGGGTTATGTGGTGGTCTGGAGAGCGGGCTTCTTGGCCTAGCTGGCTGTGGTGACTATAAGAACTCTGCAAACCTACGTCAGGATGGTAGAATTATGTTCACATATGTTCACTCTGACATCTTGTTAGGCAAGGCAATGCTTGAAATCTACACTTTTTTCTGTTAAAAAAGTTCATCAGATCTGAACGTCTGCTGTCAGTTCACATCCAGGGCTGTACAATCCAGTTCTGAAGACCTATACATTTTGTGACAGGTTTCAATGAATGTAGACCCACTATGTTGGATAAATGATAACCATTACATTGGATGAATAATTAATTAAACATAATGAACTATTTTTAAACAGACAGTAAAGAGACAAAGTAGTGGAAACACTTTAGAGCAGCTAACCTTTACTAGCAGCTATGCTATTCAGTTTTCTCACAATTCATCAAGGGATTCCTGGAAATGAATGGACGTGAAACAGACTGCTATTCACCCACCAATACACCCACCCATGCTATAGATTAGCTAAATTTACTTTTGCTTTGCTCTGCTGGTGTAATGTCATTACATGCCAGTTACATGAAAGAATCTTAGGGTGGAAACCAGCGGTCAGGATTCCCACCTCTGGAATCTGCTTACCCAACCTGACCACCCGGCTGGTTACGCAACTGTCCCAAATTACAGCAAAAAGTTTGTATTCCGTTGTTTTCGTGACAAATATTGGCAGAATAAAAAACTGTCTATGCATGTCAATGTGTTTTTATTTGAAAGATACTAAAATGTCCTTTAACTCTTATCATCAGCCTTCTATTCCTTCACTGTCTGCTGTAGCATGATTAATGTTTCCTGGTCTCTATTCACACTGTTCCTTCCTTTGCAGTTATGCAAGCTTTGCTGTATGTCATCTGTGGTTTATCATTTGGGAATGATTGGCACATGTACTGTCCTAAGACCATAGGACTTAAAGGATCTTCTGCTAACGCCTTGGTGCCAGATACCACAGGACGCTTTCAGAGGTTTTGAGGAGCCCTGGCCTCAAATGGTAAGATACTTAATATTAGCCAGGTGCTTATGTTATGGCTGATCTTTGTACATCTCCTTTGACATACATTAAGGTTACAGCATTGCATATTGTCACAGTGGTAATCTTATTTGAAAGTCAGTGGTTTGCTCTCCAAAGAGGTCATTGTGTCATTAATCTAAATACGAACAGTCCTACAGTACATACTGCCAAAAATAGGGCAGTAGGACAGGTCACAGGCAGTAACCCACACAGTAAGCTTATCTTCAGCTAAATTTGATGAAACACTAAAACAGTAACATATGCATGCATGCACCCACACACATACACACGCACATGTACACATCCAAATGTAAGTGCAGTGTCCGTGAGTATACTAGAGATAGAGCGGGGAGCAGGGATTCAGGCTGTGCTAAGTACTTGGGTCAATAGTGCCAAGGCTTTGGATCAGTATGTCACAGCATCTGTTACTAAACACACACACACATGCACACACACACAAACACACAAAGGGTTATAAATATTCCAGTGTGAGTAATCATATGTGATGGCATTACACCTCGCCGTGGGGAGCACATTTTAGAGCTTGTAAGAAATGCCACTGTTTTACTCTATAATGTTCAATTACACTACTTATATATTTTAGATATTGTATTAAAAATAGTGATTGATTCAATTAATATTCTCAAATAACACACAAAACAGAAAATAATGCCTATAGATGGGGTGGGAATGAGTTATCAATTTGCATGACTGAAATTTAAATGATCTCAATGGTTGTGTTTATCTGTCTCATCACATCTCCACCCCATACAAACAAACTCTGCACCCTGTACTGGAAGTGTCCCTAAGCTCAGTCACACAGCACCCACAAAGACGTCTCTCCACTCACACTAAACTTGTATTCACCTATCCAATGCCTTTTGTAAATAATATTGTAAACATTTCAGATTATATAGTAGATATTATAGATACTATATTAGATACTATAGAGTCTATAGTATATGTATAGTATATGTTAATGTGTATATTTTCAGTATTTCTATTTAGTAAATATCTGTGTTCTTTTTATTACCATCATGGACCATGCACCTAGGCTTTTCACATACCTTTACACCTGTGTAATGTAACGTGACAATAAACATGATTTGACACTGTTCTTTACATTTTTACAATTTTAACATACATGATTTGTTACTGTTAAATTGTATTTTTGCTGAATTCACTTATTTATATATCTGTATTTCTATTACATCAGAGCAAGATGTTCACACTGGCTAGCACCATGCCTTGCACCCTTAGAGAATTAGGCCAATTATGCTCTCTTGAACTACCAGCCACAGATGGCTGTGGCATCACTGGGAACTGAACTTGTGATCCTCCCACTATAGGGCCAATTCTGTTGGTAGAATCCCTTGTTGAAATGTATGTGTCTAAAATGTATGTGTTGTGTGTGTCTATGGAGACATGACATGCTGAAGAGCGTAACTGTATTACGGCACCCACCTGTAAGACTGTCCGGTCTAGAAAGAACTATTCTCTCAAACATGTCATAGGCCCGCGCCCCAAATGAGGAGTGTGTGTTGTCGTAAGCATGTGCGTCATGCTTCCCTAGTGTTCCGTAATGCTGGGGCTGAGCAGTCATCCCAGAGCGCAGCAGAGTCGGGGACTCCATCCCATCACCGTGGCGACCAGGGAAGGAGGAGTGGAGAGGGTCTGGGGCGTGGCTAGAGGAAGGTGGGAGGGTGGTGCCAGGAAAGACGCTGGGCAAGGGGCGGGGCTCAGAGACGATGGGCGATCCATATGGGCTTCCCAGAGAGGAGCCCAGCGGTGGGCGAGAGGGGGGTGGAGATGGGGCATAGAGGGGGGAAGAGGCATGAGAGGGCACTGAACTAACACGCCTCATTACACGCCCACCTACCACCTGTGATACAGAGAACATAATCACGTATTGAAGCTTTATTGAAAGATTTTGCCACATCTATGTAGAATATAGATGGATTCATAGCTATGTTACCAGAAACGGTACAGTAAAAAACATTTGGAATTTGGAAATTATTTGGAAATTGATAAACCTGAAAAGAAGGCCAGGTTTCCACAGCTTTTAATGAGAATTGTATATGCAGGAGACCTTAGGATGTCTAAGTACAAGCATCAGAAATATACTGCAAGAGTCTAACAGAACAGTTCTTCACTTAGAAACACTTACGTGACTGCTGTGGGTTTTCAATTCAGAATAAGTGAGTGCCAGAAGAAAGAGTCATACCTGTGCTGACGCCTGTCCTTCAGCCCTACAACCCATGGCCATGCTTGGACTTCCACTAGGGGCAGAGCTGGTCGACTGCGATCTCCCCTCTGACCTCCTCGGGGTCACCATGTTGCTATAGTAGCCACTCACTTCCTGGTAGCCACTGTCAGAATATGAATTCATCTGAGTTGAGCTTCGTGAGTTAGCTGCTGACCCTGAGTAGACGATTTATATGAAAAGAGAGAAGAGAGGGTCATGGGGTGCACAAAAAGGAAGAAGGGTAGACAAAGGAGTTACCTCATCAAAGTATCAAATCCACCAGATTGCAGACATACACATAATAATACACATTATACAATCAAATCAATGTGTACTATCACACACACAAACATGATTTACACAGTTTTGGCACTCTATGTGGGACAAAACACGCAAATGTTTACAGCAGAATATGGAATATTCTGAATAGTGCACTAAAAAACTTTTACTTTCATGTAGGGAGATTTGCTCCAGTTCAGGTGAGTAGGGTGAGCCTTGAACTCTGACCCCAAACGTGGGTGAAGGACACTCGTCCGATGCATGGGGTTTGGACAAACCTCCAGCCGAATCTGGGGAAAGATAGGAGAATCTATAGAATATGTAACTATTTTCACAGGTACCCTACATATATTTGTGTTTTGATTGTAAGTAGCACATTACTGGTTTGATATGAAACACATGGCTTGAATGATATATAAAATGACCTGCCCTGTGTATTTTGTTTTTATTCAAACAAAGTTTGAAAGAAAATAATTGTTTAGTGTAAGAGTTATCGACAGCTAATTGACACACTGCGCAAAATGCTCCCATATTATTAAAAAAAAAAAAAAAAAACCTTAACACCGGCCAAACTCATCATGCAAAACCACAGTGGTACCACACACATCAAGCACAAAAACACACTCTGTGTATGACAGTTTATAAGCAAAAACAGCACAAATGCAGAACGTGCATTATTATATATAGAGAATTCTCATAACTTCTAGCATCTAGCTATAGCTATATCTGATGCTACTGGAGCAAAAAAGTACGTATGTATCTACAATTAATCCACAACAAGTTAAATTATTTGATATCTGATATTGCAAACAAAAGTCACTAGCCAATAAAAGCAAAACATACAGGGAGAATTCAGGCTGGTTAACAGCTAATTAAAAAAGCTATGACCAGACTTAGTCTACATAAGATTTATTTAAGCAAGCAATACACTGAAAATAAAAATATGTGTAGCTTGTATTCCCATTCCTAAGGTGTGAAATAACAAGCATCGTGGAAGGGTTCCGAAGCACCATGCGTGCCACATTGCATCTGGTGTGAAATAGGCTTTATGCTGCATCTGAGTGGTGTCGTAAATTGGGAAACACAGATGTTATGCCGTGTTGCACTCGAATGGCTGATAAAGTGGTAAAGTCAGGATTCCAGGTCATACACAAGATTACCAGATATACTATCTATATTTATATAGATAAAACTCTCACCTTTTTGATTGGTAAGAAAGTGCAATGCAATGCAACAAATGTGGTGAATGTAAAATTAAACACAATGCCTAAGAAAATGTGATCTGTCCTTTTTTTAATACTGCATATTCTTTAGATGTTTTGCATGTTGTATTTAATTGATGGTGCATCTTTAGAAAAATGGTTATTGTTACAATACCATGTCGGTGCATCTGTAGTATAGCGCAGAAGTAAAAAATGAAAGACACAGCTGAAACACATATAGCATAGAAAATCAGTAGAGAATCTTACCTGCCGATCTCCACAGCAGAGACTTCTCAGAGGAACTGAAGAAAATGAAGAAAAATAAAAGAGGAAGAGACAGAGTGAAAAGCTCCACCAAGTCCTCATAAATCAAATCACATGACAGTGTACTACTCTCCAGTCACCATGCCAGACCAGCCAGCTTCTCCCTTGGCTATCTTTGGGGCAAATAAACCACATATCAATCTTATACTAACATCCCAGATCAGTTAGCACCATCTCTGGAGTAAAGACAGAGCGTATCAATCTTGTGCTAACATGCCTACAGTGCATAGACTGTAGACTATTCATCTCCCCAAGGTTTATTACGAGGCCAGCCTTAGAAATGCAAAGTGACCAACAGTGTCAGTATCAAACAAGGGTTTAGTTATGTGTCAGTGCAGAGTGAAGAGATCTGGAGTGTTTGTTTCACGAGTGTGAGCAAGTGTGTGGCCCAGGGGATCGGTCTGAGTAAACAACAGCATGGAGACGTCACAGTCTGAAGACCGAAGACAAGCGTCTGTTAGTGCCTGCTACCGAACGGCAGTGCGTGCCACTGGGGTGCTGACTCTGCCAGCCACAAAGCAACAGAGGCAGAAGAAACCAGGCCATAAAGAGGTCAACCAACGAAAAGGTCAAAAGTCACACTGATGGTAACAGAGCCAATAGGAGTCTAACAGTAAGAAGACACCCAAATGGCCAAATGCCCAGAACACCTGGGAAAACAATCTGTGTCTCATTGAGAGACCCAACTGGCCAGGTGACCATGCAAAAACAATGGCACACAATAAGTAAAGCAAAAGCCACTGAGTTTGCACAATAAAGCGAAACCTTTTCACAATACTTGAAGATATCAGAGTTGTTTGAAACTGAAATTTCAACACTTTTTTAGGTACAAATACTCCACAAAAGTACTTAATTATACATTACACAAAATGTAAAGATTCAACACTACCTAAAGGCACAGCAAAGAACGATTTAGAAACCTTTTTCAGTCTACAGAGAGATCAATTTGCACATGTTAAGTTGAGCAGAATGTATTGATACAGAAATAGACCTTTTTGCTTTAAAAAGATTAAATATTCGAATATGTGTTTAAACCAATAGCCAATTGGTGCTTTTAATATTTACTCTACTGTTTAGTTATTCTACACGTAATGCTTACAATATGCTGAGGAAAGCACAGCATTTGACCAGAGGATTAATATATTTTTAAGTTAAAACCACTGTTTTAAATACTGTCTGCTTGAGGTGAAGCCTGCTAGACAGAAAACGCAGGGAATCACAGCATGCAACTGAGCAAACTCTGAACACCCTGTCATGTAATCAGCTACTTTATCAATCCACAACACCTCAATTCACTGGCTCACTGCTTTTAATGAGAAAAACAGTTCCTGATTAAAACTGTAGTATGCAAGTACATTAATACGTTTACCAATGCAGACCTGCATGAAGTCTGAGCAAAAAAACGAGAGAACAACAAATGTTAAGATGTCTTTATAATGCAACCATGCAAACAGTTAAGGAGATACTATTAATAAAGGAAAATGATCTTGGAATGGCAATAAGTAGGCTAGGGTTCATTTTGGAGACAGAAATTTATTGAACACATTATAGACAATCACTTACACAACAACTCAAAAATGACTATGGCTTTGGCTGAGAATGGTAACTGAAATTCACTGGGTGGAAAGATTTACTTTTAATTTGGGACTTAGGATGGATGACCTCATAAAGCACTTGGAAAAATGGGATTTATATGCAATGCTGAGACAGTAATGATCCATGCTTTATCCATGCATAAATATATCAATAAAAAGATTCACCAGTCGCGAAACAAAATGTATCCCATTTCCTAATTTTTCCTCTTCATTTTACCACTCTACATTATTCAGAA
Source organism: Salminus brasiliensis (assembly GCF_030463535.1). Lineage (NCBI taxonomy): Eukaryota > Metazoa > Chordata > Actinopteri > Characiformes > Bryconidae > Salminus > Salminus brasiliensis. Next base: position 7,666,659 of record NC_132884.1, read on the forward strand.
ATAAAACTTTGCATGCTTTTTTCACTGATGTTCTCTTTTTCACTAAAACAAATTTTTTAAGAAATAAAATGCTTACTGACCCATACATCTTTTAGGTCTAATATGATGCTCTGTCATTATGCTCTAGCAAACTAATTAAAAACAATATTGCAGTCCTAGGTGGAGACTATTCTAAAGGAGTGGTGGTGTCAAAGAACAGAATTTCAGTAATCTTTAATCAGCTGAATGCATTAGTGTCACTGGTGATTTTCCTTTTATCCTCCATTCTTCTCCATTCATGATCAGTTACAAAATGACACTCTAATCTGGGACAACCTGGGCAATTCGTTTAAAACTATATAGTTATTCCAGAAGCAATGTTATGTACATACAATGGCTCTAAACTGGCTCACTCTATATTTCTGTGGCATTAAATTCTTATCACTAAGAGCACATTAGATCAAATGAGATTGAACTCCAAGCACTTACTTCAGTCTTAATGCCATAATGCCACAGGAACACTTGTGGTTAGTAAAGTACAATGATGATTTCTTTCATACCTGTCGCTGGCAGCACCTGGAGACTCCGCCCCCAACCTGCATCGCTCCAGCTGATTGGCCACAATCTGTCTTTCTGCCTCAAGTTCTCTGGTCAGTCGTTCAAACTGGAGCTCCTATGCCGAAGCGTGCAGCAAAATTAAAATATTACACTTTTGGAGAAGAAAGCCATCATAAGTAATTTGCCAGATATAAAACAGATCACGATAAAGCCTCACAGCCAGGCAACACCAGTCTTCTTCCTTCAGTCACTGTTCTGAGTGCATGCTGCCTCAGTGCCTCTCTGCCTGCTCTGCTTTCCTCCTTCAGTACAACCTTAGCAGTAGCAGCATGTGTGTGTGTGCGTGTGTGTGTGGCCGTGTGTTTCAGTTTGTGACAACTGTGCTGCATGAGCCTGTCTTTCACTCACTCTTAAAACGGCCCATTGATGCAGCTGCTTTCAAAAGGACCCTCACACACACATATATACACCAAGTTGCTTGCTTTGAGAAGTGGTAAGGCGAGTAACCAATACAAAATTTTTTCATGTTTGCTTTGAATGTCTACCACAGTGAAGTGTTTTCCTAGACACATTTCCACAGCCTTGACTAGTCTCAAATAGAGTAGTCAGTGACCAAAGGGAATGGCAAATCACTGCAGATCAGCTCTGGTAGGCAGTCAAAAATTGTAGGCAGAAGTGTCAGCGTTTTCTCAATAGAGGGTGAAGTCAGGCTGGTGTGGTTCTGTTTTGTTTTGTGCTGTGTGCTGCCAGTCACAACAAGCCTCCACCATTCGACACTGCCCACAGTGACAAAGCCTGTCTTGTATACTGACTTTAGTTCAAGTAGGAACTAGAACCACGCATACATATAGGTCAGCAAACACACACAGTGTCACTCGCAGAGATCCATAAATACACACTGACAGAATAACAATGAATGCTATGTTTCTATATCCTGAGGTAATATGTGGTATGATGATGACAAGGCCAAAAATAACATAAATGCATTCATTGCAACACAAACACACCCAAACAAACACAGAGTCTTTACCCTTGTCAGGACACATGTACCATATAGGAGTGTAATAATTCACAAAATGCATTATAATTCCTTTCAATATGATGTGGTGATGCCTCAAGTATATAGATATTTTTCATGTATACATGAGTATACATCACAAAGGATAATCAGTACTGAAATGAATTAATTTGCTCCAGTCTGTGTAATGTATTGTTTCACTCAAATTGAGATGTTACCATACACATATACACACACCGTACATATAATGCCTAATGCATATAACACTGTTTTCAGGGTTTTCTGAAAAAGTCAGATATGTTGTCCTGAAAATAAAAAAACAGTAGATTCCCACTCAAACTGTGGTTGTTTATAATATGTTTAGCAAATGTATGTGTGCGTGTGTGTGAGAGCATGCATTTACCTGCTCTTTGACGGATGCCAGGATGTTAGTGGTGGTCGTTTCCGTCTCCATCTTACTGGCACTGGATCCTTCCTTGCAGCTTAGTACCTCCTCCTCCTCTGCTGCAGGCCCCTGCTCAGGAGCAGGCATCGCCCCTGTACACACACACATAAACAAACACATATACATATATGTAGGTGTTATGATTTACTCACACACATTATTATTCCCCAGCTTTACAATAACAGCTTCACGGTGAAAGTTAGAATGGCCATATCTATGTGTGCGTGTGAGTGTGTATACGTGTGTAGTGACAGCCCCACAGCCCCCTGCTCTGTACGACATTAGCTCTATGCTCCAGAGAAACATGAGGCAATGGAGAAATGTGTTGAAAGTGTGTTCCAACAACTCAGCATGCGAATCCATCCAAAGACAACCTGTTCCCCTCCACATCCCTCTAGGACAACAGAAGGCAAAAGCAGCATGATCAGCATGTGCTCCCTGACCCACCCACTTAAAACGGATATTCCTGAGCTATTCTTCATCTCTGAGTTTATATTATATCAGAGAGCAGAGAGGGGTGTGATTATGCAAATAAACATACACATGTCTCTTTACATACAAAATTGTTGCAGAACAGCCTTGGCTCATTAATATTTATGTCCCAATAATGTACATACAGAACAGCCCATACAGCACTATCCTGTGAGACTTACAGTGCCGGCCTGTCTGTTCACCTTGACAACAAATAATGCAGAAATAATTACAAAAAAATATTTGACATCAGGGCAGAGCTTATTAAATTGTTCACGAGTCCACCATAAATAAAATACCATCTATGAAACCATCAAAGAACACATTTAAAATACTGAAAAAAAAATTCAAAGGCACTATTAAATTTTGATCTAATAAAGTTTAGAATTATGGTGGGCAATGGGGGCCTGTGTCTTTTCTCTGCTCTAACAGACCTACTAAACCTGACAATTAACAGGTGAGTTAAAATAGGTGTGCTTGAGCAGGAAAAGCACAAAACTGTACAGGAATTGCCTACTTCTGGTTTAGAATATCTGAGCTAATGCAATCAATGCAAATTGAATTATACCATGTTTTTGTTATTGGTAAATATGACTTTTAAACAGTTACAAGGCATGTCTAGTTTGGAAATAAGTAGTGTCTTAAATGAAGGTATTCAAGATGTTTTAAACTGATATCACAAACAAAACAGTCATAAATTTGTTCAGTGCAAGTTATCACTCTGTCGATCAACTGGTAGCATGCTAAAACACAAAACATACACCTAAAACACAAATCTGAATCACATGCACATTATCTCCTCATGTAATAACTAAAATATTGCCTTATAATATTAGTATTTTAATACTATTTCTTGAAAAATACAGATATTTAAAATTATTTAAAGACCCATCCTTAAAACAGAGCAAGTTTTCCTCTCACCACACACACACACACACATGCAAAGTCTATATGACCTGATGCCCTACATTTAATTTCATTGTGGCCTTTGAGAGCAAAAAGAAAGAAAGTGACTTACACACACGCCACACGCATAACTACCACCAACATGCAATATTCCCTGAACGCACACCCGGACAATACAAATCAGTATAAAACGCATAAACTTCATAAATGCCACTCACCCGCTGTGCTGGCATTTGCAAAACTGAAATCCCAAATCCTCTTTAGAAGTCATTAAGTCCCCCACCCACCCTGACACAGGATTTACCAAGAATCTGCTGTCGTTCAGGACAGCTCTCTGACTTCAGGACTAGAGAAAAGAGAAGAGAGGAGAGGCAAGGCGAAGAGAAAGGGAGAAGAGAATAGAAGAGAACAGAAGAGAAGAGAAGAGAAGAGAAGAGAAGAGAAGAGACAAGAGAGCAGAAGACCAAGGAACAAAAAATAACTGTACCTTATGAGAGTCATCTGACAGAGTGTGCCAACTCAACACAGAAGCCTCTCTCTTAGTCTAGTCTCATTTCCAATGAAGTTATCCAAAGGGAAAAAAACTTGGCTCTGACCACAAACACACATATAAGCACACACATTCCCACACATTTATAATCTGTCCTACTGAGCTCACTAAACGAGAGAGGAAAGAAAGAGACCAAAAGCTTATGGGATAAAATCACTAAGAGTGGAATTGCTTAGCTTCACACTCTACAACAGCACGATAGTGTATGGGCTAAAAATGACTGAAGCAGTTTGATTCATTAAGTTTCATAAGTCGCCTGGATTGTTAAAATTCATTTTCAACTAAAGGTCAAAGAACATTAAACTTATAATCAGTACCACAATTCCACATTTTCAGAAAAAGCACCACCACTCTCATGCTTACACAGCCACACACATTTTCAACAGCAGCAAAATCCCCAAAATTCGTAGAGTACTGTGAAATATGCTGATGCAAATCTCCATCCTTTGATCATACAGAAGATGATAGCTTAATATGTCTAGCCAACCATCCACAGTCATGACAATATGCAGGTCTCCTGCTACTGAATGTCTTAAGTGTGGAAAGAATTTGAAAACACGAACATGAAACGTGACCACAGAAACATTTGTATTAATAAAAAGAGATTGTTTACTTTAAATCTACTGATACTGAGCAACTTCCAGCAGAAACAGGAACTCATCTATACTCTATTACTACACTGTTAAAAACGTAATGGACCACATTAATCTGCACCACAATGACCCTCACCGAAATGCTGCAGTGCACAGTACCTACATATGAGTAGTGCACAGAAAATATACAAAAATGCATCTGGTAACAAAAATTAAAAAGAATAAAAAAGAACATAATAGAATAACTTCTATTTTACTGCCCAAGGACGCTCCAAATTTGTTTATATATTGGCCTACCGCTCAGAGCATCCAACAGAGATATGGGTATATATATATATATATATATATATATATATATATATATATATATATATATATATATACCCACACACACACACACAACTGCGCCAATATTGAAATTCAGAGCCGATGACAATATCTTTTTTATGCCAAAGCATTACAGAGAAATGTGACATGTATTTGTAAAGAGTAATGCAGTAAGTTTTATCAAATGGAGACATTTTACTGCAGTAGTCTAGAGTCACCTAAATGCTCTGCTCTTCTGGGCTTCAATAAATGCAATGGTTTGAATTATTGGTACAGAATTTTTACTGATACTGTACTGACGTTTCTGATATCATTGTGTATCTCAAACACAAACAGCACTCCTTAAATGCTGGTCATCATGGTTTCTTTTGTTGTTTAGAATTAAACTGTGAATGGTGTGACATAAAATGCTATATTCAAGAGAACTAGAAGCGTTTAATGTATCTAAGAGTTACATGCTGCCTTGATGCCCGAGACATTGAGTTATGATAGCTCTGAGAAGGTTCTGGCCTAAAACCATTTTTTAATCCGTTTATGAGAGTAAAGCACATGCAGAGTTCTGGAAGGCAAAATAGTACCCAAAAGAAAATGTTTTGGTTTTGCAGATTTTAAACTGTTTTTACCATTATCAACACCATATATATAAAAGACAAGTCTTCTCAGAGGACACCCACCACTATAAAAAAAATCAGAGTTGGGAGGTTTCTCCACAATGTATCCTTTCACTGCTCTAAATGTTGAACTTTGATTACAACTCAAAGGTTGTCAAATGAGTGGAATTACCATTTAGTGGTACCATTTATTACCATAAGTGGCCAGTGGTGGTCAATGGTGGTGGAAATATAAGTTTTTTGAGGGTCATCCAAACAGAAACAACTCAGACTCATTGTGAAGAGCATGGCTTGAGCCTTCCACTTTAGCAAGAGCCTTTCTTCTTATAGCAACTCTATACAGCTCAACAATCTCATTCAAGTTGATGCCTACCTATCAGGTTGCCTGCCGTTTAAGACATTCTGTCAAGTTTACCATTATCTCAGGCATTTAGGCTTCCAAACCGAGGCAATAAAAGAAAAACAAGAATCCAGACAACTACAATGCACTTTTCTGTACATTTTATAGTAAATCTAGCACATGAAGTAATTTCTCAAGGTGAAGTATGAAGGCTACATTACCAGCTTTGGCAACTTGGAAACTCACTGATGATACATTTGCATCAATTTGTCTTTCGCCATGTGTGTAACTTCTTTTCTCACAAGGATTCATTTTCAAATATGCACTTTTTTGGCCAATGTGATCAATCCCAAAAAGCGCACCCAGCAAAGCTTTGCAGTTCAGAAATTCTCCCCAGAACCAGGGATTTGGTTTTGAGCCCCAGCTGTGCCATCTGCCGTCTACGGCCAGGGCTCCGCAAGAATGCAACTGGATATGTTTTAATTGGAAGGGGAGAATGGCAGGGTCCCCTTTTCCTTCTGCTGTGGGCCAAAGCAGCCAATCTGGCGTCTACAGCACACGGTCTGGCAGTCTAGTATGGAGTCGAGACTGACAAACGCTGCGTGGTGGTGGACTGTCTGAAAAGATACACAGGCAGGATCCATCTGCACAGAGGTGTGTACAGGCCCTCGCCCTCACAGATGGTAGCGTTGATGTTGTCACGAAACACAGGGGAGTCCTGTTATGCTGAAAAATGGATACTGGACTGAACAATAACAACTTCAAAATGTCACCATTCAAACATTAAAAAAATAATAATGTATTTTTTTAAAATATAAACTATCATCATGCAAACTGCTGAAAAATCTCTGAATAATGAAGAAAGTAATTTTGTATTAAATAGAGATTAGACATAATATGTTTTATCTGCTGTGATACAGAAATGTCAGGCAATATCAATACAACATTTACCTCATTTAAAAAATACACTTTACAATCCTATTTTCAATGGAAGCACTTCACATAAAGGAATACTTTGGAGAACAATCAAACCAACATGATTCATTACTTTCCCTGATGCAGTCAATCAGCCAAGACATGTTTGGTATCTGACATGCATTTCTTTACTTTACTAGGCTAATGATGCTAACTAACACACAGATGCAGACTGTCACCAATCTCATCTTTGTAAATGCATAACCCAAAACATCTCCCAACTCAAAATAAATCCAGATCTTCATGTGATTTGTGTAACCACAATGAATTCAAAGCAAATGAAGTCAGATCTTGTATTGACAGAGATGATATTGGTGACAATACAACAGATATGTCTTGGCTAATCAACTGAATTTGCATCTGCCTGTCATGCGTCTGCAAGTCATGTTAACTGTTCCTTTAAGATGAGCATCTAAAAGTGGGCTACCGTGTTTAATCTGCTCAAACACTTCACTACCCCACACGAAGACATACACAGCAAGCAACACGACATCACACAGTGGGAGTGTATGCGCTATTTCAGGCTAGATTTGTTACAGGATGGGACGGATTCATTCTTTTCCCCCCCTTTGATATCTGATCCAACATTTTCTGCTGATGTCAGCCCCTTAGCCATACCCATTGATACCAATACGTCATCTCTAATGTAAATTTCAACAAAATACAGAAACTCAGACATTGTAATTCATGTGGTTTACAACAGCAGCTCCCAATCGTGCTCCTGGAGTAGCCCTGCTCTGCATTATTTTTGTGTTTTCAATTGTCCAGCTATTTAAGGTCCTCCATGCAACACTACAATGTCCTGAGCATGAGTTGGGTACCACTGGTTTAGATGACTGATATTATGACTCCTTTCTTTTAATATTTCTACTAGAAAAAGAAAAGGTTTAATGTGCAATAGTGTCGCTGCAGCTGTAATTGCTTAATTGCATAATATTGGAAGTCATTTTATTAATGATATAAAATATTGAATCAATATTGAAAAATGCAGAAATTTCTATCAGATTTCTCCAAACAATAAGCAATATTGGGCAAATAAAATCAACCTCTCATAGATTCTTTTTTAATCAGCAAAAGCATTGTGAAATTTAATGGCAGTGCACATCCTGAGATGTGACTATTGCACATGCCTACATTGCAATGACCATGCTGAAACTATATGTTGTGCATCTCTGGTTAGGGCATGAGGACATGATATCTAGGTTTGCTAAGCTGCCACTGTGGAGTCCTTGAATATGGCCCTTAACCCTCTCTGCTCAAGAGGCGTCATAGCTTAGGCTGTCTCTGCGCTTTAACATCAGCTTTCCAAGCTGGGATATGCGAAGAAAAAAAATCTGCAGTGCTGTGTAAAGATAATAAAAGTGTCATATAGCCCATTCACATGACCAAAGCAACCCTAGAAAACAGCTTGTAATTGACGATGGCTGTAGTGTATTTTTCAAAGTAACTAGACAGGCTCTTTCACGTCAGCGCTTTAATGTACACGTATGCAAATACCATGACAGGTTCTCTGACTAACATCAACGTCCAAGCATGCCAAGACACAATTTCCAAAAGAAGGTCTGTCTTAGACATACTGCTGTAACAGAGCCTCGCAGAATCACCACCCATACCTGTACACTCCTCTGTCCAGTCCTGAGAGCATCTCTCACACCAGGGTCTTGCCCAGCAACTCGCCTAACCACAGAGATACACAAAAAACACGTATAGCTACATACACACTGTATGAGGCAAAGCTACCACTGTGCTCTCCCTTTCCCCTGTTTCTGGTCTCTTTCCCATTCCTGACATCTGAATTCAAATCAGGCATAGTGAACAGGCCACTTAACATGAAGGTCAGCCTGAGGAGCAGAGCAGAGGCAGCATCTTCCCCACACTCTCCTCCTGCTAGGAAAAGAGAACTGGCCTATTTAACTAGCTAGTGATGGGAAAGTGGAGGGTGCTGAGCTGCAGCGCGCCACGCCAGGCTATCAGAGCAAATGTCAGTCAAACATCTACCTCCCAAATCAGGTCCAGGCATCACCTATTCCTCATTACAGCCTGAGGAGAGCTTAACGCAGCGCCGGAGACGTACAGATCTACAGCAGCACGATGAATGAGGAATGATGGTGGATGTTGGTGTGTCCGTTTCTTCAGGAGGTGTCGAGCCACCTGCCGAGCGCGAGCTGCTGGCGTTACGGGCAAGGCGCGAGCCCGCCGAGTTAAGACAAACGGCTTTCCTGAGGGAAACGCTAGCTAACCATTTTAGCATGAGTCGGAAAAGACCCGCTGACTGAACGAAGGCTGTGTTTTTTTTAAAATGCTGAGAGGAGATGCGGGTCAAACCCGTTCAGACACGTCCCACAGGGAACCCGTTCTGCATGTGCGACGTCCACGTCGTCGTGACTGCACGGTCAACCTTCCGAAAATCGTGAAATAACCGCGTGTGGTGAGAATTCAAGGAATTTGTGAGATGCACCTGAAACGTTTAGCTAAAAGAAAAGTCGCCGGATGCTGAGGCAAAAGAGAAGGCTGCATATTCCCTTTTGCCTCAGATATGGAGCACTTACCGAGAATTCCTCCTCAATGAAGCCTACTTGTCGTAACTGATAAATCCATACGAAGATGTGCTATAGGCTGACATTGTGTTTTTTAAAGGGATTTGTTGGTAAATCGGGAGGGGAGGGGGGTTAACGGGCGGTTAGCTCCGGCTCCGTCTTGCACTCTGCCATGTAGGAGCTGCCACACTCGGTGACGTCGGCACTCCACGACCGTTATTTTTTCAAAAAACCCACCCGTTTTCCGCCACACACCGCCCTCTGTAAGGGGATTGGCTAATGACGGCCGGTGTCCCGCGCGAGAGTTGGCTAGTAGTTGGAATTGAGCGGTTCTAGAAGCGCTCACTCTTGCGCTACTGGCCAATCCTAGCTCAGGAGGCGGGACTTCGGTCGGAGTACGGGTGGGGAAAAATAACAACGCAGTCCACGAAGCTGACGCTAAACGGTTTTCACTTTGTTGCCATGTACCGTAAGTTGATTGGAGGTAGATTTGTGTGTAGGCCCTGCCTCTCGTGTCCAGCATGTTCAACAACATTTAAACCCAATGGATGCCCAATTCACTGAAAAGCATTATGCATTATTAAATATGTGCTGCATATTAAATTATTCACCCTGTGCTATATATGGATGCTTCAGTTTTATTTCGCCTCGACGTGCATAAGCAGCCATTCCAGAGTTTCCTAGCCTAACTGCAAATGAGAGCTTTTCCTTACAATGGAAGCATGTAATAAATAAACAGACCTTTAGAGCTTACAGGTTTCCTATTTGTTACTAATCTAATCTAATCTATAGGATGTTCAACTTTTAAGTTCTTCTGTTCTCCAGAATATGATTTATGCTACATATTAATGCTAGTCGTTACTATTGAGGGATCGAGGGGTTTAGTGTCCGAGTCAGAATGGTTTGCAAGGGTAGTGACAGTAATCAGACATTTTTGTGTTCAATGGCGCTAAAAGTTAAATCATAGAAAGTTACTGCATGGACACATTGCTCGATATATTTAGATTTAACTGCTTTATTTGAATAGAAATTCAAAAAAAGGGTAATTTTACATAATAACCAAAATGATGGAGATTTCACAATGAAATCGTTGCCTGTATGTTTCTCTCTGAATAACTTTGTAAACAATAAAAAAATATGCAAACATATTCAATCATTATGGGCATAACTTTGAAGGGGAATTATAGAGAGGTCACATGATGGATTGGTTTCATTATTATAATCAGTTTTGCTGTGGAGGGGCGGAGTTGGATCAGCTCCACCCTCTAGACTTCTGGTTCTGCAGAAAGGGCCGCCACTCTTTGGCCTTTTGGACGTCTTTACTGTGCGTTTTCTCATGCAAGATGTCTAACTTTAGCTGGTGGTTAAATTATACAAATCTATATTTTACTATGAGGAAAGACTTTGAACCTTTTCATAAAATCAAAAGGCACACACATGACCTTATAAAATACAACTAGGAGAGTGCATTTACTACAGAGTACAAGACCATACTTTTCTTTTGTCCGTTTTCAGTGTGTACCATTTAAATCCTTTTTTTGGGAATATACAAAAGTCTTTTTGTTGAAGTCAAGCCAAAAAAAATAATTTGTTGTCAAGTGGCAACACCATGCAGCAGTAAAATCCTAAAGCTCATCTCACAGCCCGAGGCTTCCCTTTTCTGCTGCCTTGGCTAGTTCCTTCAGGGGCTTCCTCAGCTTTTCTCCTGTCACTCCATCATGCCTCGGTTGACACTAAGAAGATGCTTCCACAGTCTTGGCATCCCACCTCCTCTGGGTAAGTGACAGCTCTCCTTCCGCTTTACCTGCACTTATGCATGGGTTGTGAGTAGCTCTGTTCTTCCTTCCTTCCTCAGGTGGTTCCAGGCCTTCCTCCTGTGGAACGGTCAGCCTGGTCAGTTGGATTGTTCTGTCTGCTGTAGACCATGCCACCATGACTTAGGATGTAGGATGGTCAAGTCGATATTAAAGGGAAACTGAAGTTGAGGTGGTTTTATGGGAGTCATGAGGGGTTGATTCTTCCCCTCACGCGACGTCATTAGAAGAACCACTTTTGGTGTAAAGAACATTTTAAAGATTTAATGAATCGTTCACAAACATGATTCGTTGGGGAACCAAATATGGTTCTTCAGTGGCATCCCTCAAGAACCCTTTAAAGGGAGGATGAGGGTTTTTTTAGTTTACCTTAGATTGCTCTCACTCTGCCTGTCTTCAGGTCTTAGATTCAGAAAAACTTCATGCCACCTCCTGTATCGGAAGACAAGCATCCAGGCCTTTTTCGGTCCTGGCACCAGAGTGGTGGAACGAGCTTCCCCTGGGTGTCCGAACAGTAGAGTCACTCACTGTCTTCAAACGCAGACTGAAGACCCACCTCTTCTACTTGGGCGAATAGCAGAGTGGTCACCCTATTAACTTGGGTTTAGTGAACACACACTCACACACGTTAGGGGCAGTGAGTACACACACACCCAGAGCGGTGGGCAGCCAACTCCAGCGCCCAGGGAGCAGAGAGGGCCTTGCTCAAGGGCCCAACAGTGGCAGCTTGCCGAGCCCGGGAATCGAACCCACAACCTTGTTATTGATATACCAATGCCCCTCAAATATACAAAGTAGTTGCTGGGGCATTCCAGTAGATTGTGACTGTAAATTTGAAACTGAATTCAAAACTTAGATACATTATATGGACAAAAGTATTGGGACACCTGGTCAGTCATTACTTTTTCCTGAATTAAGGGTATTAAAAAGAGTTTATCCTGCTTTTGTTGGAATAACTGTCTCTACTATCCAGGAAAGAAGGCTTTCTACCAGATTTTGGTGCATTGCTGTTAGCATTTGATTGTTTAACTTAGCACAGAGAGTGTTATGATGAGGTCAGGATGTTGGATGATCTCCACTCCACCTCATCCTCACCTCCCTAAGTCATCCCAAAGGTTTTGGATGAAGCACCAACCATCATTCCAGAGAACACAGTTCCACTGCTCTACAGCTCAATGCTCGGGGCCTTCATAGCCTTCTAGCTCACACCTGGCATTAGGCATGGTGCCAATAGGTTCATGTTTATCTGCTCCAGAAAATTCAATTCTATTGGCATGACCTTTCTATAGAACTTATTCAAGCTGTGTGTTGCATATCAGTTTCAGCAATGTGTGCACATAAAGCAGCTGAATGCATTCATTAGAAGGCGTGTGAATAAACATTTGGACATGTAGTGTATTTCATTATGTCAATGTATCTGTAAGGACAGTCCAATTAAATTCAAATATTTGCTGCACTCTGTGTTTTTAAGAAGCACATCCTAAACGTCCACGCAGCATTAAAAAAGCCAGTGTGCAGCTTGTGTTGCTGTGGTTTGTGGGGAAAGACTGCACTGCCTCGATACTCTGTGACACCCTGCGGCTACAGAGAGAAAGCCCAGGAGGAATGGAGCACAGGAGCACAAAGTTGCCATGTGTAATTAACAGAGGGACTGTGGAGACCCTGTGGCTGTGTGTGGGCTACTCTGCAATGGAATAGCGCCCTGTCGAGGAGATATTCCTGCCTAGTGCCTTCCCGATCAGGAACAAGCAGATAAGATGGTGGACATGGAAAAAAAAAACACACAGCTATTTTTCTGATTAGTCATACACTTGACAGATTTTTTTTTTTGTGTAATCATGGCAGTTACTAAGCAGCAGCATTCTTCTTTTTTAAAGAAGTTTTTTATGTGACAGGTTTAGTTGGCCTTTTCCGTGGAGGAGGATATAAGTAGGGTGACCAGACAGCCAATTTTTCCCAGACATGTCGTCTTTTTGCGATGTGAATATTTAAATTGTTTAAAAAGTCTTGGGTTTAGCATCGATCTCACATCTGTGTTTGTTTCCACAGTCGACACACATTCAGCGCCTGGATTTTTACAGCTTTAAACATGTCTGGTTAAGTCCCTCCTTCTCACCCCACTATTGGTCTACATGTACCTGCAGCTACATGCAGCCATTGGTCAAACTGCTTAAGTCCCACCTTCTCACCGCCAGTATTGGTCTACATGTACCTACATCTAGATGCAGCTATTGGTCAAACTGCTTTAGTCCCGCCCTCTCACCATCACTATTGGTCTAAATGTACCCGCATCTACCACTGATCAAACTGCTTCCCACCACAGCCTATTGTTAATATTTTTGTTACACTGACATGAAAATGAAAACATAAAGGAAATGATTTGGCCGTCAAGATATTACAGCTATTTATTAGTCTCAGTAAATGAGTAAATGTTTATGTATTAATGTTCATAAACATTTAGTAAAATAGAGATATTTAAATCCCTCCTACATTCTCCCTCCCTCTCAGCCATGGTGAGCTTAGACAAGCTTGAAGCTCTCCAGCCACAACATCCAAACCATGACAGATGCCCATGTGTGCCCTATGTCCATGTTTTTAAAAATCCAAATATGGTCACGCTAATACAACTTCTAGAGCTAGTTTTTTATTTATTTATTTATTTTTTTAGAATTTTGTTTTGGGTGGAGTTTAAGTGTTATTTTAGTATGAAAGATCGAGTTAAGGAAACCCATTGTTTGATAAACACGGCAAAAAAATGCTTCAGCTTAGTTCTGTATTTAGGTCTGCTTTGCCCATTATACTGCCTCTTGAGAAACTTCCCATCAAATTTTGAAAGGTATCAACACCTCCTGATCATGATCTTGTGAGCATTTTAACTATTTTTTCTCTCTTCTCTTGTGGCCATAAGGCTGTGGGTTCTGTCCTTGCTGTAGTCTGTGGCTGTGAGCTGTGTTCTTATCATGTACTCTGGATACTCTGTTTACCTCTCGCGTCCCGAAATCACACATGGTAGGTGAACTGGTTATGTAAAATTGAGTGACTGGGTATGGGTTCTCTGAGATGGACTAGAACCTTTTTCAGGGAGTCATTTCTTACTCACTTATACTCACTGAGCAACACAGGTGTACTGCTAATAAAAATGAATACAAGGATTCCAGAACAATCTGATTTCCATGCACATGCACTTTTATTCAGCTACCCATAGTCAACATTAATTGACAGTGACTGTAAACTTCCTTAAAGGAGAGAGAGAACCCCACTCAGAGTTAAAACTCAGTGTGGCACAACTACTGAATTTGAATCTAAGAGGAAAAAAAAAAGTGTTTACCATTACACCGAAAACAATGTCGCACAGCAAAACAAGACATTCACGATCGCAAGCTCCCTGAACCCCCTGAAAGGTCTTGACACATACTTTCATCCCATTACTAGTGCAGTAGTGACAGTGATGAGGACTTGTAATTGGCACACATCTGCATGTGTTTCCCAATGTGAGGCGGAAGAAGGTTGGAATCTGCCTGTGGCTGCAGCACGTCTACATTAAGACATACAAGTAGATTATGCGTTTCTTGTCAGTAGAAAAATATAAATAAATAAATACATAAATAAAGGAAGGAAGTGGAACAAATTGGCATATTGTCAAATGGTGAAATGTATGAAAACAAATGAAAACCTGAAGAAGTTTGTGGTCTGGGCAGATGCCGCATCAGTGCCTAGAAGGCTTTAATCTGTGCTGCAAATATAGAGTGACTCGTATTTGTGTTCTGTACAAATAGCACTTCATTTCGAGGGGGCATAGAAATTCAAAGATCACAAGCACCATTAGATATGTAAGCATGACACAAATGACGTTAAAAAACAAAACAATGACCAAAAGAATTTTGCATAAATAGGAAGAATAAAGGATGGGGAACGTGGGTTGTGGGTTGGCCACTTGCATGACTCAAGCAGAAGCTTCCACCTCTCCCTCGATCTACTCCAACTCATCTTCAGGGGCAATTGTGCTCGTCTGCTCAGAGGTCATACCTAAAAGAAAAAAAAAGACGAAACATAAAGACCACTCACAGAGGACATGCATAACGTTGATTATCATGTCAAGGCGAGGGACATATGTCAAGAAGGTTGAGAGCTGAACAATCAGTTATCATAGTTGGTCCCAAGAAAAACAGCACCTTCATAAATAAGGTACACCAAGACATGCATATTCAAATCAATGGGATTAAAAATGTCACAGCATTAGCCTTAGTTTCATGTCACCCACTTAGCCCCAACCTGGTCTCAAGAGACAACCACTGCAGTCTGTGCAGGAAGTCCTACACTGAATAACTTTTCTTGTTTAAGCTTGTTATGTTTTTAGTAATTACTAACAAGGGAAAAACAAATGCTGAATTAAAGCGAAACCATGTAAAACAAACCCCAGAGGGATCTTCATACTGTGCCTCTCGTCTCAGGACCCCGGAGTAAAAGCCAGCTCAAGACCAGCTTTTGCTGGTAGCTGTTTCAGTTTCAGATGGTCTAAGCTGGTCTTTGATTGTCAAGGTTGTTGAAAAGCAGGGCAAAAATGCCCCACATGTTGGTACAACAACTGGTTCAACAACTAGCTCTTGGCCAGCATAGTGCATGCAGCATTTGATTTTGGACCAGCATGGTCAAGCTGGGTCAGGTTGTAGACCAGATAAACAAAAACAAACAAACAAAAATCACCCCCATGCTGGTCAGGAGCTAAGCTGGTCAATCAGTCAATCTTTTATTTTTTTAGCAAGGGAAACTTTGCTGCTGCTATGAGGCAGATTTATTTCAATCCTCAGTTATTACATGTTAGGCACGTTGTGACGTGCCCCCTAGATTCTTCTGCTCTGCTCAAGCTGATTTCTGAAGCCCACATTGCACAACTCCACCTTCACCTTAATCTAATATTAGTACTAGTTGGAGCAGATCGATCCGGTCCTGAAATCTGACTGGCTTGTCATTTACATAAAAAAATGTATTTGCTTCATAAGAAACCTGTATTTATTCTATTCTCACCACTGTAATTATGCCCAAAAGGTTTTTGGGATTCACAGTACTAACCAAGACCAACACCACATATACATACATACATACACTAACATTTAAGCGTAACCAGTACCTAGCTAGACATCTCCCTTTGAATTACCATTACTGTAGTTGGGAAGGCGATCTCAAGTACGATGATACAGTCTGTGAGCTACAGATGGATGTTAAGATCTCTCATCCAATAACTGTAATCAATGCCTGATGCCAAAAACCTGATCCATCATATCTATTGTTATATACTGTTCATCACAGTATCAAAAATAACAACACCATAAAAACACAAAGTGAATTCCTGGCAAACTTTTCTTTCTCGGTGAGCGCATCAGCCCCGGTAGTTTTCTATTTATACTAGTGGTGCTTCTCAGTGGTGGTGTACTTTACTGCACTCCCCTCCCTCCAGGTTAATCAGAATGATGACTAGTCTGACCACACTCACATTAGAAATGAGTCACAATGACAAAGTGGAGTGAAACCAGAGAGCAATACAAACCTCTTGCATCCAACTATTAAAACCCTCTTTCTCGTAAGGCACCTTAAAGGCCTTCAGCAGGCTGCCCCCATTTGGGTGGACGGCTGATAGTGAATAACCACTATAAGACCTTGCAGGTATACTATATGTCCAAATGTTTGTGGACATCCTTGGAATGAATACTTTAAGTTGCACAAATTACTGACACAGATGTGCAAATACACACACACACACACAGCTTGTCTACCCCCTGTGGAAAAGTATTGCCAACAGAACAGGACTCAGATAAATATAAACCTATTGGCGCAATATAAATCCCGCACCCTCCCCCAAGAATTATGCAGAACTGTTTTCTGAAATGATGGATGCTTAGGTGGCTGACCACCCCTCTAGGTTTGTGTGCTCACTACCCCTATTCACATTCATATTAGTGTGTGTGTGTGTGTGTGTGTGTGTGTGTGTGTGTGTTCACCGTCATAGATTTTATGGGGTTTAATGTAGAGGCTAATTCTGTTACACTGAAATACTGTGAAGGATGTACTGATCTGAAAAGGTTTCTTACTTGAAGCATCATCATCTGGAGACTTCTTTTCATCCTCCATGTAGCCAAAGCTCAATAGCTTGGACATGCTGACAGGAGCTACTTCCTTCTTGTCATGTGACCTGCAGGATGAGATCATTTAACATTGCCGTCGGATGAATTTGCTGTTGGATAAGACTAAAAATTCCATTATTGGCAAATTGCTGACTTTGCAGTTTTTGGGTTATGGATATGTAAATGTGAGGACACCTACATCCTCTTGTACTTGCTGGCCTCCTCAATGTCCTTTGGGCTTAGGGCAAGCTTCTCCATTTCCTGGGTCACAGGGCTGACTTTGGATTTCTGAACGAGATACAAGAAATATACCATTCCAGGGTCTGCTGTTAAAAGAGGCTTTGGTGAAGAGCATGACGGAGATGGGATGCTAAACATGCTCTTTCAGAGAAACAATAAGCAAAGCAATACAAAAATAAAAGCCATAGGATACAACTGAATGTAGCACCAAAAACTAACACAGAAAAAATATATTAAAAAAAGCTTTTAAATGAATATTAATGAGGCCTCCTTATTTCAGATGATCCCATTGTGAAATGCTGCATGCAGAACAAAATGACCACTTCTTCTAGAACCCCTTTACACAATGACGTAGATTACTGTCTCATGGGCTGGATACGTTGGGTTGATAATTAATGGAAAATAGAATACAGACTTTTCTGACAACCTGTAAGGAACATAGAGCGCCTCACTTATTGGCACAACATCCATTAATAAGCCTAAGGATACTGTAGCCAACAACAGTTCATTAAAATAATAAAAGCCCAGCAAGCAGTGCTGTTGCATAATACACTAATACACATAAACAAGTACAGTTATGAATGGAGGTTTGCATACACTCATAGACGTGAATGTTCTGGGACTATTGGGTTTTCAATATTTTTTTTAATTACTCTTTTCCTGGAGCAGAATGAGCGCACATACAGCAATACCAGAATATCATGACCACCTACCTAACATTGGAAATAGCCATCCTTGGCTCGGATCACACTAGAGAATTTGTGGCATGGACTGGAGAAGGTGTTCATTATAGAGGTTAACTGGTCCACAATGACGTGTCAATTGCCCTGTTACCTTCCGGCATCAATGGTATGTGGGGCACCACTGTTATGCCATGGGGAGGCACTCGATGTGCAAGAAGGCCGTTCTCGGTATACCTTCACTATGGCAGCTCTAGAACATCCCACAAAGTTAATGGTTTCGGGGTGCTACCACCCTTCGTCCTTCGCCCGTGACAATGGTTTTGCACTCTGCTACAACTGACTGGTGTGCTCGCTTATTTATAAATGCAGCAAGCCCTGTCATGCGTCATCGGTGACTTACCAGGCAGAGTTTATTTCAAACCAGGGATGGCCATGATATTCTGATGTGACAGTAACAGCGGGCAAAGGGTCCACATGTGGTCAGAATTATAGAGACAGAACCCAATGTTTACATACAGCACACCTACTATAATGGGGTAAATGTCCCATGGCATGTTGCACCATGACCATGTGCTTTTAGTAGCCGTCAAGCTTCTGGCAGAATTCTGGTTCGCTATCTGACCGCTCAGATGTACCAAATATTCAAGTTTTCTGGCACTGACCCAACTTTTAAGCACAGTCCACATATTTTTGACATGTCAGGACTTAAAATAGTATATAATATATATAGAAGCTTAATATAAGCCTGCTTTGTCTGCTCCACAGCCACCTTTGATGTGTGTTTAGGGTCACTGTCCTGTTTAACTGTCTAGACGATGGTTTGAGGTTATGCTGAAGAATTCTGAGGCCGTCCTCCCTCTTCATTATCTTTTCCACTTCCTGCAAAGTTCCAGTTCCACTGAAAGTAAGACAGCCCCAAAGCATGGTGCTACCACCACCATGCTTAACAGTTACAGATACAGTGTTTTTAGGGTTTAATGCCTCAAGATAAAATTACCTTATTCACAAAATTAAATGTACAAAAAAAAAATCATGCAAAAACATAAAAATGAACCCCCCGATATTTGAAATAAAGAGTGTTGTTTCACAGTAAAGTAATGTTAGTACTGCAGGCAGGCAAAGTGTAGAAAATGTGAATAAGCCACCAGACTTTAACTGAAATGAATGGCATGGGTACAGGAGAGAGCATGAGAAGGGTTTCTGGTAAAGAATGAATGAGATGCGGCATGGTGGCACTGACGCGGCTACACTGTTCACCTTTCCTTTATCAGCACCAGCGCCATCTGACTCTCTGTCCCATGCTGAACAGTCATCAGTCCCAAACGGGGCCACCAGCCTCTGTGCGGATGCTTTACCTTGGCTGCAAGCACAAAATCACTGTGACTCAAGCCCAGTTTTAGCCCCATCATAACAGCCACCAGACTGGATAGTGTCAATTGGCCTCACCTTCAAATATTATTACAGGGAACATGTCCACTGTGTTCCTTTTCATGCCACATGGGAAATGTGGCATAAAAGGGACTCATACAATAATAATATTCAATAAGATACATTTACATGATAGGTACACTGAATTTTCACATTTTGTAGCCATATCAGCAGACAACATGTACTACCACTATGCATTAATAAACATTTAATATGCACCGTGCATAAGAGCCCTGTAAATATATCAGTCCAACCAGAGGCTTCCCATCCTGCCACTGTAGACTGACAGATTTCCCTCCTATATTTTGGTACTTCCCTGGCTCTGACCGCAATTGCAGATCACTGCCATTTAAATTATTAAATCTCACCTTTGCTGACCATCAGTACCAGCAAGAAACTCAGGGCGCTTAAGTGAGCTGCTGGTGTCGCTCTCAACATCATCGTCATGCGACAATAAGCCTAGAACAGAAACGTAAGAAAACCTGTGTCATTATTATGCAAAACAAATATATATAAAAGCACATATTTCAATAATACCAGACAGACACGTACCCCTGTGCCCTCCTTGTTTTGCCAACTTAACATAGTCTGAATCAGTGGCCTGAATTCCAACTCGTCGCCCTTTGGTCTTCTCCTCAGGTGCGCTGTTGGCACTTTGTGACAAACCTGGAATCTGTGATGCGGGACCAGAGGCACCATTTGCACTAGGAATGCTGGTTTTCATTCCTACAAAGATATTAAATAAAATAAGAACACAAAGCTGCCAATCAGAGCGAATGATCCAACTCATTGATTACATATTGTAAATAGTTTGGGTCAGAACCTAAGGTCAGAGGTGAAGCAATTCACATTGATTAAGGTCAGACTTACCAGGTTTAGTCCTGCGGTAGTTGGGTTCAGCAGACATGTCTGATGTTTAAGGTTTAGAGTCGAGAATACTGCAAAGGGGGGTGGGGTGGGGGGGGGGGGGGAGACAAAGCGTGTATAAAAAAAAACGTACTTGCTTAAGTCTTTAAGGCTTCTAGGTTAAAGGCTTCTATTGGCTTAAGGTTCTAAACCAATAAACTTGGAATGAAAAATGGCTACTTTGGGCCAACTAATGTGAACAAAACCACTACTTCACATGTTTCTAAACATTCTGAGAATACTAAATACTATAGATTTAAAAATGTCTCAAAAAGCAGAACAACATTAAGAACTAAGTTTTAATTACAATATCCAGTATGAGCAAGATCACTTGGCAATGAATGTCTACAAATCCAGGGCATACACTCCCTTTAGTAGGTAAGTTTGTGCCAGAAACATCAGCAAACTGTGTTGGAACTGAACTCTCCAGAACAGGGACTAAACACCCCTGCTATACAAAGATAATTACAATATTTAGCATTTAATACATGTTTAGCATTTCAGACTTCACATACTGAATAAAACAGAATACCTTCCAATTATAGGTGTGCATCTAATTTAGAGTTTTTTCATTTTATATATATGACAAAGCACCTATTATTGACAGTTTTTTCAACATTTTCCAATATCATATTGTTCAGAGATTAAGAGCCTGGAAAACTAAATGTGAAGTGTGTTCATACCAGTTTCAATACAGTCATTTGACACACAATCCAATATTGTAACTAATTCTAATTCTTCAATTTTTCATTCAAAGCGACTGACTTTGTATCTTGCCTATGTTTCAAGAGTTCTTAAATAATTGTAAATATTGAGATTTAATAAAAATCAAAATATGAAAACACATGGTGTTAAGACAACAATGAGTGTTTTTAAGTAGCGTTTGGTATTGAGCACAATGCACTGCAAAAAATGATTAAAGATTTAACACATTTTTTGTTGGTCTTTAAGTGCTGCTGATATCCATGATATGCTAAGAAAAACACACTGTGATGTAATGTATCATGATAAAGGTAATGAGGATATAATATGGTCATATCATCCAGCCCTATAGAGAAACTGGTTCTAAAAAAGTAAGTGTAATTACTGAGGATGTAACACTTCATACGACACATCATATTGTATTTCAGTGTATTGCACTGTACTAGCTTGTGGCTAGTGTGTTAGCTTCAGCCTACAATACTAGCTTTAGTGTTAAACCAGGACATTACAGACCACAGCTTTGGTTTAACACACTGTATTTTTGGAAATGTTGAATGTTCTAATAAAATTAAAATATGATCTTAACATTACGGACATTTTCGGGCAACAGAGAATTAAATGCTCACTTGATTTATTAATTAGAAAATTTCTTTAAATGTTCTGTTAATTTAATAAATCGTTCCCTCGGTTTATCAATCCGTTCTCCAAATTTAATAAATCTTTTCCCCAGTCTATCAATCTGTTCTCCTAATTTAATAAATCGCTCCCTCAGTTTATCAATCTGTTCTCCTAATTTAATAAATCGTTCCCTCAGTTTATCAATCCGTTCTCCTAATTAATAAATCGCTCCCTCAGTTTATCAATCTGTTCTACTAATTTAATAAATCGTTCCCTCAGTTTATCAATCTGTTCTGTTAATTTAATAAATCTTTCCCTCAGTTTATCAATCTGTTCTCCTAATTTAATAAATCGTTCCCTCAGTTTATCAATCCGTTCTCCTAATTAATAAATCGTTCCCTCAGTTTATCAATCTGTTCTGTTAATTTAATAAATCGTTCCCTCAGTTTATCAATCTGTTCTATTAATTTAATAAATCGTTCCCTCAGTTTATCAATCTGTTCTGTTAATTTAATAAATCGTTCCCTTAATTGATCAATCTGTTCTGTTAATTTAATAAATGGGTTCCCTCAGTTTATCAATCCGTTCTCCTAATTAATAAATCGTTCCCTCAGTTTATCAATCTGTTCTGTTAATTTAATAAATCGTTCCCTCAGTTTATCAATCTGTTCTGTTAATTTAATAAATCGTTCCCTTAATTGATCAATCTGTTCTGTTAATTTAATAAATCGTTCCCTCAGTTTATCAATCTGTTCTGTTAATTTAATAAATCGCTCCCTCAGTTTATCAATCTGTTCTCCTAATTTAATAAATCGCTCCCTCAGTTTATCAATCTGTTCTCCTAATTAATAAATCGCTCCCTCAGTTTATCAATCTGTTCTGTTAATTTAATAAATCGCTCCCTCAGTTTATCAATCTGTTCTCCTAATTTAATAAATCGCTCCCTCAGTTTATCAATATGTTCTGTTAATTTAATAAATCGTTCCCTCAATTGATCAATCCGTTCTGTTAATTTAATAAATCGTTCCCTCAGTTTATCAATCTGTTCTGTTAATTTAATAAATCGCTCCCTCAATTGATCAATATGTTCTGTTAATTTAATAAATCGTTCCCTCAGTTTATCAATCTGTTCTGTTAATTTAATAAATCGCTCCCTCAGTTTATCAATCTGTTCTGTTAATTTAATAAATCGCTCCCTCAATTGATCAATATGTTCTGTTAATTTAATAAATCGTTCCCTCAGTTTATCAATCTGTTCTGTTAATTTAATAAATCGCTCCCTCAGTTTATCAATCCGTTCTCCTAATTAATAAATCGCTCCCTCAGTTTATCAATCTGTTCTACTAATTTAATAAATCGTTCCCTCAGTTTATCAATCTGTTCTGTTAATTTAATAAATCATTCCCTCGGTTTATCAATCTGTTCTGTTAATTTAATAAATCTCTCCCTCAGTTTATCAATCTGTTCTGTTAATTTAATAAATCGTTCCCTCAGTTTATCAATCTGTTCTATTAATTTAATAAATCGTTCCCTCAGTTTATCAATCTGTTCTGTTAATTTAATAAATCGTTCCCTTAATTGATCAATCTGTTCTGTTAATTTAATAAATGGGTTCCCTCAGTTTATCAATCCGTTCTCCTAATTAATAAATCGTTCCCTCAGTTTATCAATCTGTTCTGTTAATTTAATAAATCGTTCCCTCAGTTTATCAATCTGTTCTGTTAATTTAATAAATCGTTCCCTTAATTGATCAATCTGTTCTGTTAATTTAATAAATCGTTCCCTCAGTTTATCAATCTGTTCTGTTAATTTAATAAATCGCTCCCTCAGTTTATCAATCTGTTCTCCTAATTTAATAAATCGCTCCCTCAGTTTATCAATCTGTTCTCCTAATTAATAAATCGCTCCCTCAGTTTATCAATCTGTTCTGTTAATTTAATAAATCGCTCCCTCAGTTTATCAATCTGTTCTCCTAATTTAATAAATCGCTCCCTCAGTTTATCAATATGTTCTGTTAATTTAATAAATCGTTCCCTCAATTGATCAATCCGTTCTGTTAATTTAATAAATCGTTCCCTCAGTTTATCAATCTGTTCTGTTAATTTAATAAATCGCTCCCTCAATTGATCAATATGTTCTGTTAATTTAATAAATCGTTCCCTCAGTTTATCAATCTGTTCTGTTAATTTAATAAATCGCTCCCTCAGTTTATCAATCTGTTCTCCTAATTTAATAAATCGCTCCCTCAGTTTATCAATCTGTTCTCCTAATTAATAAATCGCTCCCTCAGTTTATCAATCTGTTCTGTTAATTTAATAAATCGCTCCCTCAGTTTATCAATCTGTTCTCCTAATTAATAAATCGCTCCCTCAGTTTATCAATCTGTTCTCCTAATTTAATAAATCGCTCCCTCAATTGATCAATCCGTTCTCCTAATTAATAAATCGTTCTCTCAGTTTATCAATCTGTTCTGTTAATTTAATAAATCGTTCCCTCAGTTTATCAATCCGTTCTCCTAATTAATAAATCGTTCTCTCAGTTTATCAATCTGTTCTACTAATTTAATAAATCGTTCCCTCAGTTTATCAATCTGTTCTGTTAATTTAATAAATCTTTCCCTCAGTTTATCAATCTGTTCTCCTAATTTAATAAATCGTTCCCTCAGTTTATCAATCCGTTCTCCTAATTAATAAATCGTTCCCTCAGTTTATCAATCTGTTCTGTTAATTTAATAAATCGTTCCCTCAATTGATCAATCTGTTCTGCTAATTTAATAAATCGTTCTCTCAGTTTATCAATCTGTTCTGTTAATTTAATAAATCGCTCCCTCAATTGATCAATCAGTTCTCCTAATTAATAAATCGTTCTCTCAGTTTATCAATCTGTTCTGTTAATTTAATAAATCGTTCCCTCAGTTTATCAATCCGTTCTCCTAATTAATAAATCGTTCTCTCAGTTTATCAATCTGTTCTGTTAATTTAATAAATCTTTCCCTCAGTTTATCAATCTGTTCTCCTAATTTAATAAATCGTTCCCTCAGTTTATCAATCCGTTCTCCTAATTAATAAATCGTTCCCTCAGTTTATCAATCTGTTCTGTTAATTTAATAAATCTTTCCCTCAGTTTATCAATCTGTTCTCCTAATTTAATAAATCGTTCCCTCAGTTTATCAATCCGTTCTCCTAATTAATAAATCGTTCCCTCAGTTTATCAATCTGTTCTGTTAATTTAATAAATCGTTCCCTCAATTGATCAATCTGTTCTGTTAATTTAATAAATCGCTCCCTCAGTTTATCAATCTGTTCTGTTAATTTAATAAATCGCTCCCTCAGTTTATCAATCTGTTCTACTAATTTAATAAATCGTTCCCTCGGTTTATCAATCCGTTCTGTTAATTTAATAAATCGTTCCCTTAATTGATCAATCTGTTCTGTTAATTTAATAAATCGTTCCCTCGGTTCAACCATCCATACCCTCAGTTTAATAAATTGTACCTTTAATTTAATAAATCTTTCCCTGTTTAACAATCAAAAATTTGAAATTGACAATTGAACATTTGACCATCAGTTCCATCAATTGAATAAATTGTTCTCCTATTTAAATACATAATTTCCCAAATGAATAATCCATTTCCTCAATTCCCTAAATCCACTCAAAATATAATTTTTCTACCTTGATCCTTTATGGGCTCAGTACCAATATATCGTATTGATTAAACAATGTGAATTCTGTCACACCCTTAAAATGTAATACCCTCCCTCACCATCACATTAGTGTGGAATGAACCCACAGACCCTCCTAAAAAAATCCTGCACACCTCCACCGCTGATCTTAAGTTTCTAATGTTATTTAATGCTAAATTCTCAATGTGCTAAAAATCCCAATAGTGCAGCCCTTGTCCTCTTTTGTCCCCTTCACCAGGGTGCCCTCGGGGAGAGAGCTAGCTAGGGCTGCTGGGTTCCCCGCACTGGAGGACATGGATTTGGTTCCTATGGTGATGGTTGCCATTACACAGCTAAAAGCTAACGACACGTTAACGTTTAACAATGTCAGCGACCCACTCGCGGTCTCTCCGCGTTTTTAATCTTTTCCGACCCTTTAACGATGCTGCAGCCCATATACACGTATATTTAGCTTTGTACAGCGGGCGGGTGTTGAATGCGCCAGGCTGTGCTGCTGCAGGGCGGCTCGGTGCCGGTCGCCTGGTAACAAAAGCAGCATCACCGTCTCGATAGCTAGCACTAGCACTAGCACTAGCACTAGCTAGCTAACTAGGCTAACCAGGCTAACGACCACCCTTACCGAAGATTTCCGCGCCTAGACTGGACCACGCGACACAATCGGCCCTAAATAACGTTGAAAGCTTAAAATACGAAATAACCAAACACCCAACAGCATCGTCCATGCTTCGTTTTCTTCAAAGCTTATTTTTAGAAGAGCTTACATCGTCCAAATGCGGCAGGTTTAACGCTGCGTCTCCTCCCGATGCTCCTCCGTCGCGCTTCTTCTTCTGCAGACCAGACTGAGACTGAGCTGCACACAGAGCTGATCGGCGCCACATGCTGGAAACGGAGCAGCATCTGCACACGTTACAGGTCAGACCAGCTCGCAGTTGAAAAATCTGGATTCTGTAACCCAGTTATTTCTTCTTCTTGCCTCCGCACAGCAGGCCTGGCCTAAAAACATCAGCAAACAAGAGCTGAGAATCCGCCCGTCCGTATTGTCCGTATTGTTCTTCCTCGTCTTATTCTTTTAGTAATCATCATTATAAACAATGCACAGCTACTTGTCTGAGTATTTTGCATAATAACTAATAATAATAATTGTCTTTTGGGACAATACCTCTTAAAAGAACATCTTAAAATAATAATAATAATAATAATAATAATAATAATACAATGCACAGCTAATTGTTTGAGTATTTTGAATAATAAGCCTTCGCCTTTTGGGACAATACCTCTTAAAAGAACATCTTAAAATAATAATAATAATAATAATAATCATACAATGCACAGCTAATTGTTTGAGTATTTTTAATGTAATAAGCATTTGCCCTTTGTAAGAAATACCTATTAAAATGATATGCTTTTAATGTAGAAAATTAAAAACATATTCTTCTTCTGTTTATTATCCTAATAATTATAATAGCAATAACAATAATAACAACAATAATAAAAGGCACAGCTATTTGTTTGAGAATTCAATGTGTTTAAATGTAATAAAATTTGCCTCTGATTTTTTAAAAGATTGTAACAATTTAATACGCTTTTAATTTTTGTAATATGTAAAACTTCATAATATGATTCCTTTACTACTACTACTACTACTACTAATAATAATAATAATAATAATAGCATCCATTGACTGCAATAATATCACATTTTTTTTGCCAATAAATACCAGATTAGTTTTACACAACCTTTGTGGGAAAAGTATTGGGACACCTGCTCATACAGTTTTTCTTCTGAAATCAAGGCTGTTAAAAAGAGTTTATCCAGCTTTAGTTGGAGTAACTGTCCAGGGAAGGCTTGCTTTTAGATTTTGGAGCATTGCTGTGAGGATTTGATTGCATTCAGGAACAAAAGCATTAGTGAGGTCAGGATGTTGGTTGATCACCACCCCACCTCATCCCTAACTCATCCCAACAGTATTGGACGGAGTGCCATCCATCATTCCAGAGAACACAGGCCCACTGCTCCACAGCTCAATGCTGGGGGCTTTATACCTCATGGTGGCATTAGGTTCAGCTTTGTCTGCTCCAGAGAATCCTATTCTATCTGCAAAACTTCTGTGTGTGTGCATTTGCACATCTGTGTCAGCGATGGGTGCAACTGAGAGTATCTGAATGCATTCATTGAAAGGGGTGTCTACGAACATTTAGACACATGGTGTATGTTTTCAGGACTTTTGAAATCCATATAAAACCATCAGTGTGACCTGTGCATTAGGTTTGGTCCCTTACAGTGTTCGTAGGACTTAGTAGCTCCCTCTTTGTCTTTCAGTTCTTGTAAATTGGGTGTTTCTCCAGTCCTTACAGAAGGCCTTTTGCTTGTTTAAGGTCTGTCCACAAGTGTTCTGTAATGTTTAGGTCTATGTTCTGCTGATTGTGGCTTCATCAGCCCACAGCTCTCCTTTCCAAAACCTGTCTGTCCAGATGTTCTAAAAAAAAAATGCAGAGTTTGGGTCTGTGATGAGACTGTAGGTAATGTTTCCTCCTTATAGCTCTAATTATGTTTGTGCAACACTCAACTGCGTGGATCACCCTCCAGGCTGAATGATCACGCAGGTTCTTGGCAGTCATATGAGGGCCTGTCTAACCGGCATATGACAAGTTTTTTCCGAAAATGTTCATAGTCTTCCAGTTCTCTTCTTGACCTTCACAGTTCCCCAAAACGTCTATTTCATAATAACAGTCTGCAGTGTAGACACCGCAAGCTGGAAGCGCCCGGCTTTCTCATAGCCTTCCACCACTGCCTTTGTTTTCAGATGTGTAGACAGTAACTGTGCATTACAGTAACTGAGCACTGTGCTTTATGTTTGATTAGCTATAGAGACTATAGAGCTATAAAGTGTTTAATACCTCTCGATTTAACCTCTTGAGACCCTGCATCCTCATTTGTAGACATTTCTGCCTCTCTGCCCCATGATATTTCATTTTTTAAAACCTTGGCTTTTTGGCCTTTATATGGAGACACTGCGTGTATCTCTACTTTGCTGCATTTCAGAGGCAAATATTGTATTTTATACTCGAGAACATTTATTTATCAACTATTTATTCATAACTTTGCAATAATAATATTTGCACTGTTGTATAGCCATGTTTAGGGCTGTGAATAAACAGTTTACATTGTTTGCTTACGTTTGTTTTTGTGTCCTCATGTTTACAGTTTGAAATAAACAGTTTTGTACTTTGTTAACCAATTGTATCTTTATTTTATCACACAGTACGAGACTGTGTACACCACAGTACGGGGTGGGGACGAGACAGCGAACAGGTGGCTAAGCTGGTGGACTGGTGTGATGACAACAAGCTTTCCTTGAACACAGAAAAGACTAAGGAAATGAGTGTAGATCCGAGGAGGAGGCAGGAGAGGGAGATAACCTTCAAATTCCTCAGCGCTCACGTCAGTGACAATCTCACCTGGTCACAGGTCCGGAAGTCCCAGCAGCGGTTGTATTTTCTGAGAAGGCAGAAATTTGGCATGTCAGCATGTCAGTCAACTTCTACAGGAGTATGATCGAGAGCGTTCTTACCAGCTCCATCATGTCTGGTACGGAAACTGCACCGCTCAGGACAGGAAGGCTCTCCAGCGTGTGATCAAGACTGCACAGTCCATTTCCGGAGCAGCCCTCCCCTCACTGCAGGACAACTACAGGAACCAGGGTCATCAGGAGGGCCCACAGCATTATCAGGGACTGTACACACCCTCAACACAGCCTCTTCACCCTCCTACCATCGGGCCGACGCTACAGGACAGCCTGACTGACAAACAGGTTTTATTCACAATCCTTCAGGCTAGTAAACACCTCCTTCCCCCCTCACACTCTGAATTGGCTGAACTCTGACATGCCCCCCATTAATATGAGCCCACTGCTTATATTATACTACATATATACTGTTTACTTTTGTACGTGCACAATGCACTTCACACATGCACATGCAACTCTACTCACACAACTTGCATATGCAGTTTGTAATGAACATGCAATATGTGTAATGAATATATATGTGCATAATATGTAATGCATATGCAATTTACTGTAATGAGCAGATATTGGGTGGGAACTGGAAATACTGCTCTTCCTCCCTATTGAGAGATGTGGCAATGCTGCGTAATGTTTGAACAAATAAACTAGTCCAGGCCTGCATACTGTACGGCTTAAGAAAAAAATGTACCTGCAGGCACCTGAGAGAATTCTATGTAAAAGGCTAAGTGTCTGGGGGTGTGTGTAAGAAGTCACATGATCAGAGTGCTGCAGGGCTCAGGCGTAACTGGGTGTAAGTACTACAGAACTACAAAAGCATTGCCGGAAACTCAGCCACATCTAAACACTGTACCTATACCTGCTAGAAATGACTTTGTCATTAACATGTTTTTTATGCACAATGTATTTTTATTTGCTAATACATTATACACACACACACACACACACACACACACACACACACACACACACACACACACACATATATATATATATATATATAGCATAGCAGCTTTAGGCTATAACACTGATGTAACACTGATTATGTAGTCCTATGGTTTAGTCCTAAAGTCATCATGACACAAAGCAACGTCTGACACTGTCCTAAAGTAAAGCTGAAAGTGCACGTTATGAGAGTTTTACAGTCTTAACAAGACCAGATGAGCCGAAGGGGGACTTTCTCTAAGGGATTTTATATCATGTCCCAGTGACAGATAGCTGTTCCTAAGGAGTTAAAGGTACATGTAACATGAAACAACAACAAAAAGATTATATATAGAATAAATATTGTTTTCAAAAATAGAAAAAAAAAAAATATATATATATATATATATATATATATAATAATAAAAAATGTTATGCATTCGTCAGAAGAGCACAGGTTTGGTACCACCGGATTTCACCTCTGTGACCCCAGCCGTCGCAGTTTCCAGTAATGCCTCTGTAGCACTTTTCACACTCAGGGCCCTGAGGGACTTCACTCTCGTCATGTGACTTCCTTTACGCAGCTATGAAAGAAGCTGAGCGAGAGGCTCCTCCTCAGTTGTGTGTGAGTCCACTGGAGAAGAATGAGCTCCTCTATTACCTACATTAAAAAGCTGATCAGGAAAGGGAGCCGGGCGGATTCGTTTTCCTGTCCAAAACCGGCCTACAAGAAAAACTATCGAATCCAAGAGGAACACAGACACACGGTGAGCCATTAACACAGACACACACACACACACACACACACACACACTCTATAGTTGTTAAGGTCTGATGTGCAATGAAAATATACCAGACTGCTGCTTTACTTGTACGTCCATATGTTTTGGTGCAGTTCCACACTTCTGAACACAACTGTACATTCATTATTATTTCCTGAGGATGTTGAAACTGAGTGGATTTTGTTCTACAGGCACTGCAAACTCAGCCACAACACCCGAGCAATGACTCCAAACGGTAATAATATCATATTTATTGATGTAGTACTATGATGGATTTTAGGATTTACATTGATCTATCAATGTACTGTACACATGAGCAAGGGTCTTAGTTATATGTGTGTTTGTGTGTTGTAGGGAAAGTGTGGTCATGTCGAGGAAAGACAGTGAAGCGTTTGGATTTGAAATCAGGGTGAGTTTTGACAACTAGCCTCAGCGATACACCCCCCAGACCACCACTCTTACATTCCCATGTCTTTGAAATTTGAGTTTTTGTCCTCAGCAGTAACAGGCTGATTATAGATGAAGCTGATGTATAAACTGTCTCTCTCTCTCTCTCTCTCTCTCTCTCTCTCTCTCTCTCTCTCTCTCTGTCTCTCTCTCTCTCTCTCTCTCTCTCTCTCTCTCTCATAGACTTATAATGAGCAGACTGTAAACAGCAGTGATGAGGACGTGTTAACATGTGTGTGTTCCATAAAAGAAAACAGTCTGGCAGAGAATGCTGGGTTAAGGACAGGTAAGACCTGTGTATGCATATGTATGTCCCTTACACACATTATCTGTCTATCTGTCTATCTGTCTGTCTAACTATCTATCTGTCTATCTTTATATATATATATACCATCACTGAAAATCACGAATCTCCAAAATGGAGACTCTACAGGAGAAGGCAAATATGGTCTTAACCTGAGACCCAGATTTTTTACTTGGTGTGTTTTCTTTTATTTCTCCTAGCTATTTGGGATTAGTAGAACCTAACAAGTATAAAAACTAAACTAAGTCTTTGTACAGAAAGTTGGCCAAAGGGTCTGAGAAGTAGAAATGTAATGTCCCCAGATGAGGAAGTCAATGTAAAATAAGAGTTTATTACAGGTAATTTAGAGCATTTCTCTTGGTCCATTTATCCAGAATTACTTACACATTGTACAGCAGAGCAGCTTCAGGGATCAAACCATGGAGAAAGCTAAAAACAGGCAAAATAGAGATACATGGTTTCATTGGACAGCAGTAACATGTATCTCCAAAATGGCAACTTTACAGGAGAAGCAAAAAAAAACTCGCAACTTTCAATGCTATTTCAGTGTTATAAGGATGGGTTCCCCTTTTAAGTCTTGGTTCCCCTCAAAGTTTCTTCCTCTTCTTTCCATTCTAAAGGGAACTTTCCTTGCCATTGGCTGTCTGAAAAGATGCTTGAACCTGGTGTGACAATTGTCGGTGTAAAAAGTGCCATATAAATACATTAGAATTTAATTGAAATTTGAATGGAATGTATGTGTATGTGCCTATTTCCTATACTGCCCCGCAAAAACCTTGTATCTCCATTTTTGTATCTAGTGTCATGTGAATCTGGCAGTTGTTTTTTACATTGTGTCAGAATTACACGGTGAACAGACCAACAGAAATGCTCCAGACTTGAAATAACATAAATTTACATCGACTACCACTGAAAGTTGAAAAGTTCTCTTCTCCACCTGTAAAGTTGCTATTTCTGACATAATGAACCCTAATCCTAGCCTCAGTAATCCAAAAGAAACTTTTGTTTGTTTTAATCTCCTGCATTTTCCATGACCTGGTTTGGGACAGAAATGTAATAATTAATCATCTCTCTCTGTGTCTCTGCTTTGCAGGGGACGTCATTGTCAGCGTGAACAGCGTGTGTGTAGAAGGTTTCGAGCATCAGCAGATCGTTGGCCTGATTCAAACCTCCTGCCTCTTAAAGTAAGACTCAGTAATGTCTTCAACCATAAAGACACTTCTAACCGCTTGACATTTTAAACTTTCTGACCTACTAGGAACTGGTATGCAATAACTACCACTCTACAGTTATTTAACTCACAACTCACTACTTCTATGAACCGAAAGTTTGTGAAAAAGGAAAGTTTGCTTGAAGTGGTGTCTGAAAAACATGCACCCAGACACTTCAGCAGCTGCTCCAGCCTGCAGTGTCTGTTCAATCGTCTATAGGTGCCATGTACACCCAGTTTAGACCACATACCTGTACTAAAGGCTCAGCTTGAGACGAGCTATAGCTGTGAGAAGCAGGCAACATGAAAGTGTCATTATAAACTATTGTTACCAAAGAATAGCCCCACCAGTTTGTCTAGAACAAACACCGTAGTGTGTAAGCCTCTGTGTGTTAAAGGGTTATAAACGTCTGCTGTGCTTTTGTTTTTTTTTTAAATATAGGATGGAGATTTTGAGGGGAACTACAGTGAAACAGAAAGAACTCCAAAAGAAACTACATCATCTACAGGTATGTGTACCCCCCCCCCCACCCCCCCACAACACATACCCTCACTCTTTTCTACTGGTTATATTGTAGGCCATGTTGTGTGCTGGCTGTAGGCTGACTCTTTCTTCTCCTCTTTCTGTGTTAGTTGGTTGATTATTCAGCGCTACATTAACAGTACTTTCCCCTGTATATTGTGTGTGTGTGTTGTTTCTGGGAAATGCTGCAATTCTGTGCTGACTGCATGCTGTGTTTTTCCCCGTGCTCACAGTGGCAGCTGAACCAAAAGTGGGTGGAGCTGCAGATGCTTATCGCGCAAGAAGATCGTCTCCTAAGAGGTACGTTTCTGCGTACGTGCGTGGGTTTGAGTATGTGTGTGTGTGATGCAGAGAGAGATCAAATGGGACGTGGGAGATCCCATGTGAGAGAGCGCAGCATCATTTCCCCTTAAACTTGCATCTTAATGAACACAGCGAGAAGTGTGTGTGTGTGTGTGTGTGTGTGTGTGTGTGTGTGTGTGTGTGTGTGTGTGTGTGTGTGTGCACTCTTTAGTGACAGGAAGACACCGTTTACTGAGAACAGACACATCCCACTGAGAGCAGTCTGCCGAACAGACGGCGAGAATCAAGCGAAAAACGAAAGTTTGTTAGATGTCTGCTTGAAGTGGCGTCTTCAGCAGCTGCTCCAGCCTGCAGCGTATGTTCAGTGGCCTACTGCTGCCATGTACACTCAATTCAGACCACATACCTGCACTAAAGGCTCAGCTTGAGATGAGCTAAAGCTGTGAGAAGCAGACTTAGGTCATAATGGGTTAAGGGCCTTGTCAAAGTCCTTATAGGTCGTCTGGCTGTTATTTGCCGTCACAACAGACCTCATTAATTGTAGTATTTGGTTCAAAAGGGCAAATTCTTCTTGTTCTGGCTGGTTTGGCTTGATCTGGACATCGAGACAGAGTTCCTCTGCCCAGAGCAGTCAACCGGTCTCCTCATTGAGAACGTCTCTGATCTTGCTCAAGGGTGCATCAGGGGCAGCTTAGCAGACATGGGTATAGAACCCACAACCCTGTGACCGCAGAGCCATTACTGTCATTTATATGCAATAACCACACTGGTTATTACGCATAAATGAAAAAACACACTGGCCTCACTGACGTTGTTGATTTATTTGATACATGATAAGTCCAAATGTTTGTGGACACCACTTCTAATAAATGCATCCAGCTACTCTAAGTTGTGCCCACTGCTGACACACAGCTTGTCTAGTCCCTGTAGAGAAGTACTGCCAATTCACTGGGACTTACTGGAGCAGATAAACACAAACCTACAGGCACCATGCTGCCTGATGCCAAACGTACGCAAGAGGGGGTATAAAGCCCCCCAGCATTGAGCTGTGGAGCAGTGGAACTGTGTTCTCTGCAATGATCATGGTGCTGCATCCAGTATTTTTGGAATGGATTTTGGAGTTGGGGGTGAGATGGGGTGGTGATGATCCAACATCCTGACCTCACTAAAGCTCTTGTCACGAAATGCAATCAAAACCTCACAGCAATGCTCCAACATCTAGTTGAAAGCGTTCCCTGGACAGTAGAGACAGTTACTCCAATAAAATCAGAATAATCTCTTTTTAAAAAATACCCTTAAATTTAGTAAAAGCAATGAATGAGCAGGTGTCCCGATACTTATGTCATATATCATATATAATGAATGTATAGAACATGGCCAAACAAAGCCCATGTCTCCATCTTCTAGTAAGACCAACGTTTCTGTCAGCTTGGTTATTGTTGGGATCGGTCAGATCTTAACTTATTGTTTTTTTGTTTTTTTTAGGTGACCTAAGCAGCACAAGTTCTCAGGACTCCTGCCCTGTTTCTGAGCATCCCACAATTCCTATCACACTGCCGTAGACCCTTCAAATTCAGGGCCTAGTGAAAAACCCAATGAGGGAACCTTGGGGGACACAGTCTCTGAGCTGAGAATTCAGGATTCCGGCTCCTCAGTCCAGGGCCGTGGCTGGTGCCTTCTCCAGGGGAACTTCTCAACTGACCAAAGAGATGCCAAGCCTGGACTTCCCATTGCACCATTATGACCACCAAGTCCAAAGCACCTACAACTTGAGCTACTCAAGCTACCTTTCGATCGTTTGTTTGGTGATTACGAATGTCTGAGACAGCTTCTCCATGTCCCACTGATTAATGCTGTGTTCTGAATGTCTGTCTTTGAGATGAAAGGTTGACTTGTTTAACTTATCTATTTATACGTGAGTCCAAATGATATTAGTGTCTTGTATATAGATCTATATTTTTGTATTTATACATTAATTTATATCTGGATTATTTATGGTTTTAATACATCTGTGCCTTAATTAAAATGCTTATTACAGCAGCCTATCATGTTTGTATATGAAGGCAGAGTTTTTTTGCCTCATACAAATTCTGTGCTTAGTGGAGTTCAGTGTGTGGAAACTCAAGCTGAGCTTGTGGGCTTCCCACAGTTTGTGCAATCTCAAATCTCTAATTGAGCAGGAAATGGTTTCTTTAACACCTACACTGTCTCATGACACTTAACTGTCACACTTGCATGCTCACACGCTGCTCTTCATTTCAGAATACATGAAAATATAACATTTTACATCATTCATGACTGTAAAATTGCAAACTCTGTTTATTGTTGTGTGCATTTTAGAAAAGAACTGCATGTCCAGGTTTGTGCTCTGTAACGGTGAGGTGACAAACCAGATGGTCTTAGATGTAAAACGAATGAACCAAGACGGCAACAGCAAAGCTGGCAGAGCAGACACAGGCGAGACTAAACCAGACGCCTTAAACAATCCAAGATCTAAAACCAGAGAGACCAACATCCAGGCAAACCAATCCAAAAGGTCTAAACCAGAAATCAGAAACCCGGTATAACAAAGCAGGGGTCAAACGACACTAAGGCAAACAGCAAGAGAGTAACGCTCGGTATTCAACAGGGGTTGGCGATACTGAACATATATAAATACAAAGGGGTTTTCTGCGGAGTTCGAATGGGAGTGCAGTTCTTGATTGGCTGGGGTAAATGGTGTGATGGTGACATGGCAGCTACCTGGTAGACTATCTCTACCTCTACCTCAGTGGCAATCCATAGCTCTTAAAGCTAGGTCTTCAGTCCGGCCCTTTAATGTCAAAAGTCAGTCAAAAACACTGAGGTACTGGCCTGTGCAATAATGCTCATTTCTGCTAGCCCACCTGTGGGATTCTAATAGTCTGTTAGCACTGAATTAATGGCAAAGCACTAAGCAGCAAGTGAAGAGTCAGTTATTCATGTTTTGGAAGCTGGAAAATGGACAAGCTTAAGTGAAATAATCCAGGAAAATGACAAACTCCTACCTCCTACCTAATGGTGGAGTATTTGATTTTTGGGAGGAGGAACATGCCTGAAGATTCCATCTCTACTCTGTTCGTTTGTTTCCACCCCACCTAATCCCTAACTCCCCAACGCATCCCAA
Organism: Salminus brasiliensis; assembly: GCF_030463535.1. Lineage (NCBI taxonomy): Eukaryota > Metazoa > Chordata > Actinopteri > Characiformes > Bryconidae > Salminus > Salminus brasiliensis. The sequence continues at coordinate 7,703,323 of NC_132884.1, forward strand.
GTAAATGTGCTGTGTCACCATAGGGGCGGAACTGTTGAATTTGGTAGGATGGCTGCACTGGTGTAGCCTGATGTTGTGGAACATGCATCCTGAAGAAAATTGACCTATGTGGCCTACACTTTCAAACAGGCCCACCTATAAAAAACATATACCTGCCTACGCCCCTGACATCAACAAATGAAAATGCTCAGCTAGCTCACAGACCAGCTCAGACCTCAGGAGGCCCACTGTAAAAGCTAATTAATGTACTTGTTTAAAAAATCAGCCAACCTCAATTAGTTTGTGGAGTATTCATTTATGTTTTGTTTGTACATTAAGTAACGTTTCACTTCTAGACTTAAATCAGACAGTTCACCTCAACTGAACCTTAAATGTTGAGTGAGCTTCTGCAACCTTGTTGTACTGGAAGGACGATAGAGAAGAAGACAGAGATTGGTGTATGTGTGTATGTGTGTGTGTGTGTGTGTTGTGGAAGATCTAGTTAAACCAGTGGGTTTCACAAAACATCATGTAATCAGTTAACATCTCTGTTAGGAGGGCAGGATATGGTTTATTAGCACCTACACACTCAGCACAGACTCCCTCGCATAGTCATGTCTCGACTGATGAGTCTGATAATAGTTTAATGAAGCAGCAGCAGATTATAGAATCTGATTACAGTTTAAAGTGCTGGACTTGTCTTATTGTTGCACAAGCCTTCAACAAAATAGGCTTCAAAACTGTCTTCAACTTTTACACTTCTCAACAGATTTCAAAGCAGAAGTCAAGGGTCGGATTCTCGGGACACAGGACAGCCATGACACATCCGGTGATTCTCGAAACATTTCAGCTGCCATATTGTTTGTTTTCCTCTGATCAGTGGGTATGACAGACCAAGTCCCGCATCATTCTGTAGTCTGTAGTATATATATAAATTTGGCACGCTGATTTTTAATGTGTACATTTTCCTCCTGTTTAGCACTGGATTCTCTGAACTACGAGGCCGTTTAAAAGTCGTAATAGAGTACTAATTTTGCTACACGCCAGCTAATGCTTGGACGTCATCACTTAGACATCAGTAAGCTACACTGAAGTAAAGATATAGCAGTCAAATCACCTTAAGGACGACCACAAAAGTATTAAAAGATGTGAAAACCACTTTCAGTCTGGTGGAGTCCAGCAGTGTAGCCTGAGGGCAGGTTGTCAAAGCGAGCTAAGAGGGGAAAGCTCTACTGTGTTTCAGTGGGCATTAGATAAAGAACAGAGAAGTGCATCGTAACCTACATGACTTCCCTGCTGAATCATCCGGCTCAACACCAGCTTCCTCTGGTGATTGATTCGAGATGATCTAAGCTGGTCCTTGATGGTCAAGGTGGTTGAAAAGCCTACCGGTCATCCAGGCGTAAATGTACCCTGATGGTAAGAAAGTAGGTTAAGCTGGTTGAGCAGTTTAGCTCTTGACCAGCACAGCCTATGTTTTCATTCTGATGGTTTGATGGTTTATCTGGCCTATAAGCATTTGTTTTATTGAGACTGCCAGTCTGATGACATCAGTTCAGTGCGCAATGTAACAATATTCATAATGCCGTCCATTTTTCCTGTTTAGAAAGTCTAAAAGTTCCAAATATGGGCACATGGTGACAACATGACTTCAGTGCTCTGTTGTGGCAGTTTAGTTCCTGTCAGTGACTGTACACAACATGGACAGTGCAACGCCTCTGAAACTCTGCTATATCGTAAGAAGGCGGGGCTACACTTAGGCATGAAATGATTGACAGATCAGTCGTTTGCAGGACCTGCATTGCACTTAGAAAAATATGCATCTGTGCTGTAAGCTCAATGAAGGAGGTCTGAGACATGCTTGGTCTGGGAGAAGGGGACGGGTCTACCAAATGAGTAGGCGAGTCTTACGCTGCCTCTGGTCTTCACTGCACAGACTTTGGTTGCAAATTGGACAACATGGACGACAGTTTTGACTTAATTTCTACAGAACGGAAGGGAATGGAACCATGGCATCTATGTTTTCTACAGTCACAGGTTCCTCTAATTACACAGGGTTAGACACTGTTTTTTTGTTGCAGTTTTGGGCAAAGTCACAATTTTATTTCTTTTTTGTTATGAAATTAGAAAGTATTCATTTCTAACCTTGGATCTCTGACTGATATTTTCTTTTGCAGATTTGACACGACATACTGTAGCGACCCATGTAAATTGAATCCCATATGAAAAGGATCTACAGCTAGGAAGGCTTAGTGGAGAAGATTTAGGGCCAAATGGAAAGGCATTTAATGGAATGCATACATGAAGTTCAAGTCAGAAGGGAAAACAATCTGGGCCTTCTCATTAAATATTAAAAACATTACGTCTTGGTAAATGAGATGTGTGAGTGTGAAGAACCTTTTAGAACTTCATAGAACTTCCATATAGAGCTTTATACCAGCTATGAAGCCTCCACCCATGCCAGGAACCTTTATGTTAAAGAGGATGAAGACATTTGCCAGTTGCAACTGACCCCACCTCAAATCCCATTTCTGGGCAGCAGAGCTGAAAAGCTCATCAGCATGTTAACAGGGCGTGAGAGCCTGTTTGTGTGTGTGTGTGTTTGTGTGTTTGCCTAGTGTTGCGTCCAGACCACTCAGTGCACTCTGCAGGAGAGACAGCCACAGATGGACACTAGTTCACACTGTCCAGGACAGGACACAATGGCTGACCATCAAACGCTTCCTCCACCACTTCCTATACAGCCTACTGACCACATGCCAGAGCCCGAAACACCCGCTGGACCACAGGGACAACCACAGAGCAACAGTAACCAAGGTAAAAGGAGGTCCAAAAAATCACTGCCAGAGGGATTCGTGTTAGTGGAAAGTGTTGCTAGTTGGGTATAATTAAATTTACTTTAAGTATAATTATAATTATTACTTAAAAAGTATAATTAAATTATATACTCATATAATTAAGGCCTTTAAATATTAAAGAAATTATATTAGTGTTATTATTAAAAACTTTAGGAGTTATTTTTGGGCTTTTTTTGATCTAAATCAAAAACTTTGAACTGTTTGCTTTTAGAAACCAAAGTAGAAGAACACCCATGCTCCTTCTGTATGCTACTTAGAGAGATGGAAATACAGTCTAATGGTCAAGATGTCAATTGGCCAGTGTACATGTGTATGGGTGGGTTTGTGTACTTATTTATACACACACAATTGCATTTAACAGCCATTTAAGCAGCACTTACTGTGAGAAATGATAAAAGAGGGGTTTAAAGTTATTCCAGTGCCAGGAGCCAGCAAATTTGCTTATTCAAATCAAATTAAAATTCCACAAAGCAGATTTGCATCTCATGCCAAGTACTGTACCATCCGGACATGAGGTTTACCAAAGCCCTCGGACAAACTGCAGAGGATCTGGCAGCTGCTTTAAAAAAAAAATGGCTCATTTCAGTCTTGGATGGATGAATAATGCTCTGTAAGTGCTTGTCTTTATTCTGGGTAGAATGCTAAATAGGTCAGTGCATTAGCTACTACACACCAACTCTCAGACAAGAGCAGTTAAGAAGGCCTTATCTAGAGATCTAGAGATATCTTCAGCCAGAGAATAAAGCTGAACAAGAGATAACTTGGTACCAGAGGAGAAAAACAATACACTATCAGCCTGCTTAGTGGAACCCTTGGAATTGCATGGTGTCTTCACATAAACCAACTAATGGGTTCTTCCTTTTACATTATGTGGAAGTTCTTTAAAGTTCTTCAAACTTTCCTTCTTTCTTTCCTTCTTTAAAACTAAAGCTTTGTCCCTAACTGATACCACAGCCTTGGCAACCGCAGGACAGGAAGTGACATCAGCGCAGCAGACAGGCGGAGACACTGATGGAGAAGGAGCAGGAGGAGGAGGTGGAGGTGGAGGCGCGCCCACTGATGAGGCAGAGAAAACGATGGAGGAAGAGGAAGCTCCCATTACGGATGTAGACGGCACTGACAGATCGAGTGAAACGGAGGAGCAGAGAGAGCAGGAGGAAGAGGAGGAGGAGGAAGAAGAGGAAGAGAAGGGCGGGCTGGATGACCTGCAGCTGCAGAAATGCACGCAGAACTTTCCAGAGACAGGTCAAAGGTCAGGCATGAGCAAAGGCAGGAGTAGAGGGCGGAGGTCCAGCAGCGGACCACCAGTGTCCAAATACAACACTGTGTGTTATAGAAAGATCAAGAGAGGAAACACCAAGCAGAGGATAGACGAGTTCGAGTTCATGATGAGTGTGTAGCCATGTGGACCGCCTTCACACACACACACACACACACACACACACACACACACACACATATATATACACTATATGTCCAAATGTTTGTGGATACCTTTTCTAATGAATGCATTCAGCTGCACCCATTGCTGACACAGATGTGCAAATGCACACACAGAGCTTGTCTTCTTAAAATAGGACACAGATAAACAGATGAACATGAATGTGTTGGCTCCATAATGCCTACAGGCAAGCGTGGGCTAGAGGGGTATAAAGCCCCCCAGCATTGAGCTGTGAAGCAGTGGAACTGTGTTCTCTGGAATGATGGTTGGTGCTCCACCCAATACTTTTAGGCTGAGTTGGGGAGTTGGGTATAAGGTGTGGTGGTGATCATCCAACATCCTGACCTCACTAATGCTCTTATTGTTGAATGCAATCAAATTCTCACAGCAGTGCTCTAAAATCTGGTAGTAAGCCTTCTTCCCTGGACAGTAGAGACAGTTACTCCAACAAAAGCAGGATAAACTCTTTTTAAATACCCTTGATTTCAGAGAAAACAATGAATAAGCAGGTGTCCCAAAACATTTGTCCATATAGTGTATTTTAGATGCTATGAATTTGAAGGTGTGGCACCATGTTTCTCTGACAAAGACGTCACCATGCTTGTGTAAAAGAGGCCACTGTTTCCATATATTCAAATGCACTGTGTGTCCAGGAGGAGATCAGACTACTTGTAGACTACTTGCTGCTTAAAGTAGTCGTCTGTCATTTCTGTGAACTCCGGATTCCGGATTTTGTCTTTAATCAAACAGCTTTATTTGCTGTGTGTTTTGTACATATGAACTTAATCTAAAATGTATATAATCTGTGTTGCTTTGTACAAAATAATATTATTAACATTATTATTGCATAATTATAAGACAATTAACAAGAAATTAAATTAAAGAAATTATTGCAAGAAATTAAAAACACATCAAACTGTAATCTGAATTACCCTCCTTGCCCATTTAGGCCAATCACTGTGTGTGTTTGCTCACTAGTGTGTGTGTGTGTGTGTGTGTGTTCACTGCACAGATGGGTTAAAGACAAAGGCCAAATTCCATCTGTGTCCAACAATAATGGTTTATATGGTTGTTTTGTCTTGATCTAATGGTTTTGCCTAAAATCAGAAAACCAACATTATTTTAGATCACAGTTTACTACTACGGTTTACACCCTCATGGTCAGTATGGTCAATTATTTTTAGAAAGTATTGTTTTGCCCGTGTTAAGGCATTTAACAGTCCAGGTTAGGGTGATAGTGCTTTGTGTTACCTTGTCTCAACACTAGATGGCGATGGAGTTCTGTTCTTCATCACTTTTCATCATAAGACTGAGTACTGAAGTTGGTCTTTCAATGAAATGAGGAATCAGCTTCCTTCCAATCATTATGTTCAACAACTGGAATACAAGCAGCAGAACTGGTTCCAAACTGGTCTGAAGAGTCAACCAGAGGAAGCAAGTGCAAATGCATAAAGCACTGGTCATTTCCTACTGGATAATCCATACTGGTTAAACCACATGAAACCAGTATAATGACAAAACTGCATGACTGGCTAATCTGTTTCTACTGAACAAAAAAGTCTAAAAAGTCATTTATTCAAATAATTAAAGTCAATGAATTAAATAATTAAATAATTATGAAATCATTAGATAGGGAAACATTTTAACACACTAAAGATGAACATATTAGACAAATATCCAGAGTATCAAAATATAAGAAACTAAAGAATATCAAATAATTATGTTTTTTTAAATATATAAAATTGAATAGAAACATAATAAAATAATACTAATACAGAAAGAATGACATTACAATTTAACCTAATAAAATGCTAATATACCATATACATATAATACAAACATACAGTCTATATAATAAAATAACACAAAACAATTAAATATTAAATACAGTATGGCTAGCATATACACAACTGAACGTAAAAATATATAGTAATACTAAACCAATAAAATAAAAGATAAGAGAGTAGCTCTAAAAAGTGCAGTGTGAAGCTTGTTAATATTTACAGTACATGAGAGAATGATAGGAACATTTGTACAGTTGTGCAAAGATACATCACGGCACAGAGTGGAGTTGAACAACAGGCCATCAGAGACTACATCACATCAACCACAGACTGAAGGACCGTTCCACTGATGCACCAATCGGCCAGACAAGCTGAATGCCAATGCTTTGTAAATGTTTGTGGTCTGCCACTAAGACTGTAAATGAAGCCCAGTTAGCCGATCACTACTAACCTTTAACCTGCCAGACTGCAGGCGGAGATTAATGAGGCCTGTTTATGGCCTTCTTCACAATTTACATACGCAGCAGTCTAACGCACATTGTGTTTACCCTTCCCTGTAATCATGTGGATTAGCAGGCCGATGCTAGCACAATCAGTGCAGTCAGATGTTTAGTTAGAGTCCACTAATTGCTCAGATGCTTGTGCGTGACCTGCTCGGCTTTTTCTATTAAATGTTCTGTGTGTCTGGCCTTCTACCGGCCTTTACTAATGTCTCATTGAGAGTCTGTGCATCTACAGCTCAAGGCCGATACACTAGACTTTACTCTCCTCATCCTCACATTTATTTTTCAACTGTCTAATTATTTCATCATTAACTACTTATTTTAATTAGAGACCTCTTGTCATGACTACACTGCTACATTGACTGAATAATGCTTACGTAAGTTTATAACTTACAGGGCACAGTGCATGGAAAACGACACTGTTCTTGTGTAAATGTGATGTGTAGTTTGATGTAGTAACACTTTTAGGCTTACATTACCTTTTTAATAGCTTATTCTAATTAGTTCTATTTATATAATTCATAATATATATATATTACATACACATACATGCAGTGAATGGGCTAAGATTCCTCAGGAAATCATATATATATATATATATATAGGTGTTTGTGTGTGTGTGTGTGTGTGTGTGTGTGTGTGAGTGTGGATACATATATATACATGTGTAAGGTCAAAGGCGAAGGTTTGACTTTTGTGGGAATGAATGCTGACCAGGAAGTTGTTCTAACCCCTGGTTTGCCAGCCACATACACACAGTCCACCTAGGATTCCTCAGGAATGCTGCCAGAGGCTGGTGTCCCCTCTACTAAGCAGACGCTTGTCATGTATTGACAGTCATTTACATACAGTCACAACAAGTGTCTACTTAGTAGAGTGGACACCAGCCTCTGGCAGCGTTCTTGAGGATTCTTAGCCCATTCCTCATGGGCAGTGGCCTCCAGTTCACTGATATCCTTCTACAATCCCCACAAAAGATTTCTATGGGGTTCAAATCAGATGATTGTGACAACCACTCCTTCCACAATCTTTCAGGACTTCATCTGAAACCAGGCTGGTTGACTTTGAGGTATGCTTGGGATCATCCATCCAACACAGCAAGCAGGATTACAGACTAACTGGAGACATGACTACCAAGTGTAAATGCATGTGGCTAAAATCTGTCCACATTTCTTTCATTGGCCCGGTTTTTGGAGCACCTTGACAAACATGTTTTGTTATTTAAATCTGCTTTAATGTAAATTCATACGATCATCTAATCATGGTAGTGGTGTGTGTGAGAGTCTGGGGGGGTGGGGGGTGGCTCTTTTGGGCCTGACTGGTCTCAGAAGTAACTTGGCCCCGTTTGAATAGTGACAAATGTCAGATTGCCATGGTGACGGCAGACTGTGTGTATGTGGCAAGGCGAGGTGTCCACAAACCAGAGGTCAGAGCAACTTCCTGGTCAGCGTCCATCCCCACAAAAGTCCCCTCTCCCCCAACTCTCGCCCCAATTAACCTTTCCTGACATAACGTAACAGCTTTTCATCCTCAGCCACATCTCCCTTCTGTTCTGCTCTCTCGCTCTCTCTCGCTCTTACTCTTTCACTCTTTCTAAACTAGCAGGTTGTTAGAAATGCCATAGCTGTCCTCAGGCATTTGTTTGGTACACTTCGGCCCACCAGTACAGCAGGAAGTGTGTGTGTGTGTGTGTGTGTGTGTGGGGGGGGTTTCAGCCTTTTTGGAGTATTTTCCCTTTCCATATAAAGGTCTAAAGCTTTGTCATCAGAAATATTTCTAAAAAGCAATATTTGAGCAATAACATTTCCTTTTGGGTTGCAGAGTCGATTAACCTTGGCATGATTAGCCTAAATGCATTTAAGACTAGCTTACCTAAACATGCTAACACAGAAAATGAAATATGATTAAATATGATTGCAATTTTTTTTTAATCCGATTTCCCCCCATTTTCTCCCATTTTCTCCACACTTTGGACTGACAATTAATCAACCCATATGTAATCCTTCCCCATCGCACACAATGCCCCCCGACACCAGTGAGGGAGGACCAACACACGCCCCCTCCGACGCTTGCACAGACAAGCCACTAATTTTTCTAACTGCCAGCAACCAACGCGTCTGGAGGAAAGCACTGCATACAACGCACCAGCCTGCAGACGCCAGTGACGGCCAGCACCGCAACGAAGTGATGTAGGGGGAGATTATCATCTACCCACCCCGAAGAGAGCAAGGCCAATTGTGCTCTCTCTGGGCCTCAACATGACCAGGATTTGAGCCAGCGATCCTCTGATAGTGGTGATAGTTTTAGCATAGCTAAAACTATTTAATTTTGAATGACAGATTTTTTCCCTCTTTTGCATATTGTACAGTTAGTTGTACAGTTATTGTAGTCATGTGTCTGTGTTCCATTTATCTTAGAAGTTGAGTGTTTTCTACTTGAAACTCAGAAATCCCAGTTGAAATGAAAGGCATCATTAACGCCTACTTTAAGCCAATTTACAGATGTAATCAAAGTCGAGAGAGATTTTGTGGTGACACTGTGCTTTTATGATAGTTTAAGAGACATTTGGCCTGCATATACTGACCACTGACAGATGATGTAAGAGAGAAGTTCATTTTGAGTTCAGTTCTATTTTGAAGGTACCCAGCAAGACAGAGCTGCTGTACCAGCCCCTCCGTACTTGATGGCAATGGTCAAAAGCCAATCTGCACCAAGAGCCCTTCGAGCTTCAAGTACGGCTCGGTTCGACCCGCCATCCCTTAAGATCCACGGAGGACAAGCGTCCAGGTTTTTTTCTGTCCTGGCACTGAAGTGGTGGAACAAACTTTTCTTGGGTGTCCAAACGGCAGAGTCGCTCCCTGTCTTCAAACGCAGACTGAAGACCCACCTCTTCAGAGAGTACTTGGGCGAATAGTAGAGTACAATGGTCTCCATATTGACTTGTGTTTAGTAGCATCTAAACTTAGAGGTATCTTAGAGGTAAATTATTTGTCTATAGAAACTAGCTGAGGTTAGTCTTGAGTAAATAGTGAAGCACTTTTTTAAGTTGCGCTGGATAAGAGCATCTGCTAAATGCCCTAAATGTAAATGTAAATGTACTCTGCATCAATATGGTTCTGTAGTCAACTCTAATGATTTCCTTTTACAGGTAAAGTGATAGGATTGTATGCTGTGCTGTTTTTGTCTTCTAAAGTAGCTAATGTTAACGTTAAGTCCATGCATTGTTTCGGATTAGCCATGCTAATAACAGATGCCCAGGTAGGGCAGCAGAAATGGGTAAATCAGGTCTCGTTAACACTGTAAAATGTCCTACAGTCCACTTACAGCTCTACTTTACAAGGATCAGAAGGATACAGTCATAATTAATGGGAGGAAAATGTTATGCAAATGAAGGCTGCTGTGATAAGCACATGTTTCTTTGCTGATGGGACTGGGTTGGCACAGTTTATTGGTTGTCCTGCACCCAGGAAATGTCCTTAGGCTTCAGCGATCTGTAGTTTTGGAACTGCTTACAGGTAAACACTTATGTTGTAAATAAGATAGTTGCGAGGTTGGAGGAAGTAGCATTCCAGCTTTTAGTGCTCAGATTAGACATTTGGATTAGTGTTGTTAAAAGATCACAGTTTATCCAAGGAAGAATCCCTACCATTCTTGCTGAGTTTGTCCCGATATGATATTCTCTCTCTTTGCTTCTGCTTGTTGCTTTCAGGGCTCCTAAATATGACAAAAGTAAGGTCAGTTCTACTACTTTCACTGCACCACTCCACGCTACAACAATACCCCCGACATGAAGCGCCAGTGAAGTTTCATACAGTATGACATTGACACTGACATTGCATTACATATAAAAGACATGTAGATTCCAGTCATTATGGATAGTACTAGGATAGGAACTACTATATTTGCATTGTAGGCTTTGTGAGGCCTAGTTGCATTCACCACCACTGTAAAGAAATCAGCAAGCTTTTGTTCAATGAACCATTTCATACTTAACCACTCTGAACGATCTTGTTTACATCTTAACGACCTCATCATGCAGAAAACGTCGGAGCGTTGAACTTGGTTTGAGGTCAAATATGTAATATTGCAGTTTGCATGATGCTGTTTGTTGCACAGCAAAGTTCCTACTGACTCTTAGCCACATTAGCATCGTAGCTGCAGTGCACAACTGAAGAAACAAACGTGTCTTGGTTGATTGACTACATTTGGGGTAAAGGGGAAATTGTGTAAATTGTGGGGGACAAACAGCGGAAGTGTGACTCATCACCCTGCGTGTTTGTGTGCTGTTGTGCGCTGATCTCAACAAGGCGCATTCATGGAGCTTCGTCACATCTCCGCCTTCGCCCACAATGCTAGCTTTGTAGACGAGGAGAGTCTGCAGTGGAAAATATTTGGGAGAGAGGAAGAGAAGAATAGCAGTAAAGTGTTTGTTTCACACAGCCTGCGCTCGAGCCCCCCCTGGAAAGTTTTTAATTCTTTGGACGCAGTTAGGCTGGAGGGGGGGGGGGGTAAAGTTGGGTGTGGGGGGGTGTTTGGTTATTGTGCTGAGCACAGGGTGGGTTGGGTGTGTGTGGTGGGTGGGGATTTTGCCACCGTCCCACGCAAGTCAGTGCATTCTGTATGTGGGGTGAGTTTTTTTGAGGGGGGTTGTTAAGCACTGGCTGTTCCTGAAGACAACTGACAAGGCCTCTGGCTGGGACCAAGCAGCTAAAGAATGTCCTCGTACATCAGGGTCACATACACTGAATGTGCTGTCAGACAAAAATGACAGTAATTATTAACGTCTTTGTGCAGATTCACTTCCTGCACTGGGAACGTTTACGTGAAGGTGCCGTTTAATACATTCAGGGTTATTTTCTTGGAAAATAGTGTTGTGATGGTTGAATGGTACAGTCGTATGGAAAAGTCAGGCTCCCCTGACCTTAATTTGAAGTAAAAAGACGTAAACATATAAAAACATGAACTAGTAACTAGTCAGTATGGGCTAAGTCAGTATCTAGTATTTAAGACAGCACTTTCCTCCTAGCAGATTCCACAGCTTGCAAATACAACCCGCTAGGAGTCTGTCTATTCTTGTTTAAGGGATTTTTACAGACTCTTCCTTGTAGAGAGCTTCTACTTCACTGATATTTACGCTTGTACAGCATGTTTAGGACCCATTTTCAGTGATCTGGGCACTTAACATTCATTTGAAAAAGAGAAACGGGTGAAAAAATATATATATAGTCTAAAGTTGGACGACCAGCATGAGACCAGACTGACTAAGCTGGACAACCTAGTGTGGCTTGTGAACCACCTTGACCATCAAAGACCATCCTAACCATTTAACAGTGAGAGAGACCAGAGACAGAGTGATCGAGAGACAGAGAGAGAGAGAAAATAGAAACAGTTGGCAGCCCCTGGAGCTGCTTCATAGCATGGAGAAGTAAAGATCCTACTTTACACTGCTGACCTGGTGCAGCCGTCTCTTCAGGTGCGGAGGTTCTACAGCAGCACCTGGAGTCATTGCAGCAGTGCTGCCAGAGTTGGGCTCTGACAGTAAACTGAAAGAAGACAAACATTATGGTCTTCCAGAAAAAGCTCAGACATCAGGAACACAGAAGAGTACCAGAAGAGTATCTCTTGAATTTCAAAAAGTCCCAACACAGAGACATATCCCGACTAAGTACCAGCTCAGTGAGCACAGTCTGGCCATAGAGAAGAGCAGATGTTAACAATGCTGGTTGCCCAGAGAGGACAGACTGTGTGGACACTGTATGTCTGGTGAGGTGGAGACAGAGGTACACTTCCTCCTTCACTGCAAAAAAAAAACAAAACAAAATGGAATTAATCCCAAATCATGAAAACGCAGAGAATTAGAGAAATTACAGAGGATTGATGGGAGGGGAACACAGCCCCCACGCCGCACAATATATATGAGGGGGAGAGAGAGACAGAGATGGAGAAAGCGAGCTCAGCACCGGGAAATGAAGGGTCACAAGAGGTTTCCTCAACTAGAGCTCCAGTGGGATCTGTTTAAGCTTTGATTGACAGGGATGTATTGTGATGCCCGTGAGCCGCTGCTCTCGGGCCGTTCCTCGAGCTTATCACCACACCAAGAGGTGCTCGTCCACAATGCACAGAATAAGGATGTGCTCACCTCTGCCGTGGCCACAATGGCACACATCTGGACTGCACAGAGCGAGGAGAGCAGCGCTGATTATTCTGTTCCCCACAAAATACAGGTGCTCAAAAGCTGCAGTCCGACTGCAGAGGCCAAGCGGAGGCCGGGGGGGATGGGGTGATGGGGGATGGGGGTTTATGCAGAGAGACGCTCTAGCCTCCCACTAGACGCCATTTTAATTTCTAATTCATTAATCTCTCCCAAGCACACTTTCCAGAGCGAAACAGGGATCAGAAAGGGGGCTCACCCTCGGCTGCCCAAAGGCCTGGTCCATGCAGGGTCACTTAGAGAAGGCCCCTTAGAGATGCAGTGGTGGTCCCTCTTCCATTCTGCCTGTCTTATACCTCTTATAACGCATTGCCCTTGATAGACAAGCTGCCAATATGAATACATTATTTTATTGGATTGTCTGATAACATCCCAGAGGAACATTTTACTGCTCAAATGTTGCTCTTTGAGAATGATAAGATTTAATAGTGATTCCTGAAATTAATCAATACTACATATACTACACAGGACTATACAGGAGAGATAAAAGAGAAACGAGAGTTTGGATACAAATAGACATAGTATTCTAACACTATATGTCCAAATGTTTGCAGACACCCCTTTCTAATGAATGCATTTAGCTACTTTAAGTTGCACCCATTGGTGACACGGATGCAAATGCACAGCTGGTCACTGTATCACTGAAGCAGATAAACATGACCCTATTGACACCATGATTAATGCCAGGCGTGGGCTAGAGGGGTATAAGGCCCCTCAGCAATTGTTTTCTGCAATAGTGGTGTTCTCCCTCCAATACTTTTGGGGAGTTGGGGATGAAATGGGGTGGTGATCATCCAAAATCCTGACCTTACTAATGCTCTTGTCAATGAATGCCATCTAATCCTCACAGCAATGCATCTAATAGAAAGCCTTATCTGGGCAGTAGAGACAGTCACTCCAACAAAAGCTGGATAAACTATTTTTAAAGACCCTTGATTTTGGAATGAAACAATGCATGAGCAGGTGTCCCAATACTTTTGGCCATGTCGTGTATTTTGGCATATCATTAAACAAATACATGAAACCAACAAAGACAGATATTTTATATCAAGTAGCGGTGTATTATTGGCTGATTAGCTAACATCTGTGCAGTATAGCTCACCTCATGTTTTTCTTGGACAGTCAAAATAGTTGATAGTTAATTTGGTCAAGCTGGTCAAACTGGATGATGGTTAACCAGCTAGGTTATGCCAGATGGCTATTATGCTAGCCATGCTTATGCTAGCCATGCATCAATTCACAGGTGTCAAGTCTTATCATACAACCCCTATCCTAGTTTTACTTCCGCCAGTGATTTTAACAATGTTATTGGATGGATCGGACATAGCAGAACTGCCAATTAATGACAGGGCTAACATGGCGCTGATAGCTCTCGCTAGCTAGCTAGAACGGGGATGTGAGATTGGACTTTACAACAACTCCTCTACATTCTTTTGGAGAATTTTAAGAAGTGCCTTCATCTTCATCTTCATCCTTACTTAAAACAAATCAATTTTCATATTGGTCAGGTCCTCATTAGTGATGATTCTCAGACAAAAAGAAAGATGTAAGGATTGTTTACAAATAATTTTTAATTTATTTGTCTGATCTACATCACTGGATCAAACATCATCAAATGAATCGTATTGGTGCTGAAACGAATCAGTTCAGTACTGAATCATCAGTTTTACTGCTTTGTTTTTGTACCATATTGGATACGATGTGTCAAGACGTGTATCGTAGGAGTGGCTCAGCAGTCTAAAGGGCTGCCCTTGTGGCCCAGGGGTCACGAGTTAGAATCCGGAGTCATGCCTCTTTGCCACCAGAAGCCAGAGTCCAATAGAGCACAATTGGCTGTGCTCTCTCTGGGTAGGTAGGTGGTGGACTCTCCCCTCATTGCTCTTGAGGCGATGTTGGCCAGCACAGCTGTCTCTTAGCTGGTGTGGTGGAGCTGGGGACCCAGTGTTCGCACATTCCTGTTCAGATGAATGATTTGAGTGGACGCATTGAGCTTCTTGCACTGTTTTGCTGTCAGTAGGGTGGTAGAATATGATGTTCTGTGGGTTTGAGGGCAGGGCATTCTCAGAGAAAATGGTTACAAAGGGAAAGCCAAAACACAGAGAGACCACTGTTTGTAGGGATACACACAAGTGTGTATTCCTCTCCTTGCGGTGTATTCCCATTGACTTCTGTATGACTGCAGCCAGTCGCTGCTGTGCTACACCCTAACTCTAACTCTAACATTAACCTTTTTTTCCAGATAAAAGCTGTATTTTTGTATTCTTACATTTTCATTCTGTGGAAATCATTACTGGGTCCCCACAAAGAGCTAAATACACACACACCAACCACATGCAGGAATGGATATCCGACATTATCTTCCTAACCGAATAGATTGTAAACTATGGATATTTATAAAAAGTGTTAGGCTCATCTGTTCTAGTACAGTGATGCTTCATTACACAGTCTATAGGGGGCAGTGTTTTAGTGCAGAATCAGCACATAGCCTTCTCTTAAGCTCACGGCCACGAAAGAGCGTTTCCCTCCCTTTTCAATCAATATGCCTTTTTGAAATAGGCAGTTTCGAAATATTCGTTAAATAAGTCGTTAATTCATTTCATTAAACCGTGAGCTCATTCCAGGCGGCACGGCCTGCCCTGCTTCAGTTCTTATTCCACTTTAAGAGGCAGTAGGATTAGGGACAAGAGAGTAATCTGATGGCACCTTGTAGTGCAGTGTTCTGGGTCCTGCTCTTTAACCTAATCCCACTGTTCCCTCACCAGCATTCCAGTGCCACTCTCCAATCAGTTTTCCGTATCCAGGGAGCAGACAGATTAGTATCTAATATTTCTCCCCATGAATTAGTGCATGTTTGTCGGTGGAGGTGCCACCCAGAGAGGCTACAAGGCTATAGAAACACTGCCTTTGTTAAGACTGTGATAAAACAGCTTATAATAAAAGAGATGAAGGGAGAAGGAAATTAAGTCGCGCAGAGTGTTTAAGGTTCTTCTGCATGCGACAGGTGAGTGAGGTCTTCTGGAAGCCATGTGCATAACCTAATGCAACCACACACACACACACTGACTGATTGTACAATGTCCAATTACTTCTGGCTTGTTACAATAGGAAGACTGTGGATATAAAGGTCTGTAATTCCTACATGCTTCAGCCAGTGCCCTTAAATTAAAGCTAACCTTCTGCATTTTATAGACAGTAAGGTAAGCATGCTGCCTTCTGAATGAAGCAGAGGGTCTGCGCAGTATCCAGTACGCCCCAGTACACTCCAATACAACTAATATGATTTGGTATCTGTATATTAAAGGGCTTGTGTTGGAGAATACTTGTCCCTTTTCCCTTTAATTAAATCTGGCTGGTGTCATATGCAAACATTGTTCATTGAAACTATGACAATTAAGCCAACACACCTGCATAAATCCACATTTTCAGCCTACAGCACTTTAGCCCCGTCCATTCATGCTGAAGTTATAAGGAAACTTTCAGTCTGGACTGCTTTTTGAATAAGTTTGGGCTAGTACACTACCTACAATACTATCCCATTATACTATTGCTTTGCATTGAAGGTGCTGTATACGATTTCACTAGACTGGAGAGCACTGGAAAATAGTCTAGTGTTCGTACTCAGCCTTGGCTCTGTGAACAGGAAACAAACAAGGTGGCTCGGAATGAGAAACACAACAATATTCTGGCCAATCAGCGACAGGGTGGGGGAAGGGGAGGGGCAGGGTAGACTGTGTATCTAGCTACATGTTGAACTACACGTGCAGTCAAGAAGTGATGGCAGCGAAACAGCCAAAAAGGGAAAGAACTGACGAGCAAAAGCTGAACAAAATGTTCTTCTGAAGATCAGGTGACTCCAATACAATCCAGTCAAATGTTGATAGGTGGGTAACATTGACTTCTCTTTGCTGTTTTACAGAAATAGGTCAGTATCGCTTTGTTCTGTTGATTGGCAGAAGCAACTGTAGCAACACCAACCTACAAAATAGCACTATATAATAACACTAATCTAGCTAAAGCTAATTACCTGACATGATGACAAGACAGCTCGCAAGCCCAGTGTCATTATCTTTGCAATGCATGTGCATGTATTTGAGCGGGGTGGAGCTTCTGATGGAGTACTGAAGCAAGGGGTGTGTTTGTTTTACTGTAGACTTTAAATATCAACAGTCATTCTCTGGATTTGAATACAGTGCCTTTAATGGGCTTGATTTGACACACAGCTAAGGCTACACAGACAAGGCACAGGTGTATTCAGTTATGAGTGGGCAGGCCCAGAAAGTCACAAAATCCCAGAACAGGGATTCTGCGACAACAACATAGCTGCGGTGTTCTCTCAGTCTCCTGCTATCAATAATATCAGTGCTAAACACTGGCACTCGACCACTGTCCCACAGCTCCAGCCAAATGTCAGGCCGCATATTAGCCCAGCCGCTGGCCATCATCTCAATAACGCCCCACTGTCTCTCGGTCTGGGAGAAGGTGAGGGGTCTCTGTGGGTGGTTCCTCCATTGCCGCTGCACATTCACACTGAGATTGTGGGATGGCTGGTTGAGAAATTTGATTTTATAAATGAGTCCAGTGCTTTAGGCTCAGCCTTAGCACATCTGAGGCTCAGCTTAGAGACATTGCAATTACTCAACACAGGCTGGCTAGGTAAATAACACAAGAAACACTGGGGCTATCCACTAATAAGAAGACAATGCTAATATAGCCATCAAAAAATATTTAATAGCTGTTTAAACATGCCCTCGTCCCCTTGGCCTCACTTCTTGATGTCATCTTGAGGGTTTTTCTATTACTTTATTAGCTCAAGTAAAGTTTGTCATATGAGGCTTTGAAGATGTGAAGGATCAACTGAACACAAGTGTTGATAAGTGTTAAAAAATATAGGTGACGACCATGGTTTTAAACCAAACCTTATAGCCAGACCCAACATTCATACCCATGCTAAAACACAGCTCAGCTCAGACCAGCATAGCTCATAACCAGTAGAAACCAGCTTATGTTGTGTTTTGAACACTGGTATGCTAGCTAGCACCACAGCAGCACAAGGCCACCACAAACCAACATCTGTTGTGTTTTGAACACTAATATGTTGGTCAACCAGCATTATACCAGTATCAGATCAATGTAAACCAGCTGATGTTTTTTTAGGTAGGGGTTTCCCTGCTGAAAACTCCAGCTAAAGGTCAGCTTTTGCTGGTAGCTGCTTTCGGATGGTCTAAGCTGATCTTTGATGGTCAAGGTTTACCAACATACCAACACAAGCTTGGTCATGCTGGTCATCCAGCTTTGTCATGCTGGCCATGCTGGTTTACATTTACATTTACATTTAGGGCATTTAGCAGACGCTCTTATCCAGAGCGACTTACAAAAGTGCTTTGCTATTTACCCAAGAAAAGCCTCAGCTAGTTTGAATAGACTAATAGTTCAAGATACCTCTAAGCTTTAGACATTACTAAGCACAAGTCAATAAGGTGACCATAGTACTCTGCTATTCGCTCAAGTACTCTCTGAAGAGGTGGGTCTTCAGTCTGCGTTTGAAGACAGCGAGTGACTCTGCCGTTCGGACACCCAGGGGAAGCTTGTTCCACCACTTCGGTTCCAGGACAGAAAAAAGCCTGGATGCTTGCCTTCCGTGGATTTTGAGGGATTTCTTTCAGAATCAAGGGTATTAAAATGATTATGTATCCTAACTAAGTAACTGTCTCTACTATCCAGGGAAGGCTTTCTACTAGATTCTGGAGGGTTGCTGAGAGGATTTGATTGCATTTAGCAACAAGAGCATTAGTGAGTTTAGGATGTTGGATGGTAACCACATCACCTCATTACCAACGGATGGAGCAACATCATTCCACAGCTTAATGCTGGGGGGCTTTATAGCCCTCTAGCCCACACCTGGTAGAGGCTGCCTGTTAATCCTCACTGGCCTATGATAGTTGTGGATATTTATTCCTTGGTCTGTGCAATGAAATGCAAACCTGTCAGTCCACATCAGCCTTCCCTCATGCAATATCACTAGCATCTGAGCGTGGCCTGGGCCTGCTGGACATTTTGGAGAAATGCTTGTTTACCGGCTCACGCTGAGCCTGGAGTGTTGATATTTACTGTATTTACACACAGCCATATTCATCTCCTAATGCCTCCTAATAGTGGCATTTAAGCAGGCACACTTTTGGGGCATTAAAATGTCCTCTGTCCTTCATGAAGAGACTCAGGGGGGACAGGTTTGACTGTCGTGTTTCTTAATTACATTTCTTATATTTCTGTTGGTGATGTGAGCCTCACAGAGGCAGGCAAGGGTGTAAGGTCTGGCGGTTGAAAGGACAGAAGTTGGATGGACGGTTGAGGAGTTTGGGCATTGTATGCTGTCCACACTGTTGGTCATTGATGCCAGTGCCACATATGAACCCAATGATTCTGGGCCCACCAAGATGCTTCTCAAACTTCTGTGGCCCACTTTATACCCTCACATCAGGTTTCAAAGATGTTCACAATTATCTAAGACTTAAAAAACATTATCTGGAACAAAAAAATCTTCTATTTTAAACAGTAAAAAACATCTGAGCTTTGCTATAATTGTTTAGAATCTGAGATCTTTACCATGACAGACAATGAAGTGTAGTCACATTGGGCCACAGCAAGAGTCATTCCTGTTATCCATGAGGTCCATATTTATTTGATGTAATGACACTCCTCTTCTACTTCCTCAGCCATTAGATGTTATCTCAGACTCTTACTTTAAAATGATGGTCGTTACAGCCAATTAGGTAGGTGTCATCATCATGGACAAAGAGCATCCACCTTCATTGTGAAGTAGTGAGATTAGAATCCTCCCCAGGATAGATGTCCAGACACCCACGGTGGCCTCCTAAATGCCCATAAAGAACAAATGTATGGTGCAAAAACAAGTGTGTGTGCCTTTCTTTTATCTTTAGAAGATAATAACTGTACCTTATCACTCACACAAAAAAGCAGAGGGTCTTAAAGACAACAGCTGAGAGGTAACACTGATATGGTATATCTGGTATATCTGATTCAGGATTTTCAGTTCATGCAGCAGGACAGTGACCTCACACAACAGAGTCACACCAAGGTCCTGACATTGATAGAGAAGGTTTGGGCAAACTGGAACTGTATAATGATATCAGTAAATGTAAACTTATCATTAGTAATTGAATTATCACTTATACTTACTGAATAATTCATTGTAGTTATTAAATAATTTAGAAGTTAACAAAAACATTTCAAATAGTTGCTGAATAATTCATAACAGTTACCAAATTATTTATAATTGTTACTGAATTATTGATATTATAATAATTATGACTATTATAATTATTATAATAGTCACTGAATCGCTCAAATAGACACTGAATTATTCATAATAGTTACTGAATAATTTATAATAATTTATAATACTGAGTTACAGTTACTGAACATTTTATAATTGTTAGTAAATAATGTATAATAGTTACTGTAATTCAGTTACTCACACTAGTTGAATCATAAGTTATTGAATCATTCCTAATAGTTACTAAATAGGTTTTTTTTTTTTAGCATTTACTGGATTCTTTTCAGCAGTAAGTAAATAGTTCATATGAGTTATTGACTTAAAACTTAAAATAGCTCCTCAATCAGTTAAGTGATTATGAATAAATACAGTAATTACTGACAAATGTATAAATGACTGGATAATACATATCAGTCACTGAATCATTTATATCAGTTCAATAATAAAGTATAGCTGTTATTAATTATTGGCAGTTTCTGATCAATTCTGAGCACTTTCTGTAGAACTGAACGAAGCTCCTCATTATTTGTAGCAATGATTAAATAATTTCTAACGGTTTAAGGTTTATAGTTTTAAGCTTTGCAACTTTTGTTAAGTCTAACAACTGAGTTATGCCATGGGGTTAAAACTGTCGATTCTCAAAGAAGAAAAATGTAAATACATGAACAGAGGCTTTAAAAATTTAATATCCTCAAATATTCAGTCAACAGCACAGAATATTGAACGTTGCTCAAGGTTACCTTCACCAAGGTACAGAACTAAAATACAATTTACTATAGTAAGAGAGAGCAAGCAAGAGAGAGAGGGTGGGGGGGGGGGTCGAGAAGAAGAGAGAGAGATAGCTAGATGAGATGCTAAAAAGTGTATTTACCGGGTTGCCATGGCAGCCCTGACCCATGTTCTTTCATGCTCATAATTACAGTGTTTAAATATAGGACTTTATGGGGCTGGAATACAGGAGTTAATAACACATACAAACTAGCACAGAACACACACACACACACACACACACACACACACACAACACTGATCTTCCTGACAGATGGAGAATGGTGTGTGAGTGTGTGTATATATACATTGTGTATATACTGTTCAGCCATGTTTGTGTGTGAGTGTGTGCGTGTCTCTGTGTATGTGTGTGTGAAGGTGAGCAGGTTAATGAGGATGTTAATACAGATGTAGGAGACAGCACTGGGCCTGGACATAAAGGGTACTGTGGGGGTCCTGGAGGAATCCATTAGAGCTTTCCATATTGTGTCCTGAAAAAGCACAGGGACATTCCTGAAACACAGCTGCCCAGCGTTTAAAGCATTCACTCTTAATGAGTCTGACTCGACATGCTCTTCCAGCAGTAGTCCATTATACAGTGCGAACAGCCACAATAGCAAGTCCCATAAACATTACCTAACTCCACACAACCTGATGCCAGTCCACTTCAGACATCACACCTGTCTTGGCTGGTCGATTTGATTGGTCAATTAATTGTTACTATAAATAAATGTGTGTTAATCAAGCTTTGCTGGATTGCTGTGTAAATCATTTGTAATTAAAAATTGAGCGGCACTTGCTTCTCCATTTTCAAATAGTCTAAAATAGTGAAATGGTCTTAATGGTCTGAAATGACCTCATGAGGAGTAAAATGTCCACAGGACAAAACATATCCCCTTTACTTTGTCACACCCACTTTCAAGAGTCTGTTTCTATTGGTCATTTAAAAACGTCTACTCAAATGTCTGCTCTCATCATTTTGTGGAGGGGAAACTCCAAGTTATGACGATGAGGTGAAACGGACATGTCGGCTGCTTGTGAGGCAGTCAGGTAAGACGTTAACATAAGAGCTAACCTAAGAGCCTCACAAGCACCCAAGCTTCATAACCATGCATTTCTCTGCGTAAGGATGTTGGATGAATCAGATGTATGGACGTTTGGGTGGAAGGTGCTGGATGTAGAGGTTTTATGTTGGCCCACAACACTCCCATCTTTTTGTGATGTGTTCATACTCACTGTTGTTTAAGCAGAACTCTCCTGTTCTTCCAATTATTGTGACACCCCCTAACACCCTTGAGCGTGGTATACTGCTCACTGTGTGTTTATTATCACTTTGGCTGTACTCTGTATCAGTGGAGCCGCCATCACACCGGACGGTCTACACAAAGTAAACAAACATGGCCCCACAGTTGTTGTCATGGAAAACGATCATGTTTGTCCATGGACAGCGATGTGCAGCCAGAAACGTCCAGCTAACTAAGGCTCACATCACACCATAGATTATATAGAGTCGAGTGAATGGTCTTAGGAGTGTTTTCCACTGACACATTCAGTAGACTCTTCTCATCTATAAAAAGGTCTGGTGGCAGGTCGAAAAGAGGTGATGGCTGGTTGCACATGTCAGTCCTCACCCTCCCAGTGATAAGAGCATTACATGTGATGGGGGAGAGTACTAATAAGTGGGCTGGGTAACTGGCTATCTAAACAAATTGGGGGGAAACATATAACAGGCATATCTAATAAACTGACTCATGACCCATGACAGGGCCTAACTGGAAGGTGAGGGTCCCCACGCAACTTGGGAAGCATACAGGAAAAAGCAGCATTGGTAATAAAGGCACAAGGTGGTACAATAGTTCACGGGAATATAGAGATACAGCCTACAGGATATTTTACAGGACATGGAACGTACAGATTAAATATGCCCTCACAGGTCTTTTAGATGGAAATACGCACAGCTTTGAAAAGAAGAACTCCGGCTGTTTGGCAATGAAAAGCCCACGGCCTATTAATAAATGCTCGAGAGCTGTTAAGGCAAGGACGAGAGATCTATTAGCATGTGCTTGTTTATGTAGTAGCGGATCAAAGAGTTCCTGGGTGGTGCTTTTCTTCTGAAAGCGGTGATCGAGACGGCGTCCAGGCCGGGGGTATTAGCGTGCACGGTAATGGACTGAGGAGAAGAATTAAAAAAAAAAAAAAAACAGAAAGAAACACACACTGACAGCGGCTTAGGCCGACATTAATCACCAGAGATAAAGCGCCAGTCCGTGTAGCGTTTTGTTGAGGCTGGACAATGAAAGACCTCATGAAATGGCCAATTTCATCCAACTTTGACTGTCATGCTTATGCTAGGCAAAACACGAAAGCTAAGCAGGGCCCGGCTGAATGCATTGCACTGCCTTGCTGCACATCTGGAGCCATCTGCTGAAGAAAATGTGCTCTGTAACTGAGAATGGCTTAACACCCCTTCTCCATATCAGGCCCTCCTGTCACTGGCCAATACCAGGCAGCTTAACCCACCCTCGTCCCCCCAAGCCCCCTTTTCGAGAAACCTAATTAAATCATGCTAATGCCTGTATTCCCTGGATATGACTGGCTACACGGATTTGAGTCTGGCCAATTACGGGGTTAATAAGACCCTAGGTAATAAAGTTTCACCATCTTCCATACATATTAAATGAAGCCACAATCTCCAATACGAAGTGAGTGAAATGAGCAGATAGGAGAGCACTCTTCTCACCCTGTAGCCTAGATTGGTCAGACACGTCACCCAGGAATCAGTTCATCCTGTAGTGAATGAACTGAAATGTAGTGAGTGAAAGCACTGTACAAGTTAAAGGGGAACTCCACCATAGGCAGAATCATTTGGATCGGATGTGAACAGTGTCCAGGTGAAATACTCAGGTTCTGGTCTGAACTGTTCACAGTGGTGGTCAATGGGACCAGATGCTGAAGAGTTTAATGTCACATGTAAGGGTTTACACTGCCAGATATCTGAGACATGGTTTTACAGCAGTTTTGAGAGAAAGGCTAAAGTTCAGGCGGACCTAAAAATCCCAAAAAAGCACTGGAGCATTTCTATATCTATGTCCATTAATCATTAAAAGGATTGACTAGGGATGTCCTGATCAGGTTATTGATCCACTCCAAGTCTCTTAATGCTGAGCATCAGCTGATACCGATCCTATCTGTGTATTTGTACAGCTAAAAAATACAGCTACACAGTTTAGATAAGATGAGCTGCTGATTAATATTGTTATATAATATATAATTTGATTGTGGGGCAGTGGTGGCTTATCGATAACAGGGTTGTGGGTTCGATTCCCGGGCTCGGCAAGCTACCACTGTTGGGCCCTTGAGCAAGGCCCTTTACCCTCTCTGCTCCCCGGGCGCTGGAGTTGGCTGCCCACTGCTGTGTGTGTGTGTGTGTGTGTGTGTGTACTCACTGCCCCTTACACGTGTGTGAGTGTGTGTTCACTACCACATGGGTTAAATGCGGAGGACACATTTCACTGTACAGTGTACAGTGACAAATACGTGCACCTTTACCTTTATATGTTCAGTACAATCATTTAGTATCAGAATTAATAATGAGACATTCTGGACTGATTGGTTTAGCTTAGTATAAAACTTAAAATGACCGTTTCATAGTGTGTTTAATATCCTACAATACAGTCTGACTCTCCTCCCTGACCAGTCAGCTCTCAGCTCCTTTACACCACTGCAGTCTAATCACTTCCTGTGTGTGTGTGTGTGTGTGTGAGTGTGTGCAGTGGTACACACTATGGACTGGGATCTGTTGTTGTTGGTCTACTGGTGTGTAATAACTGATTAATAGTGGGTGAATGTGCTGTGTGTGATTTGTGTTATAGCGCTATAGTGTGTATGTGTGTGTATTAGCATTAACGTTAGCCTCCACTCAGTCCTAAATGGATTCTTCAGTGCTCCTTTAAAAATACAGAAAGGCATGCGGTTCTCCCGCTGGTAAAACAGAGCATTTCAGTGATAGTTTCATTTTAAGTTTCAGATATTATGGTCTGTTTTCATGTTCCACTATGAAATAGATTCAACTCTTTTATTTATCTTCTGAGAATGTCTTTACTGCTGCCGACTGAGCAAATAATGTCTGTCAATGGCACCTGAAGGGCAGCAGATGGCGCTCTGAACACTGTGGGTAAAACGGTAAAGACTAGGCACTGGATTATGATTAATATAGCTGATACTCGAAGCATTCAAATATGCTGGATTAGCAAAAATCCTGATCTGCTGGGTCGACTTGGGACATCCCTATGATTAACATAATTTATCGTCTCAGACACACATGAACCTTGGATCTCCTGTTTTTGCCACTGATTGATCATGTGAATCTGGCAGTTGTTCTTTCACTGTGCCAACATTCATGATGAATGAACCAATAGGAATACTCCAAAATAACTAATCACATCTTTTTACATTTAAGCATTTTACAGTTAAAGCAACATTATGTAGCATTTTTATCTTACAATTACAGCTTCAAACTCATTGAGATGCTCCACTGACTGTAATAGGGAGAACAGCACCTCCATCGTTGCTACTCTGGGCTCAGAGTGCTGCTAACCACACTATGTAACTTTGGAGAAGCAGGCAGGGTAGCGCTGGGGAGAACTGCGTAAGACTGCATGACCCAAGTTTTGTATTTTTGTTCACATCTTCTTTCACTTTCAGTGACGATTCTGTCTCTCTCAGCTCATCCAGAATAACATGTCCTTTAGTGCTGACTGTAGGGGGAGCCCAGGAGCAAGAAATGCCAATTTTCCATATTGCTGCTTTAAGACTATAAAGGGTATGGTACCAGTTGTGGTGTCTTTGTCTGTGCAGCTGTTGTAAATGATCAGAACTGGCTATTGTGATCGAAAACCGCTTGCAAGTTCTCCTGACGTCGTTCTCCTGACGTGTTGTGTTTTCTGGTGTTATGCTGCTTTAGGCTTTGGGGTGCATACACATAGCAGGTACACCTCCAGCCCCCTGTCTGTCCTTACAGGGTCATACACATACACACACACACACACAGTCTTTGTTTTTGTTAATAGAGAATGACAGCTGCTGAGAGGAGAGCGGCTCCACATTTCCACCAGCACTCTTTTTTGACCTGAAGATGTCACACGCCTCCTCAGGGAGGAAGAGAGAGAGTGTGGGAGGGAGAGAGGGAGAGTTTTATTATATATTGATTATGAAGTATGTTTAATATGTTGAAATTATGTAACATGATTCAACATTTTCTCACTGCTGTTCAGATTCAAAACCGCTTTATGGAAGGTTATCTGCTGTTATCAGGGCTCTTTTTCATGGGGGTGGGGTGTGTGAGGGGGGGTATGCCTTCTGCTCTGTTAAAATATGCCTCCCCTTTTCCTCCCCCTGGATTGGTTTACTTATTTTAATTTGTATTGTTTGTAGTTTATTTTTGTTTAGGTAAATATTTTAGGTCCTTCCATTCCATTAGTGCAACACTCACACAATTACTGCTCTATTATTTAATAATAGTAAGAATTATTATAAAGGTAAGAATTATTATTGTTTATTATAGTAAACAATGTTACAATATTACAACAATATTGTGTTATTTTATTATTTACTATTGTTATTACCTTCTTATAAAGTAACAACAACAACAACATCAACAATAATAATAAATTTTTTATGTACACCATATGTCCAAATGTTTGTGGACACCCCTACAAATGAATGCATTCAGCTACTTCTAGTTGCACCCATTGCTGACACAGATGTACAAATGCACACACACATAAGTCTGGTCCCTGTAGAGAAGTGCTTCCAATAGAATATGACTCTCTGAAGCAGATAAACATGAACATATTGGGATCATGCCTAATGCCAGGCGTGGGTTAGAGTAATATAAAGAGATGTTGGGATGAGGTGGGGTGGTTATCATCCAACATCCTGACTTCACTGTCACTGAATGCAATCAAATTCTCACAGCAATGCTCCGAAATCTAGTAGAAAACCCTTAACAGTTACAGTTACTCCAACAACAGCAGGACACACTCTTTTTGAAATACTCTTAATTTCCAAAGAAACAATGAATGAGCAGGTGTCCCAATACTTTTGTCCATATCATGTACATGTACCTTTTTAGAGATTATTATTGAAGAGAGAGAGAGAATTGGGGAGAGAAAGAGAGAGAGTGCAGAGAGAAAGTATATGTGTGTGTGTGTGTGTGTGTGTGTATGTGTGTGTGTGTGGGTGTGTGCGCTCCTGGTTTAAGAAGGGGGGGGGGGTCTCTCCTTCAGTGCACATCATAATGAGACCTTCCCTGTTTAATTAATGCCATGAGAATATTAATTCTGACCAAATCAATTTAGCGAGGGCTGATTCTAGTCAAAGCTATTCCCTTAGTAAGAGGAAATAAACATAAAAAGGAGAATGAGCTGGATGCTTATTACTGTGCGTGCATTATTTCATGGGGCCCTGCATTCCCTGCTGACTCCAACTAATTCTAATTAAGACTAATTAAAGCCTCGTTTATGAGAACGCCTGTGATAGCTATGCAAACATTCAGGATGGCACCGGCTCGCATGATAATGACCTCTGTCCTGCTAGTTAAATTAAGACCCGCTCCTCAGCAATTAGCACCACCTGACCCACCGGGGCCCTGTGCGTGCATGTGTGTGTGCGCGAGTGCTACATGTCTGTGTTTAAGGAGGAGCAGTGGGTTCTTATTAAATTCCCCCAATTACTCACAGGAACCCCTAATGACCAGACTGTGTGGAATTCATTCGGCCTGACAGGCAGATAACGTCTCAATTGTTAGCAGTTTAGAGCACGGAGCTAGCTGCCTCCCTCGGCTGGCCTGAGAACAGCGCAGAGAGTGACACGTACACTAATCTGAAAGTATTTATACTTGCCCTGTGAAACATGTACCTGTAAGAGTCCAGTAATGAAGTGAAGTGAGTTTATGAATTCAGGAAAACACAGGAGCGCCACGGACTAAAAACAACCTAGACAGACGTCCGCAGTCAGACGTTCATTGCTATATTGGCAGTGAATTGTGTGCCCATCGCACATACACCCCGTCTTGTTACGCACACATGGACATGCAGCAGTGCACAAACCCACAGTGCAAACTTACAATAAACTGAAATACAATAAAATAACATTATTCTAGAGGCGAGACGCTCCTCCACTACAGCAAGCCTTCCCAGACCGAGTGCGATGCCCCATTGAAATAGCAGTCCTCGAAGTCAGACCGCACCTGGCTCTTAAAGGGAATGGTGAGTGACACGCTAATTTATTGCACGTTACGCTCAAACAGGCTTATATAAGCCTGTATCTATTTGCACACCGGGCGTGTCCTCCAGTCACTGACACTCACTGTCTGTGTAGTCATTTCCCCAGGGCTACCTTCTACCTGGGTGCCCTTATTACATATCATCGCTGTCCAACATTAACAAAGCATCTCCAAAACAACATTTTTACAGGAGGAGGAAAAAAACATTTTAACTTTCAATAGAAGTCAATGTGGAACGATTTTATTCCAGGTCAATTTGGAGCATTTCTATTGGTCCATTCATCCAGAAATACAGCTACAGGGTTTATAGGATGGAGAAATTTAAAAAACGACTATCCTTAACTATCATTATTCTTATTACTCTTACCATTACTACTATAATTATAGATGCTAGTTATATGATTATTGTGATTATCAGATTATGGTATCATGATTATGTTGCATACCTAAGCAGTACAACAGTTTTGGTAGTGGGTGGTATTAGATTTTCATGTCTTCTTATGTTGTTGATTTCTTGTCTTTTTACTGATTCTGTAAAGCTGCTTTGTAAAAACACCAGTTGAAAAAGGGCTATACAAATATATTTGAATTGATTTGATTGGCTGAATAGGTGGGTATATGTAAATGTGTAGTACTTTTTGTAACATTAAATAAATAAAGTTAATCAGGAGAATTTAAGAAAGACCACACAAAGTCCTGGTCACTTTCCCCATGCACTGTGCCAAAAAGTAGCTAATTACTGTAAAATGCAGTGTTTTAACTTCTTTGACCAGATCGCTGACCTGTATCATCCAGAATGTCTCATTGTTCCAGTGCTTTTCTGTCTTTAGGGAGTGTAGTAAGTGAGGCTGGTGTTTCTACTGTACAGTGTGGTTGCAAATTGGGATAGAAAGTAGGTTAAAGGGCATGTATCCTATGTTTGGATTGTATAGACGGGGCTACTTTGTGAAGTGTCATAAATCACACATGAAGCTAATTGTGAGTGCATGACTCTCATTTTCTAGCACCTTCCCAACGTGCCTTCCTGTTACACAATTAGCTTTTTTCCTGTCACAATTAGCCTCGGGCCTACAGCCAGCTCTGCTGATGACGTCGCCTCCTAGGCCTGGCTGTGCTGATACAATACACTCCTAGCAGATGTTATTGTTCCCCCTCTTTTTTGAAGAGAAAAAGACCGCTAGCATTCAAAGATACTGAAAGGCTACTGCAGCTAATAATAATAGTTGTAGCAACACAAACACATGGAAGCCTAACACTTGCAAGAAGTACAGCGGCTCACAATACTGGCGCCAAGTTACACAGCTCCTTTCTCAAGTAACATTAGCAGCTTGGCTATTAATAGCCCAACCCAGTGGTCACGCCTTCCATAGATAGGTGCTAGGCCTAGATTTTGGGGAGATATATCACGTTCCACAGTTCTGTTTTGACAGCTTTTCAGCCTTGATTTATGTCTGTTTTAAATAAAAAATCAATAAATGTACAATAAGGCTGTGTCTGAAACTAAAGGTGGCTAGCTGACTTGATACCTTGCTGCCCATGCCGTCTTAGAAGAATCCTTTCTTCTAAGACGGCATGGTCTCTGCAACCGAATCACAAAGGCTATAATACGTCAGCTCGACAGCGTTTAGCTGGGTTTCCATTATCCATTAGCATTTTTGCCCAATACAATAAAAGTCTGGATTAGCAAACTTTGGACATTTAGACATGACTGAGTGCCTTCCTGTCCCAGAATCCTGCAATCTCAGCACTCTTACGATGTCAGACACAGCGTAATAGCGCTCTGCCCTCTGAAGGCCACCTTAAAAGCAGGGAATTGAATAGGTATGTGCTAATGCTAGCTGAGCTAGATCATCTCTCCCTTGTCCACTCCCTCATAGACAAACTGGACTACCTCAGGTGAATCCCAAACTGGAGCTAAACACACATCAGTGGCATGTGAGAAAGCCATACCCAGTGAAGTGAGTGGATGCTAGACGGCTGCTACAATTTCTTCTGCTGGCTAACTGCACATTGCACTGAGAGGACACAGAGAGGACAGGCAACACAATTTGATAAGACTGAAAGAAATACAAATGTACTAGTGCTAAAACCTTATGATGGCCCGAAAAGGCTGTTCTCCTACAAGAGTACTCAGTTGGGTTAGCTAATTAGTAACTGGGTTAGCTACAGTTTAAGTAAATCCCACTTGCTAGCACTGTAGCATTGTGTGTCCCAGTTAATGTGTGGAACTGGCCATGACTATTGGGGAGACCAATGAGGAGAAAACTGGGATTTTTTGATGGGCCTCTGCAGACCCCCAAACATCATATATAATTTTCCTCCATGTGCTCCAGAGCCAGACTCATCTGGTAGACCCTTCTCCCAGATCGTTACCCTGGACTGGTGCTCTGTCCTGGGGTTATTCTCATATCTTATATCTTCTTTGTGCTCAGTGATCCTGATTAGGCTCTAAACTCACTGCGACTCTGACCAAGAAGTAGCAGAAAACAAGATGGATGGATGAGGGACGTGCTTATAGTATCTATTTCTTTCACCAAAGTTGATTGAAGTTCTGAGAAATGTGGGAATTCTACAGCTTTTTAAAAATTCTTTTCATATGTGCTTTGCCTCCACAAATCGAACATCTTCTTTGACATTTGCCTGTTGTGGAATCCGGCCTGCGATGTAATAATGTGGATGATATTTGTTGTCCTGTTTGTATAGGGCTCTGGTTTATGTTTGGTTACCCCCCGTCCCCCCCGTCCCCCCAATCCCCCTTTCAGACGCAGATGGGCTTGCTTATGGCGTTGTTCTGATATTGCTGTGTGTTCCCCTGTGCTTTGCCTAAATATCAAACCGAAGGCCTCTAGGGGAAACATTCCCATGTCTAAGATGAGCTGTGGTGTGTTCTTACCTGCACCCCCAAAAGTCTGCTTCCTGTTAATTCTCTGATGATGCCCTCGGGATGTCGGAATTCAAAATTAAAACGGGTACGACACTTTCGGAATGCTCCTCTGAGCTCCTTTGAGATGATGAATGTCCATGATCGGGGCCCTCCTTTTTGCAGACTCTTCTCCAAGTTTTTCAGGAATTCAGTACATCAGAGGTGTAGTTTTGGTTTGGGGGGCAGGGGCGCGGCTAGAGATTTCGGGCCCTGTGAAAAGATATTACACTGGGCCCCACAACTCGAACAATTCTCAATCCATAGATTTTTTAAGACCCCTGTCAGTCACAGACCCTTAGAATCATTCTAACTGTATAACAGGAACTCAAAATTATTCATTTTCAACTTCATCATGGTCAGGGTCACGGTGGGTTCTGAGCCTAGTTGGGCAAAAGACAGGAATACCTCCTGGACAGGGTCACAGCATAACACACTGTGTAATACACACACCCTTTCACTCACACCTAGGGGCAATATATAATAGGCAGTTAATCTACCATGTTTATTTTTAGGAGGTGAAATGAAACAGGAGAATCCAGAGGAAACCCACACGGACACAACACACCACTCCTCCAGAGAGATAGAAACCGGAGCAAGGATCGAGGATCCCAGGCCCCTGGAGCTCATTATGATTTCAGCGACTGCCCTGTTCATTATTCTGGTCACATCTACAATTTCTTATTTTCAGCTTTCTAAAGATAGTAGAATCATATTAAAATAATGATAAACTGATATCGTCTGGGTCTGCTGGGTCATTTTCTCGGTTTACTGGGTAGATCTGGGTGGCTTTAGCTGTTTGGTTGGTGTCTGAATCACAGGAACAGTTTTAATTAGACAATTGAGTGATGATAAAAGAGAACTGGTTAGGCTAGAGCACAGAAGTGAATTTTGAAAAGTTGGAAGGACTTGTCCTCCTGCCGTCCCAAGCCAAAATTATCACCATGTTCATTTTGATGAAGCTTCAGTTTCTGTCAGTGAAGTCATTCAAATAAGAGAGCTTCACTAACACAGGCAGGCTTTCAGCTTATCACTAGATACAAGCTCTGGGAAGTGGCCTGTGTTCGGGGTATTCCTCTGTAAAATATCACTATAGTGACCCATAGGTCACAGATTTGATCCGTGCGGCAGTTACACCGGCCCTAATCCCTTTTTGACACTTGCCGTGGCTCGAGAACAGAGAGTTGCATGCCAGCCAGATTTGTAACGCATTATATCCCAAAAATTAATGGCTGTTCGGGCCGGTGCACCAGGAGCACAAAGACATCGCAGCGAAATCTCCAGAAAACACTGAATATTAGGAGGGAAGGACATCGGAGCTATCACTCAAAGCTCCTGATGACCTTTACTGAAGCTCTGTCTCTCCTCCCTTTAACAGCAGCAGAAGAAAGAGCTCTAATTGGTATCTAATCTCCTTTTTTCTCCCTCATTTCTCAGGCTCAGGTAGTGATGGGCCTGTCAGCATCAACACCCGAAGACAACAGGCTGAGTTAACCTTGTCCTCCGATGACATATAACTAACTAGATAGCTGTCGCTAGCAAGCAGTTAACCAATTATATCACAGATATTTTCTGTAGGACTATCAGTTCATTGGCCACCATTCATGGGACCTGGAGGTAAAACAAGGGATGGGTCATCGCCAATGTTCAGGCCAATGACAGTTTTTTTTTGCCTTTAGAAATCATAGACTAGCTAAGGCTATTCCAGGACTTTTCCTTGCTTTTTAAATTAGAGTGAGATGTACGCTGTGACTTGACTTATTCATGGATGTGTGTTAGAGAGATAAAGGGTTTAAGGCTTTGCATCATTCATATTGTTGTTAATTGACTGAGGGCCTGTTACACCTTGCATTAACATGCATTTGCTATTTGGATGGTATCTTAAGCTCCTGGACTGGATTCTATTTACACTAGTCGAGTCCGAGTCCCCAGTGTGATCAGATGGAATCCGATTTTACTTTCCCACGAAAAGCACACAAATACATACACATCATTTCCGTATAACGTCTTGTAAACAACGTTTTCTTGTCAAAATTGATCTTCTCCAGGAAGCTGTGAGCAGTTTAGAGTAATAGTGGGGGTTCAACAACTCGGTGGAACAATAGATGGTTCTCGCATTCCTGTGCTGGCTCTGTCATTTAAACCACACCCCAGTGAATCAAGACTTGACTCCACTTAGACTCAACACTGTACTTGGACTAACACTCAAGAGATTTAAGACGTGACTTAGACTTGCGTCCCAGAGACTCGAGACTCAAGTTGGACTCTCACCCCAGAGACTTAAGACTAAACCTCGACTTGCACCAAAAGACTTGACTCAGACCATACCAACAGTCTTGACTCAAGCTTGCCAACCAGAGACTTAAAACTTGGCTTGGACTTAAATCTTAGAAACTTAAGACTCGAATTCACACCCCAGAGACTTGAGACTCAACTCAGAATTGTACCACAGAGACTGAAGACTTGACTTGGACTCACACCTCAGGGCCTCAAGACTCAACAGTGATTTGAACACCAGAGACTTGAGACTCAACTCGGACTGGAACCCCAGAGACTTGAGGCTCAACTCGGACTGGAACCCCAGAGACTGGAGAGTCAACTCGGACTGGAACCCCAGAGACTTGAGACTCAACTCGGGCTGGAACCCCAGAGACTGGAACCCCAGAGACTGGAGACTCAACTCGGACTGGAACCCCAGAGACTGGAGACTCAACTCGGACTGGAACCCCAGAGACTGGAGACTCAACTCGGACTGGAACCCCAGAGACTTGAGACTCAACTCGGGCTGGAACCCCAGAGACTGGAACCCCAGAGACTGGAGACTCAACTCGGACTGGAACCCCAGAGACTGGAGACTCAACTCGGACTGGAACCCCAGAGACTTGAGACTCAACTCGGACTGGAACCCCAGAGACTGGAGACTTTACTCTGCCTTATACCCCAGAGGCCTTGCACCCCAAAAACTTGACACCTGAATGGACTTGCACCTCAGAGACTTGACTTGCACTTGCACTCCAAAGACTCAAGACTTGACTTGGACACAGATTCAACCCACACGGACTGACATTAAGAATTTTGAACATATCTGGTCCTTTCGCCTTTACGTGATAAATAGTGTTGTTACTGTAGATACTGTAAAAGGGAAATAGTCAAGTTAAATGAATTATGACTAATTTCAGCTCATAAAACCACATCCAAAGTTATAAGAGAACCTTCGGACTAGAATTAGATAGGGTTGTTTAAACACTGTAAAGGTGATGCACATGTTTAATGAGGCTTTGTGGGAAGTGCTGTCAGGCTAGGTGCGTATTGTACATGCTAGAGTGTAAGGCTGTCTGTGTGTGTGTATGTATGTGTGTATATGAGTGTGCTTCATATCTGTGTTCCAGCAGAGAGGAGGTGTTATGAGACAGGCTGTGCAGGCCTGACTATTGGGTTGGTTGACAATTGACCTTTAGTGCAGTCCATGTGCTTCCAGCTCCATACTGAGTAAATGCCTGACCACACACCATCTCTGCTCAGGATGCCCAGTGCCTCTGAGGGACTGAAGTGAGTGGGGAGTGTGTGTGTGTGTGTGAATGTGTGAGCAGCCTATGTGTCATCAGATGGTAGGCTGGGGTGTGGGGGGATGACAGGTATGTTGGGGGGGGGCTGGAGGTAGCTGGTGTGAGGACGGGGGTGGCGGGGGGCATTTGTGGACAGCTAAAGTTAATGTGATTGCTGAAGATTACTGCAGCGGACTGCAAAATATAGTTACAGGAAAATGTGAGTGAAGCCTTTGGAACGACCTGGATTTCTGTATCGATAATTTTATTACTAATGAAATGTGGTCTGATCATTATGGAGGTCACGATTATGGACAAATACAAAGAAAAACTGTACAAAACATAAATAAAAGTATATTAGTACACCAGGACTTCAGTCAACTCTTCTCTGTTCAACATATACTGCAGTCCCTTACAATTGTCCCTGGCTTATTATCAGCCCAAGGTCAGTCCATAGCAAAGCTGTCTAGACATCACATTTTTCTCCCCCCACAGGTCTCCCTCTTTACCATGTAAACCTTTAGCTCCGCCCCTAATCAGACTGGGCGAAATCATTGCTACAGGCCAGGGGGTTAACTTAAAATCCAAACACGTACACACACACCATACGGTCGACCTCATTCATACAGACATGTCATTTCCCTCAATATGCATTACCTTTAAGTTAACCTTAAATCTCTCTCCCTTCACTATAGATACTCCAGTAGAGGGCCTCTCCTCGTCCCTACCAGTTAGCTGAGGTTCCTTCGGCTACTGTAAGGAAGAAAGACAATTGGGCCGCCATTCCTACCGGAAGTCCCCCACGAGGCAAGATCAGGTAGGTAGACACATGTGTTTCAATTTACCAGTAACAAAATTCAAATCTTGTTGAAAGGGCACATAGAGTAGACATCTACAATGCAGGCTAGAGAAAGTAGGTAAGTCCTTTGGAATGACCTTGGAATGAGGATTTCTGCATTGATTACTAATAAAATGTGGTCTAATCGTTATGTAAGTCACAATTATAGACAAACACGATCTTACAGCAAAAGCTGTAAACATCCACAGTGCAGGCTAGAAAAAGTAAGTAAACCTCTAAGAGTGGGTTTTACAGGTTTTCTGCCCATTAAATAAAGAATGATTACTGACAAATATTTTCTTCTAAAGAAAGACTGCTTTGTTTGGGCCATGCCACGATACCAACAACTTTCAGAAGAACTCAGCAGACATATTATAAATTTGCATTAAGCTGGAACAGGCTACAAAAAAGCAGTGGTAGAAACCTGGGTGTACATTAATCCATGGTTGGACAAATTGTCTAAAATAGAGAAAGAAGGACTGTTGCTACTCTACCTAGACGTGGGCATCCAGTAAAGATCACTCCAAGGGCACAACAGGCAGACCCTACAAACTAAAAAATCCTGCGTTTATGTGGCGACTATTACAAAAACACTCAACAAGAATGACGTTCATGGATGGACACCTGAGAAAAAGCCACTGCTGTCCAAAAGATATTGCAGCCCTTCTCAAGTTTGTCCATGATCCCCGCCAATGTTCAGTTTTAGAAATCAGAGCATTTTCTGCTTCTCACATCCAAACACATTTATTGATGTTAAGGTCTGGACTGGAGGTGGTCAGTCCATTGTTCTGAGAACAGCTGCAGCTTCAGCAGTTTGATTTCTTCTTTGTTGTCATGTTCCTTTTCTCATTAAGAGCTACTTCTGCTTGATCAGCTCCATGTCCTCTCATATTCAAGTAGAAACACCTCTAGATGTGTTCAGATCTGAAGTGAGAGTGGAGCTTGATTTTTTTTCTTCTCTCTCACTCAAAGACGAAAACTTTAAGGGCTGTTTATCTGATAGGGACAGCTTTGGTGGTCTACAAGGAATTTTCTCTGGGTCTTTAAATTATTTTGGGAGTTTTGGAAACTCCTGTCTTCCACTGATTTTTTTTCCTCCTTATGCGAATGGGATATCTTATGTCTAATCCCCTCAGAAACATCTCATGATAAATACATAGAGGGTGGTCTCTGACTTTTGCACCGGAATTCCAGTGTAATCGCACAGTTACTCTCGCAGAATTTGGGACGGGATGTTTTCCCTGCTAACCCCTCCACACACCCAACCAGTGGCCACTAAGTTATCCATGTGGGTCTGATAATTGCTCCCATGTCTCGCCACCATGTGTAGGAGCCAGTGGGAAGTGTGGAATACAGCATTGTGACTAACGCAACAACAAAACGTGGCCTTGAAGCCGAATCAGGACAGCACTGAGATATTTCTGGCTGGGACTGGGAGGTGAATTCCTCCACTACCCACAATGCTTTACTTCATTGTTGTGTTGGGTTAAGTTGTTGCCATGCTGATTAAAGGGAATCCTCTTGCCAACGCATTTCAGTCACTGCACTGAAAATCCAACACTCGGACAGTGTCTTCAGAATGTGTCTGTTTCTTAAGAATCTCTGATGGAGGTCGTTTTCACACAATTTAAAAACACAGACTATGAACGGACCAATAGAAATGCTCCAAAATGACTTCGCTTCTCCTGTAAAGATGCTGTTTTGGACATACAAGATTTTTTTCCAACAGCAACGGTTTGCAAAACAAGCCCTACGTTTTATGTGAAAGTTCTTACAGTTATGTCTGTTCACTCGGCAGCCATCTTTGTCCCACCACTGGGCAGGTATTTACAGTCATACCAGACCAGTATCTATGAATGGGGAGGGACCAAAATACTAAAAGCTGAAGGTCAGATTGCACAGATCTCCACATTTGGGGTGTATACACACATATATGTCATTTATTTCCATGCTGAGTGTATGTAAACATCTGACCACCGCTGTATGCGAATGCGCTCTGCTGTGATTGGATAGACCTTGAATTGTGCCACATTTCAATAGCAGCCCAAGCTAAAAGCGTTTTCACACTAGATAAAACACTCCTTAACACTCTTAAGTTTAGAGTTTGTTAGACCAGATTTCTGGAATACCCCCCTGAACGGCTCCTTGTTTGCAGGTGTTAATGCCATGCGGTGAAATGCCATGCCTCCAGAAAGCGCTGTTCTTTGCTGTGCAGAGTGTTTGTATCCAAAATAAAGAAAAGCTATAAACTGAGGAGCCTGGGTCCTAATATTTTGCAAAAATGTGTGCAGAAGTGACGTTGGAAATCGAGTCAATCCATGGTTTGCATGAAATTTTTCTGTGAAAACACACCAGTGATAATAAGCCCCTCCCCCTACACCAACCCAAAAACACTCCTTTTAACTTCAGTGTGAATGGGCGGGGCCAAACAGCTGTAATCTAAATAGGAAGGAAATATATGAAAATATGTGGTAATATATGGTGCATTTTTAAGCCTGAACAGTTTCTTACTACATCAAATTCATATTTCTAAAACAACCGTGAGGAAAATAGATTTTTTGGTGAAATGTTTATTTTTAATTATTAATAATGAATGACTTTAATACATTTTTTATTTATTTTAAAGTTACCATCCCACGGCACTGGCACATTTTTACTTTGTAGCAGTCGTCCATTCTGGATCTCCTGACCTCTGCAGTTTCCAGCTTTGGCCTCTTTGCTTCTGTGGCCGTTGGTCCTGCAAAGGCTGAGATTGAGTTTAATATGCTGGTGTAATCACGCTGGATTCGCATGGCCAGTCTTTACAGCAGCTCAAATGAGGCGAGGATTAGCCTTAGCCGCGGCGCAGCCCTGCTGCTTTAATTGCATTGTGCCGGGTGCTGATGGCGCGGTGGCGGCCTAGCTATGGGGCAGTGCGTTGGTAGGATTATTGGAGAGGCGGATGAAGGGACACCCAGCCACTGAAGGACCGTAACGCAGAGAGCGTGGACAGCGCCTGCGTCTCTGATTCTCATTAATCAGCGAAATTAGAGCATAATAGATTTATTATGGGCTTGGAGGAGGATTTAGAGTCAATTAGTTCAAATCCTGCCATCAAAGGAGAGAGGAAGTACTGTATATGCTGCCGAGGGGGGTTGAGAGACCTGCATGTGGCAGTTAATATGATCGTCAGCGATACCTTGAAAATATGAAACCTGTCAGACACACAACAAATGAAAGAACAACCCAAACAATGCATTTAGCAACCAGATCTCTTTAATTATATAATTGCATTTTTCAGACGTCGCAGATTGATTTACTGTACGTTTCTCTTCTTTTCCCTTAGAATATGAATCTCTTTCAATCAGGATTAGGGTGGAATTACATCCTGTCAGAGCACACAATAAATCATCAGTAACTTCTATTGCTCTCTTGTAGACAGTAGTGCTAGTAAGCAGACAGTGGTGTTATCACTGAAGCTATCACATTGTGTCCAAATCCAAACCTGATGGACAAGACGTGGTCCATACACGCTGATTACGTTGCTACAAATGATATCTTGGCAAGTGAAGAAGTCATGTCTAGTTAATATAGCATATAGTTCTTATTTTTAGGTGGTTTAAAAAATATTAGAATAATATATTTCAGTTTTTTAGAATTTGTTTTGGTCATTTTATCTTCTGAAATGATTATTTTGCTTGTTAAAAAATCTGTTTTGAATTATTAAACAAGCAAATTGATTTGCCAGTGGAAAAAGACAGTTCCACTAGATAAAATGACTTGGCAATCACAGGGGCCCAAGCACTACTAAACGCTTTAAACCCAAATGTTAACATGCTTCTGTTTTCCTGTGCAAATAAGAACGTATGTGTAGCTCCAACATTTTTGATAAGAATGAGATGCGTTATTAGAAATCGTTGTTGTTTATTTATTCTATGATTAGAAAAAAATTTAAGTGTATATGTCTATATATACATATCTGTCAAGGAGTGGGATATATTAGGCAGAAAGTGAACAGTAGGTTCTTGAAGGTGAGCAAGAATTAACTATTTGAATCTAAGCCACTTTGACTAGAACCAAACTGTGATGGCTAGACCACTAGATCAGAACATCTCCAAACATCAGGCAAGTCTTGTGTTTTTTTGTCTGGTATGCAGTGGTCAGAATCTACCAAAAGTGCTCCAAGAAAGGACAATCAATGTACCGGCCTTAGGGTCATGGGCACCCAAGATTCATTGATTCAATTCGTGGAGGCCCCACTTCACAACTTCCAGAACTTAAAGGATGTGCTGCTAACATCTTAGTGCCGGATACCACAAGGACACCTTCAGGGGTCTTGAGGATTCCATGCCTTGAATGGTCAGAATCTGTTGTGGCAGCACAAGGGGGATTTACTCAATATTAGGCGGATGGTGCTAAAGTTATGACATTGTATACTGTATATCAATATACTGTATATTAATATTTATGCTGGGTCTGTCTGTGTGTGCATATATTAGGACTACTTTAGAATGCTTACACTTGCCGTGATATTGTATTTCACAACGTATCAAAACCTACAGTCTTAGTGAATTTACCATTCGAATCATAATACATTACAGCTTAAAGTAGTGATCCTCTTACAAAAAAAACATACGATACGTTTCACTGAAAGAAAATACAGAACTGGATCATGGGTTGAAAAAGGGTGTGTGTGTTCTTCAACATGCCAAGTTCATGTACAGTGGCTGCTCTATAGGAAACAAGGCACATTAAATACTGTACATCCCTTATAAATCCACCCTCTGTATGTGACCTCACATTGTTTCCACAGATAAACGACCAGTAACCCTCTGAAAAACAATTTTACAAATAACGGACACATCCACCATAATCCAGCAGAAGGTTTTTTTCTCTCTCAACTATGAATCAGTTAAGCATTCCGTATCATAAACGATATCCTCTTTGGTTACATGAAAGACAACATAGTACATGGATGGTATTAAAAACACTGTGCGTTTCAGGCGGAATTGTTAATACAGTATCAAAATTACATTCTACTAATTCAGCACTGCAGAAAATCACTGTACAGGACAGGCTATATTACAGGGGAATCACAGTACATTTTCAAGATGTCTGCATTTTTAACCCGCCAAGCTAAGATGTAAACAAAGTTGTTTAGAGTGGTTTGCTGTGAAATGCTCCATTCTCGAGAGCCCGAAATCTTTACCGCTGCGGTGAATGGAATCAGACGTCTGGCATTTTGAGGTGGAGGGTTACTGGCAAAATGGTTTGCAGAGAAAACTTGAATTTGTTTACCCGTACTTTATTATTTAACATTTCATATAAAAACTCTGAAGCGGATGTGGGTTAAAGGGCTGTTTTGAACAGTAATGTTGCTGCAGACCTCTGGTTCCTATCACCGCCACTGCAAACAAGTAGCATTCATACATTACTGTAAAATGCACCAGTTTACATCAAATGACTCGGAATGACTTTGCCTACACATCAACCAGTGAAAACTGCAGAAATCTCAGAAAACTGCCAGAACTCCCCTTTGACAATAAATATTTATCTCCTTAGAAAAGACAAAGTAGAAAGATAACAGTGACATGGCAGGAGCACTAAGAAATATTTCGGCGATTGTGTTTTAACAGCAGTAACCACACAGTAGTCCCGTGTGTGTAAACTTGAGAAGATCTACAGAAAGTGCAAAAGATCGTAGCTCCACGTATAGTGCACATGCTCCTCCCATGCTTCCTGTCACATGCGTACAAATGGCACAGCAGAAAAGTACAATACAGCTGCTTCAGGACACAGAGTGGCGGCACTGGTCTGAAAGACTGGCCAGCAAAAAGCCCAAAATGGCACTGCATGCATCAGCAGTATACCCCAGTGCAAAGAACATAGAGAAATGAACTGAAAAGAATACACTTTTATAAATGCTAGAATATATTAGAATATTACATACACAGATTCCACTGTTAAATAACTGTAATTGTGCTCATTAAAACAAACGCAAAGCAGCATAACAAAAAAAGGAATGTACTCGAATGGTAATGGAAGGCAGGCGATTGGTTGCAACGTTTTTCGGACAGTAAAGCGGTCACCCCTTCGCAGGCTCGTATCGTAGGACGCATTCTCACACTCCTCCACCACTGCGGTCCACGGACACCGGCCCCCTCAGGTCCAGCCCCTCTTCGACTGTCTTCATCAGGATAGCCAGTCTGCTGTCTGAGATCTGGCCCCTCTGCACCGCGTTCATGAGCTAAACCAGTCAGAAGACAGAACACAGAGCTAATCAGACACAAGAACGCCTTGAAGTGCCTTAGAGCCACCTGCACGTCCCTTTCACGCTCATGATCACATACCCAATACACTGGGTGTTCTCTAATTCCTCTTTTCACGAGCCTGAGGTCAGTTTCTAATTGGAATTGTCCGTTCCATCTTAAATACAGCAGCAGTTACACGAATGCACAGCAAGTGCCACATTGTAACGGCTCTGTCTCTGTCAGGAAATACAACCAGGTGGCTAATTACTGGCTAGTTGTTATTTTTTAAGTTAGTTACAAACAGTGTCTTCTTATTAATGTAGCCTTAGCCTGTTAGCTTTCTCCTACATGTCCAGCCATATAGCAAAAGCAGAATATACCATCCACCCTCCACCCCCACCCCCATCCCCATCCCCTTGTACAACCAAAGGTGCAACCCCCGTCTCTGGGAAGTAACTGGGCCTCCTCCGTTGTTCCTTAATGCTATGTCGAGAGGTATGCAGATGACATGCATGCAGTGTAGACATGGGAACGAAACGTAGAGCCTTCCAGCCAATGGCAATGTGTGTCATGTCACACAACATTACCTTGCACACGCTCCACCGGTGGTCTCTCATTAAGTGCAAATTAAAATGGACAGTGATCATCATATTTTAACACCTGTCCACTGGTCCCTATCAATTACAGCGGTAATCTAATTCATGCTTCGTTACAAAGAGACAAACTCCACACGACTCTGTGCTAATTTACCACAGAAGGACATGCTCATTATTCCAACTTCCATAAAGACATCTCAGAGCTTTTAATTACTGCAGGCCTGTCAGGCCTCGGGTTGGGATGCATGTACGGAATAGTTAAGCTTTCACACCTCCGTCTCACCCCGCGGGAGTTACCATCAAGCCTGGCCTCTTAAACTCAAATAAAGATGGGAACAAAAGACACAGAGTGAGGCACTGTGAAAGATCTGTACTCTATAAATACAGTAGCTGTAATATGTCTGCTTAAATGTCTGCGTGTAAAAGGCTGATTGCACCATGTCTGACCACCCTGATTCTGGCTCTTTCACTGTGAAACAGCCACGTACCTGCAGAAACTCGTCCAGTTCCACCTGTCCGTTTTTGTTCAGATCCACCTCGTTGAGGATCTCGTGGAGTGCGTTCTCGTCAATCTGGATGCTGAGTTTCTGAGGGCAAAACAAACAATGACTCAGTCAACACTTTATATCAGGGACTGTATATATCACAATAGCACAGTACTGTTCTTCCTATATATATATATATATAACAATCACAGCCCCCCATTAATGTAGCTGGTGACGTCTCAAAACACCTTTACTACGGTTTATAGATTTAATAAAGGTAAAAAAGAGCCCTTTGAGGGTCAAGTACAGCTCAGCTTCCCATCCCTTAAGATCAATGGAAGACAAGCGTCCAGGCTTTTTTCTGCCCTGCATCGAAGTGTTGGAACGAACTTCCACAGGAAGGTTCGAGTCGTTCCAGCAGAGTCGTTCGCTGTCTTCAAACGCAGACTAAAGACCCACCTCTTTCTCTTGGGTGAAGTGTAGTGTTGAGTACTATGATCTCCATACTGAGTTTTTTTGTATTTAGGAGTATCTAAGCTTAAAGGTATCTTCTGGATTCTAGCTGATGCACACTAGCTAAGGGTATTTTCTGAGTACAGGGAAGCACTTTTGTAAATCGCTCTGGATAAGAGTGTCTGCTAAATGCCTTAAATGTAAATGTAAATATAGAAGACACAATCAAACATAAGAATACCTAGAAGTGCTTTTGTTGGATGAGCTTGTCTATAGGGGGGCCACAGATTCACCTGCATAGAATCACCTGAATGCCCCTTTGTGGTAAATAAATCATTTTTGGTAGTTAGTTAGCCTGGTTAGCCCAGTACTATTTGTTATTTTTTTTAATACACTTTTAGCTGGTAACAGGCACGCATGTAGCACATATTACCTTCTCAGCATATCAGTTTTTAGGTAGCTAACACTTTATTTAAAGGTTCAAACTGGAAGTGTGTTATTATTGTAGCTTTAGCTTTTAGCTACATGTTTAGCCAGATGCATATATATATATATATATATATATATATATATATATATATACACACACACACACACATACACATACATATTTATATATATACAGTACTGCAGCATCTCTGAAAACTGAAATTACATAGCTTCTTATTTGGACAGTAGGCATTTATTAGCTCAGTAAAACACTATTATTAGAATAAATACTAATAACATTCAAATACATAAGGAGTAGTTCATTACACTTTATTACACAATCTCCAAATCTCTTCTCATGGCAGTCTTATAGTATAGTATTATTTATAGTGATCATATCAACAGCTGTTTGCTAAATCAGTGCTTAATGATTGTAAATCATTGAGCTTCTGATGGAATTGAACACATCTACACTCTGAAATCTTTTAATCCTTTTTATTGTATTTATGTTTACCGGCATCTCTTTTAATGTAATCTGGACGGTTAACAGCTGAGAGTAATGTTTTTGAATAATGTGTTTAGGTGCCTCTGCACCTGCCTCTAACCCCTCTGAACATTTCTGTATATCTGGCTTGATTTGACCTGCCATAACAATGCAGTTATAGAAATAAAGATTTCTGTATCTTTACATACAGTGTCCTTGAGTATACAACATCTCCATAGCTAGAAAACTAAGTTTGCCTATATAGTTAGAGTACTGAAGACAACAGTAGGCCCAGAGAGCTGTAATGAACCACAGGATTTACTGTTAAAAACAACACTCATATACAAGCACTACTTAGTTTTACCTGGTGCTACCACTCTTTTACTGAATTTGCATGGGCTGTTAGTGATGTAAAACACCACACCGCTACCCCCAACAATACTACCTGAATGGTAAGCTGACTGTAAATGCCCTGGGAAAATTCTGGCCACAGGCAAGTAATCATGCAGTCTTAGATGTATACACTCAACACCGCAACTGCATTCGGGTGTCTTGAAAAGGATTCATACAGAGCGCTTTCATACAAGACTCAAAAATCATGCATTTTACAGCAGCTTCAAAGGTGGATTGGACAGTCAGATTAAAACCAGGTGCAGACTGAGATGTTTTTGACCATGTTGCTGCTGTTTTAATATTTATATGAATAATTAAAGTCATCAAGTCATCAACTCAGACCAAACACACACACTGTGAAGCGCCCACTCACCTCTAGAACTTGTTGCACATCCAGTGTAGTGATGAAGCCTTTGCTCTCTTTGTCAAATTTGTAGAAGCGCTTCTTATATCTGTAGATCACATTAG
The DNA here is from genome assembly GCF_030463535.1 of Salminus brasiliensis. NCBI lineage: Eukaryota > Metazoa > Chordata > Actinopteri > Characiformes > Bryconidae > Salminus > Salminus brasiliensis. The sequence continues at coordinate 7,748,287 of NC_132884.1, forward strand.
TGTCAGTTGATAGCTGAAATCAAATACACACACACACACACACACACACACACACACACACACACAGTACCTGGCCACTTCCTGTGGAGTGAGTGAAATCTCGCTGGTCTTAGTGAGCTGTTCAGAGCGAGCTTTGTAGCCCATCTCCTGGTACAGGAACTTCTTGGCAGTCTCTAGTTCTTCCTACAAATAGACACAGTATAGGGCAATTACACTATATGTCCAAATGTTTGTGGACACCCCTTCTAATGAATGCATTCAGCTACTTGTAGAGAAGTACTTGTACAGTAGTACTGCCAATTATATAGGACTCTCTGGAGCAGATAAATATTAACCTGTTGGCACCATGCCAAGTCTGGAGGGTAGAATGGTATAAAGCCCCTCACCCCCCCCAGCATTGAGCTCTGGAGCAGTTAGGCTGTTTTCTCTGGAATAATGGCTGGTGCTCCATCCAGTACTTTTGGGATAAGTTGGGGAGTTGGGAATGAGGTCCTCACAGTAATGCTCCTCACAGCTGTAACAGTGGGAAATGACGACTCTGCTGAGTGGTGTAAAGCAATCGAAGCGCCACTGTGGACCAGTTAACCTCTATGAACCTATTAACCTCTATAAATAACAACTTCCGTCACCTAATACAGTCCATGCCAAGACGTCCTGCTAGGGTCATCCAAGCTATGGGTGGTAATTCATACTATTAAGTTGGTGGTCATAATATTCTGACATGACTGTATACATATATAATTAATATGCATTACATAACCATTGTCTAAAACATTCTCACTGCACTCATAATGCGACAAAGGCACCGTCATAACTTATGAGAAACTGACGGCTGCTACTGCGAGCACTTCCATAGAATTTGGGTGTAAATGTACCTGCACTGGACCGATTCCCTGCGGAGAGTATGTGTGTAGGGTGTGGTGCACCTGTATTGTGTGCTGAGAGAAGGGGAGAGCTCTTAACTCATGGGAACTGAGAAATATCAAAGCCGCCCAGCGTTCTGCGCTATTATTAGCGCTTTTGTTTATCAGACAGGAAACCCAGGATCTACGTAGAAAGGCCATAGTAACCCTATCACCCCCTCACACACTTGCAGAGACCCAGACACTTACGCAGTAATATAGCCCCTCAGACACACACGTAATGGCCTTAGTAATACACAGGTATGGTGCTGCACTGATAGAGTCCGATTCAATTGTGTTATTTTAAGTGGCAGACTCCCTGCTAGGCAAGCAGTTTTAGCCTGATGGTAACAATAGCTGACCTGGGGTCTATTTCGAGCATTACCTAACCAAACCTGGACAAGACCTTTGGCTTTCATTCCTGACCTGAAAGGGGTTTGAAGGAGCAATAACACAACGAAAGAAAAAGATTATGTGCTTTAAAACAAATGAGCTGTTATTTCACCCCCCCCCCCAATTATGATAATAATAATAGAATAATAACTCTCAGACTTGTAAGAGTTCATGAAGGTGTGAGGGAATATTTGACATACTTTCTTCTTCTGCTCGCTCCAGTCCAACTGTTTAGCCATGATCTCTACAATGCGTGGAAGAGCTTCGTCTGCGGCCTGGACGTTCAGGAAACCCAGCCTTGTCCTCCGAGCAATCACATCAATAGCTGTGCAGGCATACTCTTTAATAGCGTAGATCACCTGGACACGAGCAGGGTACAACAAGTACTTTCAGTACAGCGTTTCAGTGGCAGTAATTACATATAATAATACAAATAATAATACCAGTTTTGTCATTAGTCACTTAGTGTCCACTTCAATGTATTAGTGCTTTCTGTGCAACACAGTGCATACTGTCCGATTGGGAACGTAATTGGATACAGGTGTTTAGATGGCTATTATTCTTCTATTCAATGGATTATAAAAATGATTACTCACCTCGTGCTCAAGTATTTAAATAAATTAATTCATGCTTATTAAGGCAAATTACACTCTTATGGCAATGGATATCAAACCGTACCTGAAAAATATATACCTGGAAGGCAAGATGTCTCCAAACTTTTGACAGCCAGTGTGCGTATGTTGTTTTTGTGATACAAGTGAACTTGTATGTGAATACGTACCTCACTCTCTATATAGGGGAATTCAGACACCAGACGTTTGCCCACTATCGGCCATCTCTTTCCCGTGACCTGGGCCATCTTGGCTACCTCAAAGGCTCTTCCTCCGTATGTGGCTGCCAAGTGTTGGGCCACCTGTAGATTACGTGGAGACAGGTAATAAGGCTCTTGTTAGTGCTGCCGGCATTTCAACAAGCTGGAATATGTGCTATAGAAAGACCGGGCTTCCGTACAGTGAGTGGCACGTGTTAACTGAAATTTAGCCACACTGTCACACTGTTCATCACTGGCAATGACAGTTCTGTCTCTGTGGACTGGACAGCGGTCTTTGTGGTGACTTGTTGAACAGTGGCCTGTGGCTTTTTGCTGGATCCTTCAGTTCGAGCTGTATTGTGTTTTCTCCAGTGTCGGGTGAATCGCCTGTCTTTCTGTGGCTGACGCCCTGGGTCCAGTCAGTGCTTCATTAAGCGTTTGGACAAATACAAACCTCACCGCTTTTACTTCGATTCGAACCCTTCCGTTGCATCTCTCGCCAAAGGTCAAGTGCTGTCAGAAATATCTGCATGCTGACCTTTTTAAATATGCTGGAAAAAAAAGGGGAAAAAAGAAAACAGGAGGCCCATCATAGGGCAGGGGCTCCGCTGAGCCTTCCCTGCTCCTAACGAGGGGTTGCCAGTCTTCCTCCCCCCGGCCAATCCACAGGGGACGACAGCAGACCGGAGTGAGCTCAGCCTACCCCAGAGAGGCCTGTCAGCGGTAGACAGAGGTGGAGTCCACCGGTCAGAGCGAGGGACTGCTCAGGACTCCGTAAAAGGCTGTTCAGATTGATCTTCTAATGGAAGCATAAAATAAATCCAAATAAAGCGGGATCTTAGTAAAGGACTCTGGGGGAGAGCTGTTGAGGTAATAGCTCTTTAATGGTGATATCGCTCTCAGAGGGAAAGCGTAAATGTGGTGGCAAAGTTAATAAACTCTGGACAGAACTTGTTGCAATGCAACAGTAGGCAGGCTAAGAGCCGAAGGGACTACAGGGGTGACTCCATGATAGGGGTGACATTTAGCCACTTTGACTGAGATTTGTGTCAAATTATTATCAAAAAATTATTTTTGATAAATCAGTTTTTCAATATTGAATCTTGAAAGGAAATGCATTTAACCAGTTCAGCCCCATCTCAGAACCAATATCTACCGTTTGGGATTACTACATATGGACATTCTACGTATTTACTTGAATATAATTGTTTAATAATAAAGTACGTTTTTAGAACTTATTACTTTGTCCAAGATCAATTTGTCCAAAAACATTTACTTACATTTAAGGGTGAATGATGTAAGTTATCAGGTTGTTTTCAAGCATGCATTGTTAAATACACTCAGAATACACTCTGGTTCGTTAGTAAAGGCAATGGGCCTTATTTACAAAACCTCTGTACAAACACAAGCAAACTGTGAGCAAATTAGTAAAATGGGTAAAATGGACCTTTCCAGCACATTCAGGAACGCAGCGCAAACACCAGATTTATTACTCGAACGTGTGTATGTTCATGAATATCAATGGTTCGCAAGTGGGTGCATGTGTATGTTTCTTTACGATTGCCATCCCATTACCATAATCCACACCCATTCATTACATATGACCACCATATGAGGAAGCTCCTGGACTGATGAATCAAAATGCCTTCAACATCTACAACTATTCTGAGCGGAATAGTCTGAGCGGTTCAAATCAGCACCTTTTATTTTCATTCTATAGATTTGTTGCTCACTTAGAGGAACTTGGTATTGCGAGGCATTTGATGGATTATGCCATCAAGTTATAATTTCACAGCAGATTTTTGTGCTCAACATCTTAAAGGTCCTGAGACAATGCTGGGATGACTAAAGGCTGAGACTGGATTGTCCCAGTATCTGAGAAGCCAAGCACGGACAGCACCTGCACATGTACTGGACCAGCGTGGGATCTGTGGGAGTCCCTTCTCAAAGCTGGCTCTAAAATGTTACATAAACACAACAGAATTGTATTTTTAAGCGTAGTCTTAAGCATCTAACCAGCGAGTCAGTCTTCACTCTCAGATAATAAACCTGCACGGCCTCTAAAGACTCTTTTATAGTGAAATAATCCAAATTAATCCACATAAATTAAGTAACTTATTGACCACATGAGTAAATTTGGAAACAATTGCCCTGTATAGGCTACTGTAGGTTGCTCTGATTTATAGGCTGTGTTAGAGTCTTTTTGTTTTTTATGTATTATTATTATTTATTATTAGACACTTTACTTAGTTCATTTGAATTAATTTGTAATTCATTTGAATGAAAAGGCAGTCATGTCAAATGATGATTTCAGTGGACGTTACGCATACTTTACACATGGTCTGGAGCAGGTGATTATTTTGCTTATATGTTTTGACACTACAAACATTTTAACCGAGATTGTTCAAATACAAGGAAGACCTCTTATATTTGGCTTTGAAAAATGAACAAACTGAAAGTTATTTATTTACATAATGGATGTTAATCATATTAATAAAGTCAAATGAACTAAAAATCCCCAAAAATGCAAATATCATACTGCTGTCAGGGGGCACAGAGCTAATGTAGCTGACTCTATTTATCATATATACTCAGGGCTTGTAGGGTTACTGTATTCCATTACAGATTACTGATCACCTGTAAAAAAAAAAAATAACAGGGAAAAGTAATGTAGAAACACGTTAAGATTTATTTAAAATTAAAGAGTCCAGCAGTCAGCTAATCATACAGCAGTCCTAGCTTGTCTACATGGATTTAATGGTGATTTTCTTACCTTCAGAAATTTCTTTAATTGGAGTCTTTTGAAGCTGAGAGAATAGTTACTGCTGGAAAGACTATTTTACACTGGACAGTCAAATTCTTTTCCTTTTCACTTTTAAAATAAAAGTTTTCTTTTTAATTTCCATTAGTGAAAGCATTTTTACAGCTCGCCAGGAAAGGCATGGTCAAGATTCTCCACTGAGGGGGGAGGGGGGCGCTGTTACACTCAACTAGCTTCATGCAGGACAAACAAAATATAGAGTCACAGCAAACATCACCAACAGCAGCATCTCACAAACAAACACACGCTCACTTGATTTGAAATGAACATGGTAGAGTAGTGCATTAGACCCAGATAAGATGGGGAATGGAGGGGACAGGTCCTCTGGTCTTGAAAGCTCACCTCATTCTCCAGGCCATAGTCCTGTACCAGTCTGATGTAGAGTGTCGGAGTCCAGTCCTTCCCCCCTTCCAGCATCAGGCCCACAGTTCTGGTGGGTCCAGCTGGAAGCTTGTGCTCCTTGACTGCAGCGTCTAGGGTCTCCTCTGCCATGGCGCGATAGGTGGTCCATTTACCACCTTGAAGGAGAGAAAGAGGATCACCTAAATGCTCTACAAAGTACAGGGGAACTTATGTAATACGACATGCAGCTGGCTAGAAGGTTTAAATAAAGAATGTGTGTTCCATCTTAGAGCCACAGAAGCAGAAATGCTCTGCTGGACATTCCCTGGCCACCAGCCTACACTGGGCCAGTGTAACAGTAGACCTCAAAGAGCTAATAGAGGGTTTACAAAGATGTCATTGTTTCAGAGGAAGCTGACCAGCGATGGTGACCAGGCCTGTGTCGCTGACGCTGACGACGTGGTTGCGGCAGATGGACTGCGTGTCTTTGGAGTTTGGGTCGGTCACCAGCGGACGAATGCCGCTCCAGGCTGCCAGGACATCTCCCCTCCGCACTGAAAACAACAGAGAAGAGTCAACACTTACACACACTGACAGCTGTGTGTGGACTGGGTGTGTACAGTTGCAGGAAAAAGTAAGTGAACCCTTTGGAATTTCCGGGCTTTCTGCATTGATTATGCCACAATATATTGCACAATTAATATAAGTCACAAATATGGAGAAACACAATTTAACTGAACTAATAACACACAAACAGAACTGTTCACATCTGTTATCGAGCACATCAACACCCACAGTGCAGGCTAGAAAAAGTAAGTGAACTTTTGAATTAAATAACCTGTAGATCCCCCTTGTAGCAGTAATCAAATCCACCAACGTTTCGGAAATTCCAGGCTTATGCCTATGGGTTGTTTTAGCATTGGAGTATTTCTGATTTTTAAAATGTTTAAAAAAAAATTATCTATGACATATTTTGTCATTTCTGTTACTGTTCTGTTTTTTCTCGTTCACACATCAAATCTGTAATTGACACATGGCTATTTCAAGGGAATATCATGCAATTAATTAGTAGCACGAAACAACAATTGTATATCTTCATTGGTCCCCAAGTAAAAAACAAAATTTATCAGAAGCTGTTTTTCATCTGGGTCTCTTAATCTTTTAAGAAAATAGAATCAAATCTTTTTTTTGTTTAAAAAAGAAATATGCTTAGAGCTTGCTTAATATCATCCGTTATATTTTGTGAATATTGGTAAAATACATTATTTTCATTTTTTCAATTTACAGGGTTGACAGATTTGACTGTTATTTGCATTAAATAAAGCAGTTACTTAAGTTTTTTCCTTTTTGTTTATTCTACTGCAATTGTGTAGCATTTAAAATATAAAAAACAAGTTTTTAAAAAATTATAATTGTTTTGAAAGGTTTGCATTCAGAACAGTTAAATATATGTCAACATTTAGAAATTTAAAAAACAGCACAAACTGCAAAACAGTAAAAACAGTGTGAAGATTTCTGTTAAATATTCACATTTAAACAAAATATTTCAAAAGCTAGGCAAATGTAACAATTTAAAACAACATTAAGCCTTAAAATGTAATTTTTTTAATTAAACATAAACTCAAAGAAATAAAGTCACTTGCTTAAAGTCACATGACAACAGATTACAATTTCCTGCCATTTTCCCCATCATAACAGGGTGGACAGAAAGCTGAGGAATTGAAAGTGATATTTTATTCGCACTATTTATGCACTTTTTATGAACTATATATATATATATATATATATATATATATATATATCATTTTATGCCTTTGCAACTTTTATGTTAATAAATAATAATAATAAATAAATATTATATGTTTTATTGACAATGAATAAACTAATTTTGCAGCTGGTTTTATGTATTTCTTAAACTATTTTATATATATATATATATATATATATATATATATATATATATATATAACTATATATATAGTATATACTATATATATAGTAAGCACATAAATGAACAATTATATATATATATATATATATAATTGTTCATTTATGTGCTTACTGATGCTGATTCCAAAGCCTGATATGAAATAGAAAGTAAAAAATAAGTTAAATAAAAAGTAGAAATTGGGACTGCATCCACCTGGGTTAGCATTACAAATAAATATTGCATTGATTTCTGTAGTTTCTAAATGCAATGCAGATATTTTATACAGCACATCTTTCCACTTTCAACACAGCGTGGTTGAAAAGCCTTCGCCACTATGCTGCAGATTTGTAGCTTTCCACTGTGTTGCTTTTTAACTTTGCTATATCAACACGTCACAACCACAATGCCACAATTGAGTCCGGAGTCAATTTCCCCATTGTGGTGACATCTCGAGCATTAATTATTAAGATGGAGTTGTGTATCGATCGAGAACACACCTGCCACTGTAATATGCAGGTTGATATTTCTGAATGGATTAAAAAAAAAGGAGACGGCAGCCTCATTATCAAAGGGCATCGCTGAAACATTTATGACAGGGCTGGGAAGCTGAGCAGACAACAGGCTGGGGAAGGCAATAACAGCTACCTGCACACATACACACACACACACAAACTGCCTAAATGAGACCCCGCAACAGAATGCAGGTTTGTCACAAAGATCCAGGCTCAGTCCTGGAGAAGAGAGCCATTAAAAAGCAGTGGAATTTGCTAATTACATACAGTTAATATGAGGGGATCTACATCAACAGGTACTTCAGTTGAACCCCTTCCTAATATCCTCTATTTTTGCATATTTGTCAAACAAAATTGCTTCCAATTCTTAGAACAATGTCAGTTTTAAATGATATTTTAATTTATGCAACCTCACAACAGGCTGTGTCACCTTTAACACCAACAACCGCTACCAAATGCTTCTTATAACTGAAGAAGAGTCAATCATTCCTTCAGAACTGCCTTACTGGAGGGCTTTCAAGCATGAACTGCTCATTTAAGATCCAGACAAAGATCTCAACATTTCAACAAGGTCAGAGCTGGACTTGCTCATGTGCTTCAGAACATGGATCGATGACCAATTATGCCAACTATGGCAAGTCACCCAGGCCCTAAAGCAGCAAAGCATTCCCACACCATCATACTACCACCACCACCATGGTAGAGTGTGTGTTACTGGTGTTTCTACACACTTCAGCATCGCCGCTAGGTTAAGAGTAGGGCCAAAAATCCAGCAGTGTCACTGATGTGAAGCACCCCAAGATATATGAGTACAAACAGCGGCCTCTTGTGGACCGTCTTTAGCCTGCTGAACTTGAGCGAGTGAATAAGTAAGGTAAAGTACACGGTCCAGGTTGTTATTGCACCTAAACCACGCAACAAAACTCCTAACCAACCTCAGATGTTCCTGGTGAGGCATTTATGGGTGTTTAAATGAATTAAATAATATATATAAATAATTTTGTGCAAAATAATGCCTTATATCCTATCAATTCACATCAAGGGCCCTATTTTAGCACACTGCGCAGCTTGATTTAGGGCGTCAGTGTGTCTTTGCTATCATAACGACGGAAGAAGCGTGCCTTGCATGGCTCAAAACATGGCATGTCCTAACTCTCTAAATTAATAAAGGGTGTGTTTTGGGCGTAACGTGCACTAAATCAATCAGTGTGTCATTTGCCATTACCTTTAAGAACCAGGTGCGGTCTGACTTTGGTGGATTGCTATTTCAGTGGTGTAAAGTGGGGGTGTATGTGCGTTGGGCTGCACGCGTCTGTGGTGACAATTCACTGCCAAGATAGATGATTATCTGCCTGTTGATGTGTACCTAGGTTGTTTTCAGTCAGTGGAGCTCCTGTGTTTTCCGTTGCCAAAACAGCAAGACACCAGAAATTGACCTGAACACACCTCATTTCGAGACCACCACACCCATCAGCGTAGTTATATTCACAAGCACGTGAATATATGGAAGGCGAGGTGTAAGCTAGCAATGAGCATTACAACGCGTCCCTGCGCAGGCTGTAAGAAAGGGCCCCTAGTGTGCTATTGCTGCTGTGACGGAATCTGTGGTCATATTAAATACAGCTTTTACATTTATATGATTATGCTGAACAGTTCTTGTGAGACAAATATGAAAAATCTGCAATCTATCTCTAACTAGAGAAACAGAGCTGACTGAGATGTTTGGCTTTTCTATCCTCCTTTACTTGCTTTACTGTCTGTCCTCTGAGGACAATAATGAGGGTTTGTCTCTTGCATGCTTCATGTGACACATCTGTAGGCTATATAACCTGTAGCCCTGCTGTCCAGTACAGTCCAGCCTTCTGCTTCCACGCCCAACATCACAGCATGGCCACAGGCAAGGTCTTCCTGTCGTCTGCCCAGTTGCCCTCCTTTGCTTTTCCTGTCTCTCTTTCCTGACGTCTGTTTTATTCACAAGGCCAAGCTCTTCCCCCGGAACCCTGGGGCATCTAGCCACCCGCTGGACTGCGAGAGACGGTAGGACACCCTGGCATACGCCACCCATCACTTTGCTGTACATGAAGCTCAGCCCTAAGCTATAGCAGCTAGCTGCCAAAGCATGTGAGTTACAGTGGAGCCGCACTGTACAGCCAGAGCCATGAGACTACTACTACCAACAGCAAGCTAATGACACTCCAACATCAGTGAGGAAATGTTACACCATCAACAAGCTAATGATACAACACTATTAGCAGGCTAACAAGATGCTAAACAACTCAAAATCCAAACAAATGCCACCTCGGCAAGTCCAACAGGATGCAGCTTTTGCTAATCTAGCTAATCCAGGACTGATTCAGGTGGGGGTAGACTGCTATCAGTCTAATCAATCGAACAATCAAGCCACGGCTGTGGCGCTACCTCCAATTAAGAGGGCTGCTTCAAAAAATCAATACCTCCACTCTTTGATGAAGATTCACAAAGCGGTTACTTGTAATGATGAAAGCTCAACCGCTCCCTGGCAAGCCTGCCTGTCTGTCTGCCTGCGGTACTAAACCAAACACACCAGAGGACAAACATAGAGCACACCAGCAGAACCCAGGGTGCCAGAGAGGCCGGGAATAAAATGCATGATAATGTCATGGCAGTAAGAGCCATTTCCATTAGGGCACATAAATCTGGAATCAATGTTTATTATTCTGCCAGGGCACAAATTAAACAGTTATGTGGGAGTCACCGTGTATAGGAACTTTCTCGCATAGCATTCCATGGGAGATTTGACTGGGACATTTTTAAAGGGACTACATTTTGCTGAACTGACACACCATTAAAAACCACATGTTTGAGTGTGATAATTATAAAAGGAGGCTCCAGGTGCTTTTCAATGTGCTTTGTGTAGTACTGAAACAAACGCATGGATGGTGTTGACTTACCTTCCACGTCAGGGCTGAGGTAGTTGCGGACTTCGCTCAGGATGAAGTTGATGTCCTCCTCCATAGGAATGGGATGGGCTGTGACATCAGTGGGTGTGTCAGTTGTCCCAGCGATAGTCATCTTCTCCCAGGGAAGGAAGAAGATGACACGGCCATCGCTGGTGGCGGGGTCCAGCAGCCCCATGTTATCTGGGCTGTAGGGAATTTGGTCAGACTGTTAATAAACTGAATAGTACTACCAGTAAACTGGAGTGTAATGCAATCAATGAACTTCATACAAATGAATCTAGTGTCCTGATACTACACATAAACTGGCCCACTGTATTACAAAAACAAACACCTGGTTCCAAGTACTATCAATACTTCAATGTTTTGTATATCAATTAAGTGGCACCCAGTACCATACACTGTAGTACTTTAAGCTAGTACCCAGTACTGTAAAGAAATTCATGTCTAGTACTGTATACTGAAGCATAGTAACTCACTGTATGAAAGAGTCTTGGTAGTTCACTGGTGTTGTACATTAACTCATGCATAGTACTGTAAATAAACTGGGACCCGGTACTGTTAATAAATTGTGATCTAGTACTGTAAACAAAACCCATGACCAGTACTATAAATAGTCAGAGTGGCCTAGTACTGTAAATAAACTCATGCCTAATACTATAAATAAGATGTGTTTGCACATTTGTGCAAAAATACTGTATGATAAACCCAACCAAGATGATAATAGGAGATCAGCATTCTTGTTTTTGTGTAGTTTAAGGTGGATAGAGGACGGTGAAGGGGTAATGGGATTGATCTAACCTGTAGTATCCGGGGATGACTATGTGAACCCCTGCACTGGGCTGGCAGATTTTGGCAGTTTCCTGGTTGTCCATTTTGCGCAGCGAGTCGGTGAACGGTCCTGTGGCGTTGATGACGCATTTGGCACGAATGTCAAACTCCTGGCCTGCAAGAGCAGCGAGAGAGAAACACACACTGCTGAGCGGACACCTCGGGGAGCGTGTACTGGGACCTGTTAGTGACCTAACATGGCAGGGTTTAAACTGTGTCTCCTAATGTGAGACAGACTGATAGGAATAGTGCACAAGGGAAGGAAAGAAGTGTGTGGCACTGGTAAGGTCACTGAGAGAGGGCTAGTAACAGATGCACCAGCGTGAAAGGCTGACCCTGCTACTCAAAAGTTTGGGGACACCTTGTCTTGTACTGAAATTAGATTTTTCTCAGATATTATGTAAGTAAAAAACATGGACAAAAGTATTGGGACATTTGTTCATTCATTTAAATGTATTAACTCTTGCTTTTGTTGGAAGCAACGGTCTCTACTGTAGAAAGCTTTCTACTACATTTTAGCGCACTGCTGTGAGGATTTGACTGCATTCAGTGACAAGAGCAATAGTAGGGTCAGGATGTTGGATGATTACCACCCCACTTCATCCCAGAAGTATTGGATGGAGCACCATCATTCCAGAGAACACAGATCCACTGCTTCACAGCTCGACGCTTAATGCTCCTCTAGCCCACCCCTGGCATTAGATATGGTGCCAATAGTTTCATGTTTATCTGCTCCTATTCTATTGGTAATACTTCTCGAGAAAAGGTTGAGACAAGCAGTGTGTGTGTGTGCAATTGTACATCTATGCACACCAGCAATGTGTCAACTTGAAGTAGCTGAATGCATTCATTAGAAGGGATGTCCACAAACATTTGGACATATAGTGTATTAATTAAACCTGTAACTAATAAATACATGTATACATGTTGAAATACACAATATTTACTTTATATCTATACTTTATATATATAAAATATCTTTACTAACTGTGGCTGTGCGTGTGTGCTTTACCTGTAATGACGTCTCGGCAGCGGGCACCACTCACTCTCTCCTTTCCCGTGTCTGGGTCAGTCTTCTTCAGCAGCCGGACCACCTCTGTGTAATTGGCAATGGCAGCGCCGTGCCGTGCCGCGGCCAGAGCGATGGCCAGATTCATCCGGGAATCGTTGTGCTGACCTGCAGGAAAACACAGTATGGAGTATTAGCGTAACACACATACACACACATATCTAATCACCTGTGACATTTAAATCTATAGGCTCCTATAGATATATCCTCCTGCATATTTAAGAGCCTTGAATTCTGTGTTACCCCACCTTTTTCAGGTCCATCCCAGCTTTAGAATCATTGGAACAAACCAGTCATAGTTTAGGCATTAGATGCCTCAGTTACTGCTAGAAAACAAAAGCAATGTGACTTTTTCTTACTCTTAGGAGAGACGTGAAGTGACCACATTTCAGTACCACATTTGTGTTTGTAAGTAAAAGAGATGTTAGATTATGATTTACCTTATTATGATATTTTATCTTTAATTGACCTTAACGATAAAATAAATTACAATAAAGAAAGCTTTCGACTTTTTGTCAATTTCATATCTGACAAAAAGTCGAAAGCTTTCTTTATTGTAATTTAATTCAAACTAAAAAAATAAAGTTAAAAAAAATAGGTTTGTCAAATTACTAACTATGCAATTACATATTAACATAGACTGTGCAAAGGTCAGAGACCACCAATTACACAAATGCTGAACTAAACTAAATAGATCAGATGTTTCAGTAAAAAGATTTTTCCATGCATCCAAGTTCAGTCTTATGCCCTATTTGGAGAGGATTCATTTTCCATGGGGAGGTGGGGTAATGTAATTATTACCAGAGTGTCTCAGGGATTTTAGTCCCGTCTAAATGCACCATGTCTGCCATTTTTACGGACTGTGCACTCCAGCAGTTTCTGTCAAACGAGCGGTTAAAATAACCTCAGGCTATACTAATGCTGTGTGAATCAACATATGGGACATTTTCGCAGTTTTTCTAAAGTGTGGAGGTGATACCATAGGTTGTTCAGTTTGTGGCACAATCCAGAAGACAAGCCGAGACCTACATGCGTGGTATGAGCATGTAGCTGCTAATCTTCACATTAGAATTTCATTATTACTGTAAGTGGGTTAGAGGATTAAGAGGGTTATAATCATGTTTTGTGGAGGCGACGGCAGTGCGTAAGTCGAGTAGCCACTCCCAACTCAGTCATTTTTACGCTGAGATTTCTTATCAGTCATGAATTTTACAAACTTCCTGTAATAAAATTACTCAGTAAAGCCACTACAGCACTACAGTACTCCACCTCCCTATGTATAAACCAAGAAGAAACATTTTCCGCTTCTCAACATCCATGCAATCTGCAATCCCCATACACCTGTGCATTTTTTCCGGTCTGAAGCGAGAGTTTGATTTTGGCCTTAGAGCTTTAAGGGTTGTTTATCTGATGAGGTCAGTTTTGGTGGTCACCAGGTCTTCCTTGCAGTCCAGTTGTTAGGGAGCTCTCTGGAGTTTTCTCTGCATCTTTGAATTCTTTTTCTGAACTGTTTGGGAAATTCATATTTTGTCTTTTGACTTTTCCCTTCATTAAGCAAGTGGATTATCTTACACCTGATCTTCTCAGACACGTCTCCTGAGAAATGAATAACTTAATGCACTTAATGGCTGTTTTGACTGGAAATGGGATAAATGTAAGGGCGCTTGGCTCTGTATGTAGGTCAGTTTAAGGAGTACAGCAAAGTGACAGTGATATCACACATTGTAAGAAATTTCATCTGGCCATGGTCAACTAGATCCAGAAAGTTGTGCCAGCGTGCAGGACACAGGACAGCGAGGTCTGTGTTGTGTGAGAGTGTGCTACCGCAGGGCTGGGCTACTCACAGAAGCATGTCTAATGCTAACACATGCTCAGGGCAACTCCAGCAAACAATAAAGTAATAACACAGCCGAGGAGCCCCCTTTAAAGGGCAAATTTTCGATTGAGTGAAGAGACCAGCGTGCTCTGTTAGAGATCCCATGAACCTTTGCTGTTCGTAACCAAGTGCTCCTTGCAGCTACTTGACGGAAGAAGGCTGTAAGAACTGTGGCGTTAAAACCATCTCAGCTGTTAGTGAAAGTGTTTAACTTAAAGAGGTCTATTATGAGCTCTGGCTGTCTGACTGTTGACTTTACTGGGACTGTACTACTTCTAGGACTGTAACGATGTACTGAAACATTCATGATATTGCCATGCAAAGCACTGAGGTGGTGCAGTTGGTAACCACGGAGTAGGGTTCAATTTCCCCAGCTGGATCAGCACACCACCCTGCACCAATAAGAGTCCCTAGGCAAGACTCCTAAGATTACAGTTCCCTACCTGTGTTACATGGTTCCAATGCAATTCACTCTGAGTAAGAGTATCAGCCAAATTGTAAGCCGTAAATGTAAGATCATGTAACTTTACAACCACTGACGTGAATATCACTGATTATCTGGTTGCAATGGCTCCTTTAGGGGTGGGATATATTAGGCAGCAACTGAACGCTCACTTCTTAAAGTTGATGTGTGTGTTGGAAGCAGTAAAACGTTCACTGACAACAGGGCCATGGGCGCCTGAGGCTCACTGATGCTCACTAATGAATTGCTCACACAGTGAATTAGGAATTATTTGGTAACTCCTTTGTTTGTGGCATCCCATAAGGTACTATTCTAGGACCAATGCAAGTGATGTAAGGTGTGACAGTGATGTAGTTTTCAGAGGTACAAACTGAAGTGTGTATGTAAACGTTTAAGGGGTAAAAGTAACCAGATTTGATTCAAGCATTTGTAATTATGGCCTATACTGTGAAAGACAAAGTGAAAGCCTTGCACTACATACTACCTCATTATGTTACAGGACCTATTGCACTAACCTGTACTGTTTTTAACATAGTATGCACATTTTACTGCACAACCCTACTTCCCACTACTGTCTCAGTCCTTGCTTTATTTATTTACACTTTCTCTGTCTGCACTGTCTGCATTGTGTTGTACTGTCTGCATGCACTTGTCCTGTGTTGCACTGTGCTGTGTTGCACCATGGTCCTGGAGGAACGTTGTTTCGTTTCACTGTGTACTCTGTGTATAGCTGAAATGACAATAAAGCCTCTTGACTTGACCTGACTTGACTACTGACCAGCCATAACATTAGCACCACGGACAGGTAAAGTGAAAAAACATTGATCATCTTCATCTACAGAGGCATCTGTCAGTGGGGGGATATATTAGGCAGCGAATGAACAGTCAGTTCCTGAAGGTGATGTGTTAAAAGCAAGAAAAATGTGAAATGTGAAAAACTGTGATGGCTAGACGACTTGGTCACAACTCCAAACCGCCAGACGGGTCTTTTTCGAAGTTTTTCTGGTCAGTACCTACCAAAAGTGCTTCAAGAAAGGACAACCGGTGAAACCGGCGACAGGGTCATGGGCACCTAAGACCCATTGATGCAATCCATGGAGGCCCCACCTCACAACTTACAGACCTTGAAGGATCTGCTGCTAACGTCCCCGGTGTCAGACACCACAGGACACTTTCAGAGGTCTTGTGCCTTGTGTCTTATGCCTCGAATGGTCATATCTGCTGTGGCGCCACAAGCTGACCTACTCAGTATTAGGCATATTGGTCTATTCATTCTGAAATATTTACATTTTTATTTTTTAATGTGGAGCTGTAAGTGTGACGTGTGTAAGTGTGACTTCGAGGGGTTATAATACTTTACTAGCAGATATTTTTTGGTACTGGTCAACCAAATGAGTTAAACAGTCCAAACCAGCACTGCGGTGAAATGCTTGGCCGAAGCTACTGCACACTGCGACAGTCAGAGACTAAAGTCTTTATGTTCCAGCTCTCCAGAGGCCAGAGGAAACAAACAACAATGAGAAACGCCTGCAAATCCATCCTTGATTCCAATCACAACAGGAACAAGCACGGGAAGATAAAGGAGTTTATCAAATGAGATTAAACAAAATAAATTATCAAAAAAAATATACATTATCTACAGAAGAATGACATATACCAGATTAGCAAAGGTCTGTCAGGAGACTGCACTGGGAAGTGATGTTTAGGAGCGAGAAAAAAGAGAGGGAGAGCGAGAGAGATATTAAGACAAAGCAATGGAGGGATCGGATGAGCGATGGTGAGAGAGGAAAGAGTGTGAGAGAAAGAGAAGTAGGACCATGAAGAATGAAGGAGAGAGAGAGAGTGAAAGATTGAGAGAGAGAGGAGGTGAGGGAGAAATAGAGGGAGGCAAATAGCGGCAGGCAGAGCGCGATCTCCAGCGGAGAAGGTCAGGTTTGGAAATGTCACGGCCGTGATTGTTCCAGATTGAATAATTGGAGAGAAAAGCCGGCTGACAACCCAGAGGAAAGAGGGAAGGGGGAGGCAGGGGGGGCGGAAACGGTGAATACGGGGAGACAAACGAATAAAACGCATCTCTAAACTGTCATTACACTGTTCCTGTTTCAGGACTTAAACACACACACACACATACACACACACACACACACACACACACACACACATATATATATATATACAGGTGCTTCTCACTGAGTCCTAGCATAGCTTAACCCTCCCAGGTTCCCATGGCTTGGTTTATTTCTCACTCGCTGGTCATTATTGTTTTTTTTTTCAACTATTTCTTTGCAGAACTGGGTCAGATAAGCTGGTTTATCAATAAATGTGCTCGGCTCTACAATCTGTCAGAACCGTGTTTTGTGGAGACGTTCCTGAAGGTTTGGTTGGTCACATAAAAGTGGGACTGGAGCTGCTTTCAAAAGTTGAGGAAGCTTCCTTTTTCCTTTGCTTTCCATGGTTCTACCTTAACTGGGAGCCATGTGGATCGACATGCTACTCAAATCCGCCAGTACATTTATTGAGGCCACAGACTACATGAAAGCACACACACTTAGGTGCTACACAGGGTTTTCTGAGGGATGCCCAAGACCACTTTGAATTCCATAACAAACCATTTATAAAAAGAGATGTTCAGATGAAGAACCTTTTAAAGGTTTAATGAGCTTTGAAAAGGTTCTAAAGGTTCTAAAAGGTCATGTCTCTTTCACAACAAAGCTTCCGTATGGAAACAAATATGGTTCTTCGTAAGTTACTGGCTCCAAGAACTCTGTGTAGCACCTTTATTTTTAAGGCCACAGGAGCTTTGTTCAACTGTTCCAGTGCAGCCAGTGACTTCAGCCCTCATTAAATGGAGCGCTGCCAGCTCTGAAGAGCTACAGCCCTGCACAGCTAGCAGAGCGCTGTCAAACCTGCTCTAATTAGAGCTAATAAAGCTGGAAATACTCCCGTCATACTCGCGCACCATGAATGACTCTTGTCTCGCGCTGCATGTAGCAACCGCGTCGCATCGTCTTGGGGAATTCACACATAACCGCTCGGAGGTCTGGCCAAAAGTTTTTGAAAACTTTGAATGTACAACATGTAGGATATTTGGGGAGATATGCAGTAACTGCCCTCGCTTGCTCTATTTGGATGGTAGGACGGCCCTCCCTCTCCCCCATCACTCAATGCAATGCTAAGGTCTGTTAATGTTAGCTTAATGTTGTTGAAATGTCCAGTGACAATGTATTAGTGATTGGTTTCACACATCTTGAAGACAGCATGTCCCAACTTACAGTACATGGCCATGTGGGACCTGTATGGGTAGCCTATCCAGGACCAGAACGTTTTGTCCTCGGGTTCCATGTGGACCCCAAATACAGATGCCCACCAGCGTCCGAGATTCTGTGATTACGCTTGGTCCCCATCTGGGCTGTACACTGCACATGGGTCTGGATTAAGGTGGGTTGTAACAAAGTATGTACAAACCACTAGACCTTTTACAGGTAAACTCACACTTACTACTGAGACCCATAGACCCATAAAGTTTATCATGAATGTATATCAAATTGACTTTAATAACCCATTATACATTATATGAGAAAGCATGGATATATCGAAGTACAGCAATATTATGTTTTTAAATTCTGCAGCGTCTTGCTCACAATATCACAATATATTGTATTATACTGAATCGAGATCCATGAATATCAAGGTTCTTGCCAATACACGTCTCTATAATACATAACCTAAAGCATACATAATTCAAAATGGATTTAAGTGCATCTGTGAGCAATTCTACCATGAATAATGGACTACTGCTCATATATCTATGTAATTACATATAAATTAATGTAATTGTAAAATGTAATATGACTGGCAAGAATAGCAAAATCCCACGAATAACTGCAGACTTCAGAGCATTAAAGACGACTCTGCAAAGTGTCACAGTGTTGATAAACTGCGGCAGGTTGGCGGACGGAGCATGCGGGCATCTCCTTGGCTTACTCTCCCCCACGGGCTGACTCGATGTGACAGATCGCTGCTCAGATAGCCGCCGTATTCCCTCCGCAAATATGCTGGCCTTACACTTGCAGAGGAAACGCGTGTAGCAGCCCAGGCCAAATGCGGCCTGACAGAAAGGCCTCGCAGGAAGGGACTGGGGGGGAGGAGGGGATTTTAGCTGCCATGGAGGAGACCTTGAATAAAGGGGACAGGCTCTAGACACTCTGATTAACCAGTAGCATATGGAAGCTTTGCCTAGTGGCGGCCAGAGGCACACACACAGACACACACACACACTACAGCCAACAGAGACGCAAGCACTGAGACTAGTGGGGCATAAATGGCCAGTGGCATTTCCCCCAGCAAAGATTATGTGAGGCGGCTCTCATTGTTGTCAGCTGCGTATACAGTCCTCACAGGAGGCAAATTAAAGCGAGAGTTCAGCAAATAATCAGAATTACACTTGCTCAAATGGTGTCACTCAGCCGACACAGCTTGTGTGGGGTCTGAGGTATGCTTATTTGCGTTGCACTGGAGCTCTGAGGCGAAGTGAAGTGAACCATTTGGAATTAAGCACTTTTTAAGCACAAATGCACAATGCTATGTTTAGAGGGAAAAGAACACTGCACATCAACTCCGAAACCTCATCCTAACTGTAAAGCATGGTGGAGGGAGCACCATGGTTTGGGGCTGCTTTGCCGCATGAGGGCCAGGACACCTTGCGATCACTGAAGAGACAACACAATTCAAAGCGTATCAACACCTTTTACAGTCGAATGTGAGGGCAGCAGTCTATGACCTCAAGCTGAATGTTTATTGGGTGATGCAACAAGGCAATGATTCAAAGCACACAAGTAAACCAACAAAATAGTTAAAAACAGAAGAAGACTTAACTCTAAGTCCTCACTGGCATGACTTGGAAAAAGCTGTGCACACATAGCATCCTAGTTGCTAGTTCTGACAAATTAAAACACATTTGCAGGTCCAAAATTCCCCACTTAGCATTAACCTGTATTTTCATCTACAGGTTGTTAAAGTCACTTTACTCTACTTACTTTTTCTAGCCTGCACTGTGGATGTTTACTCATTTACTCATCTAATGTGCTTAATAAAAGACATGAACACTACAACTGTTGGTATGTTTAGTTAGACCTACAGTCTAACTAAAGTTAGACGAGGGATCCGGGCTTGAGTTCTGTCACTATATTGAGACACATACTCAACCATTGTTTCCTCCGAAATTAAGGGTATTAAAAAAGAGTTAATTTTGCGTTTGTTGGAGTAACTGTCTCTACTATCCAGGGAAAAAATACAATTACAAAACTACTTTGGAGCATTGCTGTCAGGATTTTGATTCATTTGATTTGCATTCAGAAACAAAAGCATTAGTGAGGATGATCACCACCCCACCTTATCCCAAAAGTACTGAATGGAGAACCAACCATCATTCCAGAGAACACAGTTCCACTGCTCTACAGCTCAATGCTGGGGGGCTTTATACCCCCCTAAGCCACACATGGCATTAGGTATGGTGCCAAGTGGTTTATGTTTATCTACTCCAGAGAGTCCTATTATATTGACAGTACTTCACTACAGGGATTATACAAGTTGTGTGTGTGCATTTGCACATCTGTGTCAGCCATGGGTGCATCTAAAAGTAGCATTCATCAGTGTAAGTAGGATGCTCCTGTCTTACCGTCATAGTAGACAATGGCTCCGACCAGCTTGTCTTTCTTCAGCATGGGGAAGAGCTCCAAGGCTTTGCTCTTGCTGAGGACGTAGCTGCTCTTCAGGCAGTGAGAACCAGCCACCAGGTCATACATCTTTATCCCAGCCCAGTAGTACGGCAGCTGCCACCACCTGATCACAAACGCAGTTCGAATTTAATACAACAGAAAATTCATCTTCATCTCATGAAAATAATGAGCCAAATATGATATATTAGCCGTGTGTTTCCTCCTGGTGGGGTCGTTTGAGTGTTAGTGAGTGGTTTGAGTACCAAAACTGCTAATTATTAAGCTTAGTAGCCAATAAAGCATACATTTTGGCTTGGTAATGGACAATACTCAAGAATCTAATATTGGTATCAGTATCCGAAAAGAAAAAGGGGTCTCTAATATTCGTTGGCACACGTCAACACAAAGTCTAAGCCAGGTCTGTTGTGCGGGCCGTCCATAGAATAAATATTCAGCATGTGTCCCAAGCTCTTATTCCATCTTTGTTAAGTCCCACAGGACCTTCCAGCGAACTCGGTTACAGAGGTTTTTTGGACGTGTGACAGAACAGTGATGTGATCTTGAAGTCTCTGTGTTCTGCGACCCCTCGACATGGCTCACACTATTTTAAATATCATAGCAAAGCCTAAATGCCAGGAGTAATTAGAGAGGGTGACGACAGGGAGGGGGGGACTCCTCTCCAAGCCCTGCTGAAGTTCTGGAGCTCAGGCGTAAAGGCTGAGATGGTGAGGGGTGTCTGCAAAGGATCCACACACCAGTGTAACCCCACTGCTCTGGGTGCCCGAAGGGTCCACGTGCCATTTCAGTGAACTTATCTCTTCTTATGAAAAGAGGAATACTGTACTGTCATCTGTGTCACCCATTACGTATATTATGCTTTCTTGTACTTTTCTTTAGATTTTAAAAGTCGTTACATAAAAGCAAAAGTTTGGGCACCCCTGGTCAAAATTTCTGTAGCTATGAATAGTTAAGAAAAAAGAGAGAGCACCCAATGCTAAACACCACCTTTGGCAAGTATCACAGGTTACATATGCTGTATGCTGCCACCTAAGAGTCTTTTGATTATTGTTTTTTTTTGTTTTGTTTTTTTGGGGGGGGATTCTTAGGGATTCTTGGGCCGTCTTGCTGCACTGCTATCCACAGAGTTCTATCCACACATTTTTGATGATGTTTAAATTGGGGGACTGTAAGGACCATTGCAAAACCTTTATCTAGCGCCTCGTGAGGTTGTCCACTGTGGGTCTTGAGGTGTGTTAGGAGCACTATTCTGCTGTAGACACCATCTACCTGTCTTTTTATCTTCAGATGGATGGATTCAGTTGAAAATGGATTCCGTTAAATACCAGCAGATTCTTCTCTTCCAGAATGTGCTGGTATTCAAATGAATCTATTTTCCCTCTGCCAGTGAAACTGGCTGCAACACAAGCCCAAAGTACGACAGATCCACCCCCATTGCTTAACAGCTGGAAAGGTGTTGTTCTCATGAAATTCTTCAGTCTTTTTTCTCCAGACCCATTTTTGGGGTGAGGGTTTTATCTGATGACTCTCCCATGAAGGTCATATTTGTGCAGGTGTCACTCAGTAGAGCAGTGCACCATCACTCCAGTGTCTGCTAAATTTCCCTGAAGGTCCTTTTGCTAGTTTGGAGCATGCCTTAAGCACATGATGATTTGGGAGGTGACTGAAGAGAGAACTTGAGGAAAACTTGAGGCTGGAGTTCAGGCAGGTTCTGCTTGTGGTGGGAAGCTAGTCCCCCCTTTCTAGTAAGTGGAGCCAGGAATAAGAGATGATAAAATAATGATAAAAGGGGGTGACAGGGTAGTGGAGGGTTGCGAAGACTTGTCAAAGACACATTGTTATTTCATAACACCAACTGTAACCCAAGCAATAATTCCAGTGAACAACAAAAAAAGAGCTTCAGGTCATGTGTAGCTATTATGCTTGGACTTTAAACCCCCCAATGCTTTCTTTTATGCTTATGATAAATTAGGTGTTTGCTACACTTGCAGAAGTATGAGTAAACTGTTAACAGTTGCCTTTATACATACTTGTAAACAGGGAGCATGATAGGTAGTGGAGCAGACAGGTGAGGGGCAATGTCCAGCAGGTTGGCACGCTCGTGGAGAGCCTCTTTCACCATCATGTACTGCAGAACAGGAAATAAAAACACGATTAACACAAACTGACTGCATAGCTGCCCCAAGATGAATGAGGCGTGTGCTTACCTTTGCACTACATTATAGTCCTGTCCAGTAATCACTACAGATGACCTGTCAGTGTGTTTAGACAAGCTTTAAACCTATGATAAGCAGTAATACACTCGATTTGGGACCATTTTTAAGCAGTTACAAATACTACTTTAACCTGAACACACAAAAACACAATTTACTCTTTATTAGTTTCAAACAAATAACTTTACATACAGTATATAAAGTATTCGGACACTCCTTTTAATGAATGAGTTCAGCTACTTGACGGTGCACCCATTACTGACGTAGACACCCATTACTGATCAGGATGCTCTGGAGTCTAAAGCCACCATGCCCAATGCCATCTGGTAGATAGAGGCGTATGACGTCAGTGGAACTGCTGCAGTGAAGTGCTGGAGCTTTAGCCAACATATGGTGTGAGTGGCATTTTTGATCTATAACTAATCATCCATTATCAGTACTCGACCTCACTAATGCGCTTATTGCCGAATGCCATCATGTTTCAAAATCCAAGAGCACAGGCTGTTACTGCATTTGTCTACAAACTTTTGGACATACATTGTACATGTATAATACAGAGGTTTTGACTTTTGTGGGGGGTTCCTGAATTAACGTAGGGAAAAATGATACATACAGGGTCAAAAATATACAGACACCCACTTAGATTATTAATTCCGTGGTGCTGAACCTTCCAGCCTTCTAACTTGCTGAGGCCATGGCCTCATAACTTCCTGTCTGCGAAGTGCGGGCCACGGTTGACTGAGGCAAGGAGGAGAACTCGAGAACTTTGGGGTGGAGTTGGGATGGAGGCTTTGAGCTGATGGGACCCGAAGCCAGACCCCCCTCGGCAGGCAGCAGTTGAGTATAATTGGAAGTGGATTTTCGTCCAGGAAGGAGAGGGGAGAGGAGCAGCTATATAGCGGCTAGTAATGAAGAGGAGGAGTTGGGGCGTGGCCCTTCTGCCAAACTTTTAGTTATTACATAACTTCCTGTTAGTGATCATGATTGACTACAGCTGGTAGCTTCTCTGTGCCTACATTAAAAGGGTTTTTTTGACAGCACTAACTAATATGACCAACACACAGTACAACTGAAAAGTCCAAGCAGCTCAGGATAATTGAAGACATACACAAGTCAGGAATTTCTCTTGGAGCCATTTCTAAACAATCTGTGGTTTCCAAGATCATCAGATCAAATAAGTAAGTACAAGTTGTTGTGAGGTGTGGCCACTTCGCCATGGTCTGGAAGGAGACCCCAACTGTCACTCTCAGCTGAGAGGAAACTCGGCGGTTTGGACAGTCAGGAACAACCCACAGACCACCAAAGTTCAGGCCTGCCATTTACATGGAAGCTGCTGGAACACCAGTGACACTGAACTGTTCGATGAAATCACTGAAAGCTCAGTATTGCCATGACGTTCCTGTCCACGATGAGAGTACGTAAACTTCTGACCACAAGTGTATCATTTTCTCAGATGCCTAAAACCTTTGCACAGTTCTGTATTTTGGAGGCGTGTGAAAGGTCACACTGTTAGAACAGACTGGGTGTAGTTTTTGTCATGCGATCTCATCCAGCCGTACAGCGATGGCGAGAATTTATGACTGAATTATGCTCTGTCCTGATTTGCGTGACTTCCTGCGGAAAAATCAAGCTTAGGACCAGCTTTTGCTGGTAGCTGGTTTTAAATTGTCTAAGCTAGTCTTTGATTGTCAGGGTTGTTAAAAAACTGGCCATTGAGGCAAAAGCTAAAGCTAATGCTGGTTAACCCTTGTTAATATCTTTATGTTAATACAACGCAGAAATACGGTTCAGACATTTCCTCGATTTGTAGAGCCAGCCCTTTCCATTGCTTCCATTGCATAGCCAGAATGATGCGACTCACATGCAGAGCTACAAGGCTGTGAAGACGAGTCGTGATACTCGTCTCAGCCTCTCGCCCTGTCTAACTGGTGGATACGTGTGTCCGGACATCATCTGCCTCTCATCTAAAATTGGTGAATTCATGCGTCCGTCTATTTTTGAGCGAAACTGACCAGTGGACACTCAAAGACGTCATTTTTATACTATTTAATTCATATGTTTCACTGCTTTTGTGAAGCGAAACAATCCGTCCACATGAGTAAAGGTATGTTTCACAGGACATTTCAAGAATTTCTTAAGTCTGACTTCAGTTTTTCAGGTTTAGGGTCAGAGTATCTCCTCACACAGTGCTTTAGGTCACATGGAGTCTCGTTCTAAAGATAGCTAGGGTTGTTATGAACATTTTAATATAAAATATGTGGACATTATCTTGTATACAGGTGCCTTTAAATGCGAATTTAAGAAGATTGAGAGAAAACCTTAGAGTTTTTTTTATGCACACCAGCACAGTGTGTGTTTTTGAGTTTAATGGATGCGCTGGTCTACTAGCATGAACCTATTAGCTTGACGACCTAGCTGGTCATCAAGCTGGTCATACTGGTTGAATTGTTTGGTAAAGCTGGTCATATTGGTGGAACAGAAAGGTCATGCCGGTCAACAAGCTTGGTCATACTGGTTGACTAGCTTGGCCAATTAAAAAGCTTTTCATCATGAAGGAATTTTACATCACAGCATTAAAAGTTAGGAAACGGCCTCAGCTAGGAGTTGAAGATTCCTAATTTGGAAAACGTCTGCTTTACTTCTGTATCTACAATTTAGTTTTCTTTCGTCTCCTGCGGACTTGGTGTATCTTTCCACAACCTCTCCAGTAGATGTATGAAATGTCAGAGCCATGGGTTGGGTCGCCTTGCCATCCCTCTTTCTTAACATGTGGGTAAATAGGTAAAAATGGGGGACCTTCACCTGTTCGTAATCGAGGTTCATGATGGCCTTCTGCAGATAGCGCACTCCTCCGTGAATGAGCTTGGTGCTTCTGCTGCTGGTTCCCGATGAGAAATCGCTCCTTTCCACCAGCGCCGTCTTCAGATCTGACAGAGGAAGAAAGGGGTGAGTGTGGGGGGGGAGGGAGAGAGCCGGCAGGAAGCAGATTAAGCACGGCACTGGCATTTCGAGCCCTCGCGGCCCCAAATATTTAGACTGCGTTTGGTGTCATTTTCATACGGATTTCCCTACTATCTGTAATATGCATGAGGATGGAAAGATCAGCGCATGCATATTGCATTTGGGCAGGTTTGGCCCTATATTGCTTTTCGAGGAAAGGAGAGCGACAATAGAAGGACAGTTTTAGTCAAGACACCTGAAAAGCAGGGAAGAGATTAACCAAAATGCTTCCATGCAAACTTTGAAGCATTTACCTAAACATCACAATGGGAGGATGTAAGCAGTTGGAAAATGAATGAAACTTCAAACTGTTGAAGATGTAGTATGTAATTATACATTTGTTTATTTGTCTGTTTCATTTTTCTTCATTCTTTCAGTTACATTGTAAAATTATTCAATGTATTTCATTTTCTAAATATTCTTCTACCCTCACTGGTGCCCTTGCCAGATCTCCCATCTCACGTTTTACTCCCATGACTGTTTCTCCAATTAAATGTATATACAAAGGCATGCAAAAATGTGGGCACCCTGGTCAAAATGTTTGTCACTGTGAATAATTAAAGAAGAGGGGCTCTGAGTGGTCAAGTGGTTGCAGTCCCAGGTTATGACGCTTGCCATCAGCAGCCGGAGCCTGAGAGAGCTAGGCCAAATGTGCAATTGTGAGGTGGGTTGATGGCTAGTGTGATGTTGGTCAACACAGGCATCTGTTAGCTGTTGTTTTGTAGCTGGAAGCTGGGCTTCCCTCTGAGCGTAATGGCTACCTAGCGATGCGGCATCAGCGGCAGTTTGAAAAGAGGCGGTGGTTGCCTGCACATGTGCCGGGGGAGACATGTGCTAGTGTTGAGAGCATTGTTAGTGGTAGGGGGAGTTCACACTTCCAAATTGGGTTAAATTATAAAAAAAAGGAAAGAAGCACTATGCAAAAGTTGGGGTCTCACAAGAGATATGCGCTCTCAAGGTTTGTGTTAACAAGGCAACTGCACAAATATAAAAGTTAACATCACATGTTTTCTCAGGAAACATATGAGCAAGCCTGCTGAATAATAGAAACAGGTCCTATGGACTGATGAAATTAAAACAGAACAGTTTGGCCCTGATAAGCAAAGGTATGTTATGAAAAAAAAGTGGAGAGTGAGATTTATGAAAAGTACACCTTTCCAACTGTTCAGCACAGGGGGGTGGACTGTGCCTTAGGCTTGTGTTACAGCCAGTGGCACTGAGAACATGTAAGTTGTTGAAGGGAGAAAGGATTTGATTAAATAGCAAGCATCACACTGTCTGTAAAAAAAGCTAAAGATGAAAAGAGGATGGCTTCTGCAGCAGGATAATGATCCTAAACTCAGACGTTTTTAACACGGATACCTAAAGGATTGCATGCCACTATATACGCAATGAACCTGCAGCTGAGCTGAACTCACACAAGTGAACTGAAGCATTGATTAATATTCTGATTAATTATCTGACTGATTATCTGATGCCCTGATCTGATCAAGTCTTTTCACCAGATACTTTCCTATTTTTCCTTACCTTTACTTGAGCTCCTACTACTTTAAATATCTGTATCTAATGTTACAAAATAGTAAACTTTTGGGCAACTTCTCAGACCTCATTACTACTGAAGCCCATAATAGCTTGGAGAATATATGTTTGGAGAAACTGACAATCAGAAAGAGACAAAATATGATCTCCTCATATATAAATAAACGTTGTGCTCACTGCGTGTGACTGCATCTAAGGCACATCCTGATCCCGTGGCTCCGCCTCCCACCACCAGTACGTCGAATTCCGGCGTTTTCTCGAGTGTGGCAAGCTGTTCCTGGCGTGTCGGCAGCCTGTCTTCAAATGGCATCTTCAACTGGCCCTCCGCTTCCACATAGGCCAAGCGGGCCTGCTCAGGTTCAAACACAACAACTCAACACAGAGACAGAACAGTCTGCAAAACTGTGGAGTTTTCTGTTAGAAATTAAAACAAGGGTTGGAAAATTAAAAAGGTTGTCATACACTCTTCAAAATAAAGATAGATATGCCCTGGAACAGCAGTTTTAGGGATTTTAGCATTTTTTATACCAGTTAGATCTGACAGTTAAAATGTTGAATTAGCACAAATAAATATCACGATTAATTGAGCATTATACCTCTCCTTTATTGTGCTGTTATGCCACAGACTGGACGGGGCGGAGTCATGTGACTACACATACGGTAGTATGTTTTTATGTAGGGGTGGTACGATACCACTTTTTCATGTCATACATAAACCGTCATCCCTCAGTATCTGGAGATACCGATAGCAATCCGATACCATTTTCCCCTCTATTTTAAGTTAGTGACTTTATTTAATAGAATATATAAGAGACAGTCACACAAGCCATGTTATTTACAGGAGATTCTAGCTACTGTATCTGAATTTGAGATGTAAATATTAACAAAAAAAACACATTTTGATCATACATTTACTTCACACCTGCAACTGGAGTCACTGCCTGTAAAGTCCAAATGTAGGCTTGAACCATGCATTTACGTGACAGTTTAGGTAATGGATGAAATTATACTTTTTTTGGCTTGCAATATCCTATCCAGTGAGTGAGTTTACACTGATTACAGATTCTCAATGTGGGTTTCAATTACATTTCTCAGCCCAGCCCTAATTTGTGCTTTCTTAAGTATTTTCAAATGGAAATACTTGTATATTTGTGCCATGTTGCATTTTAGTCACTGGCATTTAGCATGTTAAATAATTTAATAAATATATATCACACTATTGTACAATGGCTTTTTTTTTTAGGTATTTATGTCTCCCAACAGAATTATTCTGTTTTTAAATTATTACATTAAATTATTTCTTTTTTTCTCATTTCTAATGTCTTTTTTTCAGACATTTTATTTCACAGGGGTGCCTAAACTATTGCATCAAAACAACAGTTTTTTTTTATATCAAAACAAGTTTTTGATAGCACAGTATTGTTTTCAATGCATCAAAATGAAATTATTTTGTATATATTATGTATTTTATAGGCATGTATGCCTCCCACTGTCTAAAAGCTCATTTCAGGTTGCAAAAGAGAACAGCTTCAAAAACACATTTAACATTTTGTCTATAAATTTGTTGTTGTATCAAATGTGGTACATCAGGCCCAAAATACTTTTATTTTGACATTCTTTTAAGACATGAAAATGCCTCCACCTTTCAGCCGTCTGTGCAGTGAACACGCACATACACACTAGTGAGCAAACACACACAGTGTTACAGTGAGTACACAGGCCTGGAGCGGTGGGCAGCCCCACCTTTGTGTATGTCCAGGTCAAGAACCTTTTAGGCAGCTTTATTAGAAGAGTGTAGCTTACAACAGTAATGGACAATAGACCAAGAGGTCCCACACTAAATTAATAATGGACATAAAGATCTCACACTACATTAAAGCTGCAGATGAATTACAGTTAAAGTTAGTCGTCATGCAGTGATAAAGTCCTGAGCCTTTGATTCAGATCTGGTTAGTGTCTAATTGAACTGTTTTTATTTTTCAACTAGCACCACAATCTATGTAAGAGATCCCATTAGTATTCATTTAATGTTCATTTAATAACAACCAATTTGACTATTTCAGCACTGCCCGGCTGGCTCACAACTCAAGAATGTTTGAGTCACATGACCCTGTAAAGGCTAACTCTGAGATAGAATAAAAATAAATAAATAAAATCCTTTGAATGAGTTCATCTGACAAGAGAACCCAAATAGGTAAATATTCAGGGAGTAAAAGTCATTATTTCAAAAGTCTCAATAGTCTCAAGTTCAATAGATTTTTATATACATAGCAAAAATGACTGCCTAACAAATGTGCCAGTAACATTTGTAAGGAACAGAAATTAGGGGTTTATTAAAGACATTATGAGACATTTCTACTATTAATTATTAATTATGTACTGTATTTTGCTTTTTTTGTATGACCTTCAGTAAAACATAATCTGTGGTGTCAGATGCACTAATAAATGGCATTCATAGTTGTAATAATGCATAATAAACACTGTTAAGACCCTGTTGTAGTATTATTGGGCATGAAATACCTGAATGACTAATAATTGCTGAATACGTGTACATGTTATTAGTGTGTAATTGGCAGCACTTTTATTCATGTGGGTTCTAGATATTACTCTGTGAGTTTACTGGTGCTTTAGAGTTAATTAGAGTTCAATAATGAATTAGTGTGTACTTTGGTGTATATATCTTTTTTATTGTTATTACCTATTTTGTTTCTCTCTTTTTATATTGATATTTGTAAGATTATGTTGTTAAATGGGGCAACTGCAAAGAAAGAATTTCCCTGGACAGTGTTACTGCTTGTTTCTGCTGTGCATATGACAAAAATCTTGAATCTTGAATAACTAGCTAATACATAATACAAGAACTGACCCATACTTTACCGTGAGATTTATACTCATTACTAATTAGAGACCGAAAAGCACTAAATATGTCAATTTAATTTCAGTCTCATCACAAATTCAGTCTCTATTCACAGTACAACAGAATCTCTGTTATGTCGGTATTTGTTCCTTACAAGATTTCAGTTATATTTCGTTGTTAAAAAGGACTGAAACGAACAGATGCCCAGCTTATATGCTGAGTAACAGACATTTCAGGTGCTCTAGGTTATACTGATCACTAAACAAAAGGTAAACAGCACTAAATAATGAGTGTAACAGGGTGTTAACAAAGAATTTATTGTAGATATTTTACTACTAATATGAAATGATCAATGATTATCACATAACAGATCAGTGTATAAGGTTTTATACATAGGGAATGCGTAATTTATAAAATGTGTATTTTAGGCATACCAAAGTAACATCCCCCAGTTTAACATTTACCACCAGTTTAAAAAACATGAATAATAATTTAAACTAGAAATTTATATATTTTGAATATATATATATATATATATATATATATATATATATATATATATATATATATATATATATATATATGTATGGAAGGGGTTCTACGGGCAGGAAGAAAAGGAATCCATCCTTATTTGAGTATGTTTGTATGATTAAAGCCTAAAAAGGCACCAGAGGCCCAGAGGGTGCTTGTCGTCGCTAGTGCTTGTGAGTTTTACACGTTTCTGATTTTCATCCACAATTTTTAGCGAGCGGCATCGGCTGATTGATTCTGCCGGACGTCTCCAAGGCAGAACGTCTAAACAATAGTCACATTTAGGAATTACGGACCAATCACACGTGCACAAGACCTGACTAAGTCAGTCCTGAAAGTCAAGCCTTTTGATTTCGATGCAACGGCGCATGAATGGAAGCAAATGAGACGATATTTGTCTTGCTGTGTCCTTCTGAGAGAAAACAACAAAAAACTCAAATCTGCAAATTCAAATCGAGACCAAACGAGTGCAGAAGACTTTAGTCGTAATGAAACGCTTTATTCATTTTTTTTTTTGACGTTAGCGTTCGGCCTAAATGATTACATCAATCTGCCCCCAAAAGCCTGTGGGGTCCATTTGACTTGCAAATGGCCAAATGAACCCAGACATTTGCAATTTAGGCAGTAACAGCATGTAAAAACGAGATCCAATAATTAGTGTCTATTTCCAAGGACGGACATATTATTTAAAACATCCACAGACAATTAAGAGAGAGGCTGTCCTGCAATCACGACAAGTGCGCAGAGGCACCGGCGAATTTCATGCAAATACGCAATCGGCCACCGCAGAGCGCTTACTTAGCCGGCTAGCCGGAGTGTGGCAGTGCCCTTGCCATAGAGGAGACTCACATGCACGCGCTCGCCAAATTAACATCACAATCCCAAAGATTAGTGTCTTGACACATGCATGATTGCAGATTAATTTCTGGAAATCAGATTTTTCCCCCTTTTTTCCCTTTTTGACTCTGGCTTACCAATTTAGGCTTCGTCAGGATAATGCAGGAGGCAGAAGTATGAATAAATAAAAAGATAAAAAATATATATATCAGAACACAGAACAGACACATGTGGCAATGGAAAGTTGGAAAGTGAACGGCTAAAAGGATAAACAAAGCTCAATGATCATAATGAACATCAGACAGTGATGCAACAGACAGTGGCATTTCAGTATGCTGTTTTTATGGGGGGCTCTGAGTGGTCCAGTGGACTAAGGTGCTGCCACTATGATCCACAAGGTTTGAATCTGGGTCATGCTGCTCTGCTAACCTGGGAGAGTCTGAGACAGCACTCTCAGGGGGGGTTGTTGGCACTTCCTCTCCACATCACTCCTGGGATGTTGGATGTTGGTCAGCACAGGCACCTATTAGCTGTTGTATCGAAGCTCTGAGCACGCTGGCTAGCTAGCGATGCTGCATCAGCCGCAGTTTGAAAAGAGGCGGTGGCTGGCTTGTCTTCACCCTCCTGGTGTTGGAGGCATTGCTAGTATTAATAGAAGTTTATGCTGATTTTGTTGGAGTAAAGTAGAGACTTCGGTCCACGGTCTAATAGGTTTTTGAACATTGCTGTGAGGATTTGATTGCATTCAGCGACAAGAGCAGTAATAAGGTCAGGATGTTGAATGATCACCACCCCACCTCACCCCCACCACCCCTAGCTCATTCCAGAGAACACAGGTCCACTGCTCCACTGCTCAATGCTGAGGGGGCTTTATAACCCTCTATCCTACTCCCTACGTTATGGCTGATGGGTGTTTATCAGCACAATTTTGACCATTTACAGTGAATCTGTGTAGCAACAGCTGTGCTGGGGAAATGCACTGTATTTGATTCATATGAAAATGATACACATGTTTAAATCACGTTCTTTCAAAGCATCACTTCTGACTGAAATCTACTGAAATTCTTGTTTCATATACAGTATATTCTGGCCTGTGGTTCTTTCATTTCTGCATGAGAACAGAACAGTGCGTGCACTGAATTTTTCGGTTCACTTCCCAGTACGAAAGTCAAATGCAGAAAAGAAAATGTGATCAGCAGTAACACTGATATCACAGATGGCTGCTGTATGCAAATGAGCTTCTAATCAATCATGTATGTGTGTGCCATGAGCCGTAACGGAGTGTGTAACGGAGGCCAGGTTTTGACCACATTACCTTGCTGATTCAGCATTTTTAATGTTGTGATGCACACTAAAATCAGTATTGGGACACTTGCCCGTTTGTTGCTGACGGATGTTGGTGACAAGGTGGGGTGGTGATCATTCAACATCGGAATAAACAACGAAAGATCAGGTGTCCCAATACTTTTGTCCATACAGTTTAGCTAAATGCATTCATTAGAAGGGGTGTCCACAAATACTTGGACATACAGAGTAACTGTAACACCAGTGTTTATTCTATACAATGCAGGCGCAGTAGTAGACGCTCAAAAGCGCCAAGACAGGGCTCAAAACGTCAACATCAGATATGACCTAATTGAACATTTCCATCTTTCTTTTTCAAATTTGACACTTTTTCACGCTGTTGTTTGACTGCGTTTCGGCCACGTTAACGATGCATCTCCTAGGCAACTGAATCCTTAAGAGGCCGTAATTCTCTCACTCCCTGGAGTTTAAGCTGGAGCCGAACACTACAGAAGCAGGATAATGGACGAAATGGGTTCTGGCGGATTTGAATACATGATGAGCGAGAAAATCAGGACCCCCATTGCTTTTCAAGAGTGTGTGTGGGTTCTGTTTTTTTTCCTCCCCTCCTTCGTTTGTTTCAGAAGGCCTTGTTGATTATCTTAATCTACTTGACCTTAAGTTATTTAGTATAACATCCAAATGAGATGAGGCCTGAACCCCCCAGGGCTCTCCCCAGTCTAAATACAGGTATACTGTGATGAGTGTCACCGGTCCCTGTGCTGCATGAATGGGGATGAGATTGTTCATGATTTCATATTCAAGTGAGACCCTTTAAACAATTTGTGTATTACTCTTCAAGCAGCTTTGGCAAACACAATCGGAGGGTAAGGCAGTATTCTCTTCTCTCTGCAAGAGAAGAGCAGGGTCTAGAGAACAAGGCCTGTTCCTCGTCGGATCGCGTAGTCCTGCAACAGCATCTCTATTTATATATTAAACCATTTATAAAACTGTTTGTCATTTTTGGTATCTGAATTAGCTTTGCACTCGAGCTACCAGGCTAATGTAGCTAAGAAGCAATAGAAGCCTAAAAGATGCAGTCAATCAGCTGAGACATTTACATTTATGGCATTTAGCAGACACTCTTATCCAGAGCGACTTACAAAGTGCTTTGCTATTTACCCAAGAAAGAAACCTTAGCTAGTTAGAATAGACTAATAATTCAAAGATACCTCTAAGCTGTTTGGTCATTGAACTTTGTTTCTTTTTAGTTTACAACAGGAGATGCTAGGCTAACATTGCTAACAAACACTGGACTTAGATTCAGAATCAGAAATACTTTTTTGATCCCAGGAGGAAAATTACAGATTGTCACCAATTTCAGTATTTCTATATAAATGTGCCCACAAACATTTCTGAACTCCCTCAAAATGCATGAAGATTATTATTTGTTAGCTGCAGGCAAATTATGCTACAAAATGATGATACGAAATTAGCTTAAATGTTTAAATAAGGTTAATTTTTTAAATTTTTCCTCTTAACTTGGTACTGCCAATTAACCCACTCATTTGTAGCTCCACCTAGCACTATCAATGATACCTACACTAGGAGGGTAAGGACACACTAACACATGTCTGCTCTGCCAGCCACCGCCTCTTTTTGAACTGCTGCTGACACGCTTAGAGGAAAGCGTCGGATCCACAGCTCCGCCACACCACCTAACAGACACTTGTGCCAACATCGCTTTAGGACTGATCATGGGAGGCCACCTACCCACCTGAAGAACTCTCTCTGACTCCAGCGACTGATGGCAAAGCAGCATGGCTCGGGATTCGAACCTGTGACCCCTGGGCTGTCGTGGCAGGGCATTAGACAGCTGATCCATTTAGAGACTCTCTAGATAACAGATTTTTAAAGTAAATACAGATTTGACTGTGTATTTACCAAGACGAGACTGGCTCCAGCCTAAGTCTGGTGTTAATTAGCAGCGTTAGTCAAGTCAATCCCCTGTTGTAAACTAATGAAGTGTATGTCAAATATCAAAGATGTCTTGGCTCAATGACCACATGCGGAGTAAGTGATTAGTCATGGTAATCTGATTATGCCATGTGTTTGAGATCTTTGTTCTGCTGTAAGGTAAAATTCAGCCAAGCTTCCATCTTCCTCTGTTTTGTGCCATCCACCTGTCCTTCAGTATTGACAAGATGTCCAGTGGCTGCTGAGAAAAAGCTTCCCCACCACATGATGCTGCCACCCCCATACTTCACTAATGGAATGACGTTTGTTGAGGAATGGGCAGTGTTGGGTTTTGCACCACACACAGCATTCGGTATGATGCAGCTTTCACTTCCCCACAGTTCATCCAACAGCGCTCACTGGGATATCCTAACACTTAGATATTATTCTGTAGCCTTAATTATTTATTTCTGGTATGTGTCTATAACTGTACCGCTGATTTTTAGAAAGCTATGATCTCTTGAGGTAATTGTAAGCAATCTGAATATTCATTAAGGAAACATGTTTCAATATCTTTCATCCGTGTCAACTTGGAGCTTGGATACTTATGCAAAGGATTTGGCCCAGAATTTCATCTCATTAAAAAAAATCCTTTTGAGGGTCAGTCTGAAAAATAAAATATTAATAAATAGAATATCAGTGCTGTTTGTAATGCATACAAAACTCAAGACTTTTAGTGCAGTTATGAAATAACTACAATTTGCTAATTATTGCGAATTATTAGTGAGATCAGGATGTTGCATGATCACCACCCCACCTCACCCCAAAAGTATGGGATGGAGCACCAACCATCATTACAGAGAACTGGAATCAATGCTGCGATGCCTTACACCCCTGTAGCCCATGCCTGGCATTAGGTAGCATGGTGTCAATAGGTTCATGCTCATCTGCTCCAGAGAGTCCTATTTTATTGGCAGTACTTCTCTACAGGGACTAGACAAGCTGTGTGTGTGTGAATGCATTTGTACATATGTGCTAGCAA
Organism: Salminus brasiliensis; assembly: GCF_030463535.1. Lineage (NCBI taxonomy): Eukaryota > Metazoa > Chordata > Actinopteri > Characiformes > Bryconidae > Salminus > Salminus brasiliensis. The sequence continues at coordinate 7,784,167 of NC_132884.1, forward strand.
TTGGGAGGAGGAACATGCCTGAAGCCCTTCCTCTCTAATCTAACGACAAGTTTACACAACCTTCCACCACCCCGTCACCTCCCTTTTTAACCCTGTTAGCTACCATTCCTGGCTCCATTTATCAAAGGAGGAACTCCTTCTTACAACAAAGCAGAACCCACCCAAACTCCAGCCGAAAGTCTGACCTGAGTTCTCCCCTTTCTCTTACAGTCTTCTCTCAAATCATCAAGCTGAAGACATGGTACGAACTAGCAAATGGTGGCTAACTACTTTCACTTTCTAAGGCGCTGTATGTAAGATTCCTTAGCAACTTAATAGACACTGAGGTAGATGTGTGATGGGTTAGCCAATGCTAAATATGCTGAACTGTATCTATGTCAATTAGCACATAGTACACCTTTCCATCAGATTCACAGTCAGAGGTGGTTGAATAAATTTTTTATCCAGAAATTGGATAAATCATTTTCTATCACACTTCAGATTAGCACTGGTACTGGAACTGTGGGCTGTGGCCATTTGTCAGGTATATCAATGCATCTGAAAGTGCTGAAACTGATGCTGCATTTAAATATATCTATATATAAGAAAGTGGGACTTCATTTACATGAGTTTGCATTACAGGTTAAAAATGCAGTAGCTTGGCTCTTATACTCTTCTGATCTAAGGGGAATCTGATTCTGTGATGTAGGAATGATGTGTCTGATTCTGTGATGTAGGAGTGATTTGGAATGATGGTTGGTGCTCCATCTAATACTTTTGGGATGAGTTTGACATGAGGTGGGGTGGTGATCATCCAACATCACTCTGGACAGTAGAGACAGTTTCCCTTTTTTAATACCATTGATTTCTAAAGAAACAATAAATAAGCAGGTGTCCCATTACTTTTGTCCATATAGTGTATCTGCAGCATTATTTTAGGTACTGTCCAAACTGACTGTCTCCTGACTGTTGTGTAATAATGACAGTACAATAGTGGTAAATGTGGGGGGACTGTGTTGCCGTAGAGCTCTTGTATGTACCACTCCACCATATTAGGTTGATTCCAATATAATGGCACATTCTGACTGAAAAATAAATGTGATAAATCAGATGTATATCCTAAAGCTACTTAACCTGCTGAACATACAGAACCTTCCCATTTGTGTTACAGTACTGTCCTTATGTGTGAAGATGGTGAAGGTAAGGCTGTTCCTTGTGAACAAGCTGCCTGGCAAATGCACCAGTACGTTACATAAGACTAAACACAAGGAACACATTCCTGGGTCAGGAACAGACATGCACATAAATTAGCTGACGGAGCCACTCCTCTTGCTGTTGCTGTCACTGCTTAGAGGTGAAATATAAAGAAAAAATATGAAATTATGATTGGATTTTCTTCATAATAAATTCTAACCTGATTTCTCCTGTACTCGAAGAACTGTGATAGGCCGAAGGCTGTGGCTACAGCTCCACCCCCTATCAGGGTCCCCTTCACTGCTTTCCGGAACGCCATTAGTGCCTGGAATAAAGGAATACAGATTGTCAGTGTTAGCGTATTGAGATCTGACTGCTTGTTCAAACAGCAAATTAAAGCATTCAGAGGGATTTGATGTGAATATGTGAGTATTTCACAGTGGTGGTGAATTTAAACCAGATGTAAAAGCTACATCACAAAATGTTATTACACAAAATAGGCATGATTATGTTGCCTGATGACTGAGAGACATTGTTTGAGGATGGTTTTGAGAAGATTCTGGCCTAAACCCTAATATGGTGGAGTGGTACATACAAGAGCTCTACAGCAAAATAGTCCCCCCACATTTACCACTATGGTACTGTCATTATTACACAGCAGTCGGGAGACTTGTCATTTTGGACAGTAACTAAAATAATGCTGCAGATAGACTATATGTAGAAAAGTAATGGGACACCTGCTCATTTATTGTTTCTTTAGAAATTAATTGTATTAAAAAAGAGAAACCGTCTCTACTGTCCAGAGTGATAGTGAGGTCAGGATGTTGGATGATCACCACCCCACCTCATGCCAAACTCATCCCAAAAGTATTGGATGGAGCACCAACCATCATTCCAGAGAACTCAGTTCCACAGCTCCACAGCTCAATGAAGGAGGGCTTTACACCACTCCAGCCCATGCCTGGCATTAGGCAACATGGTGCCATCTGCTCTAATGAGTCCTATTCTATTGGCAGTACTTCTCTACAGGGACTAGACAAGCTGTGTGTGTGTGAGTGCATTTGCACATTTGTGCTAGCAATTGGTGCAATTTAAAGTAGCTGAACACATATATGTATATACAAACCGGATTCCAAAAAAATTGGGACACTAAACAAATTGTGAATAAAAACTGAATGCAGTGATGTGGAGATGGCAAATGTCAATATTTAATTCATAATAGAACATAGATGACAGATCAAAGGTTTAATCTGAGTAAATGTAACATTTTATAGGAAAAATATGTTGATTCAAAATTTCATGGCGTCAACAAATCCCAAAAAAGTTGGGACAAGTAGCAATAAGTGGCTGGAAAAAGGAAATTGAGCATATAACGAACAGCTGGAAGACCAATTAACACTAATTAGGTCAATTGACAACATGATTGGGTATAAAAAGAGCTTCTCAGAGTGTCAGTGTCTCTCTGAAGCCAAGATGGTAAGAGGATCACCAATTCCACCATTGTTGCGCAGAAAGATAGTGCAGCAATACCAGAATGGTGTTACCCAGCGTAAAATAGCAAAGACTTTTAAGTTATCATCATCAACCGTGCTGAACATCATCAAAAGATTCAGAGAATCTGGAACAATCGCTGTGCGTAAGGGTCAAGGCTGTAAAACTCTACTGGATGCTCGTGATCTCCTATAAAATGTTACATTTACTCAGATTAAACTTTTGATCTGTCATCTATGTTCTATTACGAATTAAATATTGACATTAGCCATCTCCACATCATTGCATTCAGTTTTTATTCACAATTTGTTTAGTGTCCCAACTTTTTTGGAATCCGGTTTGTGTATATATATATATATATATATATATATATACATACATATGTATATATATATAGGAAGGGGTGTCCTCAAACATTTGGACATATAGTGTATCCTGCTCTCTGGTTCCTATAGCAGAGTTGGTATATTCCTCTACAGTGAAGCGTTTCACACCAAACCACCCTGAATGACCTGGTTCACATTTCAGAGATTAAACAATGCAGAGGATTTTGAGAAGTCAGAGGAATTCCACTTTAACCATTTCTGGAAACACTGGTGCAGCAGTCTACAGCAAAGGTCAAGCAAATCCATGCGTTCTCAACCCTCTGCATCTGTGAAGTCCAGGGTTACATTGGAATGATCTTGGGGAAATATTAACATACACAAGCACCAAGTAAACCTTAAAAGGTTTGTGTGTAAAAAATCAACAGCCTGAGGGGACATTTAAAGAAGTAATTCTACTTGCTAAGCCTGCGGCATGGCCTAGGCACATTCTTGTGTGACAGAACGAGCAGATCTGCATTGCAATGTATAGATTTCTTCAGATCAGACCTAAAACAAGCAAAGCATTCGTCTTCACCTGTGGCCACTGTCCACTTCTATTGTTTATTCATAAGCCACATGCACTGCTGAATCATTGCCCCAGATGCATATTCAATCGGGCCTGTCTCAAAACCAGTCCATCGGTCTGAGCGCTGATTTGCAAGCCAGCTATGTCGAACTATGCATCTGAGATCTCAAATGCACAGAAAAAGGCAGAGACAATGAAAAGCAGCACTACGCCTAACACGCGAAGGCCCCAGTTCCAGCCCACTTTGTCTGCCACAATTGTACTGCGGCTCGCGTCCAGCTGGCAGCCACATCATCTGTGTTAAGTGAACATACCAACCGAACTACCGGCCTAAATATAGTTCTAGTAAACAAAAAGGTCTAGCTTTGTGTCAGTAGGTCAGAGAACAGTTCACGGACAAATAAGACTGACACCGTCAGCTGACACGGCCTAGTCCTAGTAAGCACACCAGCGCATGGGAAGAGCAGCGCTCCGGACAGTGTGTGTGTGTGTGTGTGTGTGTGTGTGTGTGTGTTACCCGCTGCTTTAGAAAGCCAGGTGTGTCAGTTTACGAGACTGTTTGAATACATGCGTGCCCTGCATGGACAGCCTGTGGCACGGGAGTGAGAGCTGTGGACAAACATTACATAATACTGGCACGGTGCTGGGATCCCGCTACAGAGAAGGTCCTGTCAGATGAGATAGTGGTTGTAATTGGTAGTTATAAACCCAATAGACACCTCTCTTAGCGTTATGGAGCCCGGACTGCACACCCACTTATTGTGCCTTTTTAGTAATAAAGCTATTTATAATCAATGTCACTAATATTATCATATTATGGGATATTTGCATACTTCTTTTCTCAGTTCCTTTTACATGAAATAATAAATATAATCACTCTATAATAAATAATCACTTCCCTATCGACCTATTATAAGCCATTTACACTGCTCATATATGAGTAATATTATAACTATATTAACACACAAGCCTACTTACTGCTCCACTTCCAGTTCCTAAAACATTACATTACACCTGAGAGGGGCCAGCAGAGCCCTCTCTCAGCCTTTTCCTTCAGCTACATCAACACAAACATTGCAGATCGTCCACTTTCCTGTTCTAGATATCCCACTGATTCTTAAAGCTAAGCTAGTCTGATTTTTGACACAGCCTCTGAAATGTGGTCAGCACACACGCCTCATGGTCCTCGAGCTAACTGCATCCCCCCCAGCATCACACGTGTCCATCGTAGAAACGACACAGATCCTCTGCTGTGAGGTTGATGTTTTAACCAACAGGTCATCTCATCTGGTCAGCAAGCAGAAGTGATCTAGCTCACAGTGACCAAATCTAGAGCTCCAGTTCACCACAGAGCGGAGCAGGGATGGTCACAGAGATACACCACCCAGCTAGCGGCTGGCTGCTTGGCTCTGCTGTGAAGCCGGGGCTAGCAGTCCCGGAGACCGTCTTGACCGGCATACGACGATAACGCAAGGATGTACGCAGTTTTCTTACTTACTAATTGTTGTGCTGCCGGTGATAAAGGTGGGCTACCCGCATAAGAGAAGCATAGATACAGCAGGTAACTACACCGTTGTTACAGGGTTTCCTATCCAGGAAGAAGTGTAGTGTTTCGGGTAGCGTTTGACAAACGCGCGGATCCACCAATCAGATCGTGGGATCTCTACTCTTGCCCAATAGCGTTTTAGGAGGCGTGCTGTGTTGTTATCGGGGATGACGTAACTGGGATTTGGGTTTGGCAGACGAGTTTTGCTGTCAATTACTGATTGAATAACTGATCAATATATATTTTCAGTATCATACGTAGTATAGTGTTCATTTGCTCAATAAACCCCCTAAAAAAAAGGATAGAATAATAGAGATCACCTGAACCCAGTGATTCAATGAGTAAATGGACCAATGGGGGTGTATTATCCTTTTAAATTATAATAACGTAATTATTACATTTTATTAATGATTACAGGTCAATACAAAACACTACCGCGAAAAATACATCCATACAAAACAAATCGTCATGAAAAACGAGCTTGTCTAATTCGAGTTCCCACTTCCACCTTAAATAGCGCAGCAGCTCCATTCTGGCGCCTGAGGCGCTGCTGCGCGTTCTGCTGCACCATTTAAGGTGGAACCGGCAAATTCGAATAAGCCAATTTAAGCTTCGTGGGTGGAGTACGGTTGGAGCTAAAGTCTTCAACAAGGCAGATCCCCGTCAGCAAGGTTGCTGACCACTGCCTTGAACAATGTTGGATGCAAAATAAGCTCTCGAGTATCAAAGAAGTGCTCTAGATCCGTTTCCAGTGCCCTCTTTGTGTGTGTGAGAAAGAGAGGGCGCTCGTGTGTGTGTGTGTGTGTGTGTGTGTGTGTGTGTGTGTCTTTCCTAACGGGTTTCTCCTTCAGTCTGTGTGCAGGTGCTAAGCCTGGAAAAAAGTTCATGGCTCTCAGGCGTCATGGGAGGTGTAAGGCTGCTGACGTAGCGGTGACGCAGTTGACTCTAGCCCAGACAAAGTGGCCTCTGTCAGTCCGGGATTCCCTCAGCACAATGGAAAGCCTTCAGGCGGAGCTCACAGACACAGAGAGCCTGGGATCAGACTGAAAGCGCAACCTCGATTCACTGAAACTTTCCCAAAACGTGATGGAAGGCTGCCGAGGCTCCGCGTCACTTCACTGTTTTGCGTTTCTGCACTTCTCTTCTAACTAACTGAGCCATGGCAAGCCCTGACCACGTTTTTTTTTTATCCACAGATGCTTCAGGCAGTAGGTTAATACGGTAAAGGTCACTTGAATAACACTAAAAATCCCTTTTCTTTTCTTTTTGAGGCTCGTTTGTTTTGGTTCATCCAGTCACGTGATCAGGCACACGGGCTAATACTGGGGTTTTCTGAACGGGGGCTGAAGCAATATTGGATAAAATTGCAGCTAAAAAACACACGTTTTTAAAGACATTTTCTAAGTCTAAGCTTAGCTGTGAGCGCTGTGCGATGAGCTAGCATTGTTAGTACTGGATGGTGGCTCAGAGGTTAGAGCTCCAGGCTATTGATGACAGAGTTGTAGGTTCAATACCCGGACTTGGCAAGCTGCCACTGTTGGGCCCACGACCAAGGCCCACGACCTTTACCCTCTCTGCTCCCCAGGCTCCCGCAGCAATGGCTACCCACCGCTCCGGGTGTGTATGTGTGTGTTCACTGCATAGATGGGATAAAAGCGGAAGCCAAATTGTGTCCATCATTCCTGCATTATTATATGTGTCCAAATATAATAACTAGCATGGGTTGAAAAATAACATGAATCCTTCATGTAGTTAAACTGGTTCAAGGTGAACACTCCCATTTTCTGCTATTCCCAAATACACGAGAAGTTCTTGACAATAATATTCTGTTGGTGGCGAGACTCACAGTGAGAGCTGGCAAGGCTAGTGTGCAGCCTCCGCAGAGAGAAACAAGGTCCGGCAAGGTCCGGCTAGCAAGTGCTCTTCCTCCAAATCATGTAAGGCAACCCCACATCTTTTCCGCTGCTTCTACTGCTGCTAACACACCATCAATGGACAGCTGAACATGCTTGAAGGGGAACATTAATGGCACAATTCTGTTAAAAAATAATAATAATTAAATAATAATAATGATTAAATAATAAAGTCAGAGCAAGTTAAGCTTATTGTTCATTGCCGCTGCTAATTCCCACCTGCAAGTTAGAACTCACATGATGTCCTCATGACTGGGGGAGCTTCTGACCATAGGGCACTGAGGCATCGCTGGGATTCAAACCTATGATCTTCTGCTGCTTCGAAGGCAGGCAGTTATACAGTTGTGCCATTCTCAGGCTGCAAAACACAAAGATCTTGTAATGTGATATGCGTTCTGGGTAAAGTAATTGTTCCGCTTTAGTTTTTCACACGTAGCTCGTGTATTTAGACTGCTTTGAGAAGAACAGAACCTGCTGATAGATGCTGGATGTTCTGAAAAGTTCCACTGCAGTTCTGTCGGAAAGTCAGGACTTAAGGAGTTTTTGACCTGCTGCTTTTTTTTAATCCTACTCAGCTTGGTTTTTGGTATTTCTGCTTCTGCTTTTGTTTTCCACTTCTACTTTTTCTGTTGTTTCTTCACAGTAACAAAAGGCCTGGATCCTCGTCTGCTGCAGGAGGGGTGGTCCGGGTCCACTTGCGCCCATAGTGGGTAGGATCATTGCAAATCAATACAGTTATTATGATTGATCAGCTTCATCTTGATGGGAGTGGTGTTTTCCAGCATGGCAGTACCCCCATCTACAGATCATTAGGGGTCATTAAATGGTGGACTGACACCTTACTGAGAGATTTTTTTGGTTGGTCCTCCTTTCATTTTGTCACCTGTCTGTATTGATATGCAGTCTTATGCAAACGTTTGGGCACCCTTGGCACGGTTACATCAATGTGGCCTGTGCTAATGTCTGGGCATTCTAAGCATTGCAAAGGCTCAAATGAATCCGCAGGAATCAACAAGCTTCATACGTGTTCACCTCTTTATACATGTATAAATGGGCTCCTTTAAGCAACTGTCTAAAGATCTGAAAATGAAAGGAATCCGTGCCCACAAGGCAGAGGAAGGCGATTAGAAGATGTGCAAGTGTGCAGCTTGCAGTTCCTAAAGTGCGGCCTGTTATTAAGAGGCAGTTTAGGGACATTGTGGAAGTCAAGATAAGATCTGGAAGACCAAGACCTGCATGAACGTTTCTAAGCTATAGCTATAACATCTAGAGGACCCATATGAGTCTTGGAAAGAATTACTGTGGACTTTTGCACAGGCCAAAATAGCAGATAAGATTTCTTTCTTAAGCTCTCCAAAGCAACACTGCACAGTTGTTACAGTTGCAACTGTTTATGTAAGAATAAACACTCTATTAAATAAACACTCTATAAATAAACACTATAAAATAAACTCTATAAATAAACACTCTAAAAATAAACACTCTATAAATAAACACTCTATAAATAAACACTTTATAAATAAACACTATTAAATAAACATTATAAAATAAACTCTCTATGAATAAATACTCTATAAATAAACACTTTATAAATAAACACTATAAAATAAACACTATAACATATACACTCTATAAATAAACACTATAAAAAAAACTATAAATAAACACTACAACATAAACACTCTATAAATAAACACTATACATAAACAATATAAATAAACACTCTATTAAATAAACACTATAAAATAAACACTCTTTAAATAAACACTATATAAATAAGCACTCTATTAAACAAACATACATATGCATAAATTATACGAATATAGTAAATTGGCATATTGGTAATAACTGTGATAATAAATATGGGAAATGATTGCACACAATAAACTGAATTTTTATTGCACATATGAACAGTGTGATTATAATATTGCACAGCTGAACCATAGTGTCACACACTGGGGGAGGAGTTATAGCATTTGAAGGCCACAGGTAGGAATGACCTCCTGTGGCGCTCTGTGGTGCATTTCGGTGGAAAGCTGGAAACACTTGGCTTCCTTATAGTCTCCTCCTCCCTTGTGGGCATCAGATATGTTCCCAGCACTTTGGACAGTTGCTTAGAGAAGCCGGTATCTGATGAGTGTTTGTTCAAAGTTTGAACAGTAAAAATAGAAAACCACTATTTTCAGTTTGAAAAATCAAATACCAAAATGTCATGTGGCCAAGGGTGCCAAAACTTTTGCTGCACAGTGCAAAGCAAAAGCACCAATTGCGCAGTGTCACTGTCTAATTACTTATGCGCGTTATAAGTAATGCCATGTATTTTTGGAGTGTGTGAGGGTGTGTGATGCAAATTCGCAAATTCAGGAACAGGCGCATGCGGATCTCGAGCCAGTTCCTCTCCACGCACTCCGTTTAACCGCGCGGAAGCCCCTGCATGCGAAATCTCTGACCACACACACACACACACACACACACACACACACACACACACACACACACAAAGCCTACACTGTGGACCCGCTGTCCGCGCGCGCGCACGCCAGCGCGTCAAAGCCCGACGCCGATGACGTGAGGGCTCGTTGGCACGTGGGCCGCGGCGCTCCGAGCCCATAAACAAAGGCACGTTGGGCTCGAGCGCCAGAGAGCAGCAGAGGAGTGAAGAGCGCGCGAGAGGAGGCTGGAACTGACAGAGCTCGAGCTCCGCGGATTAAAAGCCTGAGGTAAAAACGAAATAATTAATTATTTATATATATAGTTATTTAATTGAACTTTTAGCAAGTTTTACTCACTTTTATATCAAATCTGATTTCACGCTGTTTTTGGAACGCTTTGGTGTTTGGTGTTTTTGTGGGAAATGTGTGACCGTCCTTCATGCCTGTGTGTTTTGTAGGACCGGAGCTCAGTGAACGGAGTCACGGCGCTGCTCACCGGCCGAACGAGAACTGCAGCGATTCCCCGAGAACCGAGGAAACAGGTGTCTGGAGGTAAAGAGAGACCAGCCGAACAGCGCCACGGCAGTGAGCTAAACCGCTGACTGGCTCACAGTAACGCCAGCTCACTGAACTTAGCCTTGAACTTCGGCAAAAGGGGTTCTAGGTAGCTAATAGGCCACTGAATGGGCTTCTTTTTTACACCTGAAAATCTAGGCAAGCATCTATTTAAAGGCTTCTTGCAGAACCTCCTACAAGAGGTTCTCCACGAGAGCAGAGCAGAATCAGATTCGCTGCCACGCTTCTATAAGACCACTGCTGTTACTAGCTGTAGAGAACCCAATAGAACCATATAAAGATCTCCAACTGTAATATCAATGTGTGTTCATATAGCCTGTAACAGTTACAGGATTAGTGTTAATATCAGTTATGATTTCAGCAACAGCTGCAGTGGAAAATGAGCACATGACAACACTGAGGAAAAGGATACGGTGGTACTAGATAGATAGATAGCTAGTCCTAATCCCACAGCACTGCACATCTATAACAGGGCGGGTTCTGCAATGTGTGTATGATTCTGTAACAAACATAAATGGTGCAGAAATTATTGGCAACGGTTCTATATTTATAATATCATATATCACCTGTTCATGAGTATTGGCTGGTTTTAATGGTTCCTTTCTCCTGTATATTCCACTATTGGTATGAGTGAGTAAAAGTACTGGGCAGACCCACCCTTCAGTACTGGGCAGACCCCCGTTCCACACTGAGAACACTACCGGTGTTAATTCAGCACTGCGCGTTTTAATGAAGCCCCTCTAATTCTCTGCTGCTGGACACTGTCTCTCTCCCTCCCTCCCTCCCTCCCTCCCTCCCTCCGTCCCTCCCTACCTCCTCCGGACAGCCATGCCCTGTGTCCAGGCTCAGTACGGGAGCTCTCCGCCGGGCGCCAGTCCCGCGTGCCAGACGTACAGCTACAGCGCGGCTGCGGCGGCTGCGGCGGCGGGGGAGTACAGCTGCGACCTGCTCACCCCGGAGTTCGTCAAGTTCAGTATGGATCTGACCAACGCCGAGATCGCCGCCACCTCCGCGCTGCCCAGCTTCAGCACGTTCGCCGAGGGCACCGGCGGCGCGAGCTACGACACCAAAGCGCCCTGCCTCTACCAGGCGGCGGCTCACTCCGGTGAGCACCTGTCCATTAAAGCCGAGGACGTGCACGCGCACGCGCACGGCTACCCGCCGCAAGCCGAGGACGGGACGTCCCACGGCGGATACTACAAAGCGCCCCCTCCGGGTTTCTCCGCCGCACCTCATCCACCTCCTCCTCCGCCGCCGCCGCATCATCCTCATCCTCATCATCATCACCACCACCACCACCACCACGCGTGGGAGGACGCAGGCTCGCTGCACGCCTTCTCGCACAACTACCTGGCCGCGTCTCACGTGATGGAGCAGCAGCGGAAGGACGCCGTGTCCCGGCTCTTCTCCTTCAAGCAGAGTCCCACCGGCGCGCCGCCCTTAGCCGCGTGCCACGTGCGCTTCGACAGCGCTCCGGCCGCGCACCGGCCTCTGGAAAGCACGGGCTTCACGTTGCCGGCAGCGCTGAGGAAACAGCACGGCGTGGGCTTCCCGCACCCGCTGCACGTCGGGCACGCGCACGGGCACGCGCTCACGGAGAGCCCGGTGAACTCTCCGCCGAGCCGCGGGTCTCCGTCCAGCGAGGGCTTGTGCGCCGTGTGCGGCGACAACGCCGCGTGCCAGCACTACGGAGTACGCACGTGCGAAGGCTGCAAGGGCTTCTTTAAGGTGCGTGTCATTATTTTTGATATTTTACTTATTTTTAAACCATTTTAATTTAGGACGTGTGCCTCAGATTAAGACATAAAAATGGTCAAAAAACAAACAAAAACAAAAACAACAACAACAACAAAAAAACAGAGGCACATCTGGGGAATGGTCTGTCAATCTTTGACAATGGTGTCAAATGAAATTGGCCCAAAAGTACACCCCTGCAGAACTCCCCACGGCGACATTAAGCCGGCTCTTTATTTCGGCATGGTGATGGGATCATCACACTAATCCGACAAGAGAGGTCGGGGGAGTCACTGCCAGGGGACCCCCGAATTATGACAGCCCACGGCTGTGTGTTTACTGAATGTCTGCCCTGTCCTGCCCTTGAATGTATTACACAGCTTTGCTTTAGAGAGCCCAGCCTTGAGAGCGGGCACCCCTTTTCTCCCCCCCTTGTTCAATTATGAAACAGCACGCTGTAATTTCAGTACTGAAATTGTCATTGTGTTGTTTTTCCGCAGCGCACCGTGCAGAAAAACGCCAAATATGTTTGCCTGGCCAACAAGAACTGCCCCGTTGATAAGAGGAGGAGGAACAGATGCCAGTACTGCCGGTTTCAGAAGTGCTTAGTTGTGGGGATGGTTAAAGAAGGTAGGCTTTGAACAGTCTTGTCCCCTGTCCTTCTTCTGTCCTTTCTGTATGAGAGTCTATCGAATAAATGCAACAGGAATGAGTGTGGATTTGTAACGAGGAGGTTGGAATGTGTTTTACAGTTGTGAGAACAGACAGTCTAAAAGGTCGTCGGGGTCGGCTCCCATCCAAACCCAAGAGTCCACAGGACGTTCCGAGCTCCTTATCACCTGCCAGTCTCCTGAGCGCCCTGGTTAGGGCCCACATGGACTCCAACCCCTCCATAGGCCGCCTGGATTACTCTAAAGTGAGTGGCGAGCCTTGCTGTGTGTCAGTGTTGTGGAAATCAAATGTCTAACGGAATTGTTGATAAAAATGAATGGAAGGGAATAGCTGTGTATTTGCATTATGCGAATAACATCACTCTGACTGAGAGCATCGAGTTTCCATTCATTGTTAACATGGACCAAAACATTCTGTTAGCGAGTAATGCGTAATCTTTCATTTATATTAATGCATTCAATTATTGACATTATGCTTAAAATAAACACATGGTTTTCATTGTTTTGTCTCCAACAAATTAGTTCCAGGTAAGCCCCGAATACCACAGTGCTGGAGACGAAAGCCTCCATGTGCAGCAGTTTTATGACCTCCTAACGGGGTCCATGAGCATCATCCATGGATGGGCAGAGAAGATACCGGGATTTACTGACCTCCCCAAATGCGACCAGGAGCTGCTCTTCGAGTCAGCCTTCCTGGAACTCTTTGTTCTGCGCTTGGCTTACAGGTGAATATCAGAATTACTGACAATATAACTCATCAAGAATCTTCCTGACAGTGAGAATCGTATTAACATTTGCCCTGTCAGTGTATGAAGCTCAAGCTAATTGCTGCTCTCTGTTTCAGATCAAACCTGGCAGAAGATAAGCTCATTTTTTGCAACGGCGTGGTCCTGCACAAGCTGCAGTGCGTGCGAGCCTTCGGAGAGTGGATCGACTCTATCGTAGAGTTCTCTGCTAACCTTCAGAGCATGAATATAGACATCTCTGCGTTCTCCTGCATGGCCGCTCTCACGATACTAACAGGTAGGACAGAACCTACTGTTAATTGCAGAAGTGTCAAAAAGGGTTCTTTGGAGAAATGCCAAAGAAATGCCACGTTTGGTTTCTTAAACGGCCTTTTCAGTGAATTCATGATTTTTTAAAAAGCAGTGGATTTCTAGAGCTAACATCTGGACTGGCAAGAGTTCCCTGGGCACTGGGACTTTAGGCTTCACAACACCTTTATTCTTACTCATCTTTGTTGTACTTTGCCTTCAACAGAGAGACACGGCCTTAAGGAGTCCAAGAAGATGGAGGAGCTTCAAAGCAAGATTTTAAACTGCCTGAAGGAACACGTGACCTGCAGCGGTGGTGGCCTGAACTGCCAAAGTCACTTGTCGAAACTGCTGAGCAAGTTGCCGGAGCTGCGCACCCTGTGCACACAGGGACTGCAGCGCATCTTTTACCTGAAGCTGGAAGACCTGGTTCCGACGCCCGCCATCATCGACAAACTCTTTCACGACACGTTACCATTCTGAACTTGGGACAGCTTCCAGACTTTGACCTTTCCACTGGACTTTTCTGAGGAGACCGCACACCGGCCTCGGATGCACTGATACACAAACGAAGGAGGCTTTCTTACATTCTCCTCAAAGTGTTTGACGATGGGCACCTTTTTTCCACTGTCTGTATTTGACAAAGCTTGTCTCTTGTACTAGGACGGTCTGGTACAGGTGGTGCAGTCCAGGAGGGTGACGGCCCTGCAGAGTTTAGTGATTTCACATGCCAGATTAAACCACTGTAATCACTAGCCAAGGAAAAATCTGCACTTCTTTTAATCTTTAAAGATTCTGCATCAATTCACATGCAGCTTTTTTTTTATTGGAAAACCTCAACAGTAGCAGACTTTTCTGATGGAGAATGAACACTAAGGCTATATTCAGTGGTCAGATTGGAGGGGATGGTGGGTTTAATGAACACTAAGGCTATATTCAGTGGTCAGATTGGAGGGGATGGTGTTTTTGAGTGGATGTTGGGGTAACTGGATAGAATAAAAAATGTATAACAGACATCTTAAGTAACATCACATAAAATCAATAGAGGGATGAAAAGGCAGGGGTTGGAGGGACTTTTTATTGTTTTTTTTTATTATTTTAAGTAAGTACTGGCTATATTACACACTATGGCACATAGTTAGCTAGCTAATGTGGCTTGTAAAGGACACAAACAGTAAACAGCAGAATGTAGACTATAGAAATCAAAATTAAGAGACATAATAAACCTTATTTTCCCATTTTGTCCCCCTGAACTGAAATTAGGTGGGTTACAGCACTATACACACACTAAACTCTGCAGCCCCAAGCCCCCCCCCCCCCCCCCCCCCCAGCCTAGCACTTAATCCTCACACTTGATGGACTGCTTGTGAGTTTAAACCACTTTGCAATGGTTTGCAAATATGAACCACAAACCAGCCCCAGCACTGGAATCGCTACAAGCACGAGCAGCCAGGCAGCGTTGGCCAGTACGAACTATTCCCAGGAGGCGTGGAAGCAGCGGTGCAGCGAAGGCGCGAGGACTAAAGTACAGACTTCAAACACCACAGAGGAAAGAACGTGCAGCATTATTCTGGGGGGGAAGGGACAAATCACGTGCTTGTTAATAGTTTATCCATGGAAAAGACTCACTCTAACACACTGATTTGAAGCGCGGTTTAAATGTGTTTGTATTGTTATGCGTCACATATTCATATAAGACAAAATCACCGGACATTTAAAGGGAATTTGCGTTTTAACATTGTTCTGGATGGAGGGGCGGAAATGTGCGGCAAGCGGGGCCTAAGACGTGTTTTCTGGTTTAATACTCGAATCTTTGCTGTCTTTTTTTTTTTATTTTTTTTAGCACATTTGTCCTTTTTTACAGATCGCGAAGTATGGAAATATGCATGGAGTTTATCAGCTAACTACGTCCTCCAGCACTTTGTAATTTCATATTGAAATAACGTTTATGTTTTTCGTTTCCTAACACGCTCCGATCCGTGGTTTCTATCCAGCGATGACCTGGTGTGGTTTTGCAGCGCAGTCTGTGTGTATCATTAAAAGGTACCCGGTATGAACCTTAGAGCTTTGCAAAATAAATCGTCAAAATAAAAAGTCAAATTTCTTTGCTCTTTTTTATTGAAAATAATTTCCACGTATTGTTTGTATTTTTAATAAGATTAATTATTTATTAGAAAAAAAATGCGAACGCTAAACGGTGTGTTTTCGTTTATTTGAATTTATTAACCGATTGATTAAACAGATAATAGACTGTATTTCGTTTAGTTTCAATTTAGATTGACTGTTGTTGACTTTGAGCAGCGACTTTTTTTAAGTACAGAGACGAACATAACGAAATAAACACGACGTTGAAAATATTTAACTACATTAGCCAACACAATTAGACTGACAAATCATTTTAATACCCGTTTTGACGCAGGAAAAAATTTCTTTTAATAAACGTAAAAAAAAAAAAATGATCCTGTTGTTTTTAGGCAGCAAACCTGATGAAGCTGTAGCAGGCGTGCAGTCACTGCTGGCGCTAGAATAAAAAGGCAGCCGCAGCATCGAGAACAGAGCATGTTTATCAGCTCAGATTCATATTTTTCCTCTTTATAGTAGTTGTGCTGTTTTCTTTTTTAAACAAGTACAATAAATGAATATTTATTACAAGGCGGAATTCAGCACAGCTTACTCTCCTGCACGCAGGCTGCGCCCAGGCCATGGAGGAGGCTCTCAGAGAGCAGTGTGCACTTTTAAAAAGGTCACGGCGCGTTTCAGGCCTGTTACTGAACAGCTGAGGTAGTAGCACGGCGCGGTCCGCGGAACATATCAAATGAGGTAGTCGCCCTCATCTACGACTCCATACAGTGAGCAATGAGGGAAGTGCGCTGCACTGTACGACTCTGGTAGAACACAGCCCTGGAAAATACAGCTACACTGGTTCCATGCGTAAATATACCCCGGATATACCACATAAACACCTTGATCTGACCCCCTATTTCTCTTAGTCAACCACCTCAGAAACACCACGAGCACGCTTTGCAGATGTTCAGCAAAAAAATATACCCAAAAAACATTTAAACTGTAGGAAATGGACTTTCCTACGCTAACCAAGCTGGACTGTGGTTGTAGCTCATCCTAACAGGCAATTTTACACCATGCCAACATGCTAAAAACAGTCCAACAGTGCAGTGAATGAATCATGCGTCGTAACTGATCATATTCGGAGGTTTTGTGGCCGGGCATTGACCAGTCAAATTATGATGATGGAATTGATTCATGTAAAACCAAAATCCATCAATCCATCCTTTTATGCACTTTTTTTTTTAGTCAGAATCACAGTGGATCCAGAGCCTACCTGGAACCATCGGGCGGGTGGCAGGAATACCCCCTGGACAGGGTGCCATTCCTCCACAGGGTACCGCACACTCACATGTGTGTCTTTGGGAGGTCAAATGAAACCAGAGCCCCTTGAAGAAACTCATGTGGACATGCAGTAAACTCACCAAACCCATAACCACAGGTCCCTGGGGCTGTGTGGCGCACACACACTACCTTCAGTGCCACGTCAGAGTGCAATAACACAGAGTTTCTTATTATTGCTCAAAATTAGGAGAAGCAAACTGAAGACATGTTCTTCCTCCTTCTCTCTTTTGTCGTTGCTCTGGTGGTCACTGTATGGACAGAAAAAGGGTCTCAGGCATTACTGCTTATTAATTAGGAATACCTACCTTGTAATCTCATTACCATCAGGTACATCAGGCCGGGCCATTCCAACAATCCTACCAAAACTTTCAACGAATCCATTTTTTAGGCCACCTGTTTGTCACCGGCCCTAAGAATCACCCTAACTTGCCCCCAAAACGCCACCCCCGGGTGCACCTACTATATTGGAGCACTTTTTAGGTTTATAACTTATAACCTCTATCCCGTACATCAATGGAAAAGGATGACAATAGGACCACCACTGACCAGATGTTTGGATTCTGGACCGTTCTCAGCACAGCAATGATACCAACATGGCTTTGTAATCTCCTTACCTGTGGTACAAGTGTGTCAGGCACAGCAGTGTCCTGCTCCGCTAACTGCCCAACATAGCCATCCATAGCAGTGGTCCTGTGCTCAGAAGGTGACCAATGATGAAGAAATAGTGGAAAAAGATGAGATACAATTTATACTGCAGGTGTTTCTGAAAAAGTGGCCACTGTGTTCATTTAGGCCTCACACTTTGGCCAGCTAGTTGATAGCGACTTCATAAAGATGGGCTAGAGAAGCTAGCAAAACAAGATTAGCGCTGAAATTCATTATACCTTGATGTTTTCTTGGAATTTGATTGTGAGGCAACAGATCAGAGGCATGTAACTGAATTACCATCTGCAAAAGAAACGACAAGCGTTTTGTCCAAACTGTCTTTTTGCTTAGATTTGATTGTGCCATCTAAGCGTTCACGGTCTACATTTAAGTGATCCGGTTACGGCGTAAGAATCGATACTTTGGTCTTTTGTGTTCTGCATTCATGATGCAACGATGAGGCCATATTCATCAGTGCCGAAACTATTCCGTCTGATAAGGTCACCGGTGGGAAAGGGCTAAAATCAAATGGAGTGGTTGTTAATAATGGTCTAATAGGACAGCCTTTTATATGGATGCACTGATATAGGAATACGGGGCTGTGGCTGATATCTATTGTTTTGCGTTTTTTTGCTGTTATGCAATTCATATTCTCCTTCTTTGTCTCAATTCTTTCCGATTTAATGCAGATATGGACTAGATTGGATGAACGGTAGCAATACTGATATTTCCCATAGGAATGAATGGGGTGCAAAACATGGGGTGCAAGTAACACCCAACCAACCACATGGGGTAGCACAGCAACCATTTGGTAACACCTTAGCTACTACCTGGCAATGCCCTAGGAACCAACTGAGAGGCACTACAGCAACCACTTGAAATACCTTAGCAACTGTCATAGCAACCACCAAGAAACAGTTAGCCACCAAGAGTATACATAGTAACACCTAAGCCACCACTAACTAGCAACCAGTAACTAAAATACCGTAGCAACCACCAGTAACCAGTTAACTGCCTTGCCCCTGTGATGTAGGCTGGAAGAGCGAATTAACAGTTTCCCTGCTGCTGAGTGTGGCTCTATGCTATGCTGGGAGATAGAGTGAGTAATCTTGCACTATTATAGGACATTATTGATAATATAGATTGTTAACAGTGGTTCAATAGCTTACTTGAAATGTTTAGTTAATGTATTATGATTTACTTAATAATATAATATATATTTAAATGACTTTACATGCATTACATGTTTGTGTAGTACCATAGGTGTATTTAATTTCATTTCATTTCATTTCATTTCATTTAAATGTAATAATTTAAGAAATATTTTTAGGGCAACAGATTACCTCAGTTTTTTTAAATTACCTGAATTTATCTGGGAATGTAATTAGTTATTATGTTATAATATATTATAATATAATATAATTATAATATAATATTAATATATTATAGTAATTAGTATATATATATTTAATTAGATATTAAGCTAGCTGTTCCTCACTCAGTAGATAAGAGAGAATACAGTCATTTAACACAGGCAGTTGCCCCGCCTACTTTTAGAGGGATTTTTGTCTATTTTGAATAAAAAATGAAAGTATTTTGCTTTATTTGATACATATTTAAACACTACTGGACATGTCCACCATACTGAGGCAGACCTGTCTTAAAAGTGAGGATTCCCTTTAATGTCTATTCCTCCTATTCTCTTGCTGTCTCTCGCCTTTCAGGTGTTAGCACTCCGTTCATGTATGTGACATCTCCTCCTCCATGTTTGGGAATATGAAGTATTGATTTATGTTCAGGAAAAAGGCCTTATAAAAATGATCACATCCACGTACGGGATTAATGCGGCCCGGATCGATCCACATCCTGTTCCTCACCGCTTTAGACTGTCACCGGCGGTGCGGTGCGAAAATAAAGAGATCAATATTATCTGAGAAATGTCAAATTTATTATAATTATGATGGTGAGGGACTGATGGCAGGACAGGCTGGTGGGATTTGGGGCGGAGACGAGGTTTGCAGGTCTTTCTAAGGACTGTGTATATGTGTGTGGTGTGTGTGTGTGTGGCACACTCCACACAAATTTGACCATCTGATAATTAAAAGTGACAGAATCTGCATCTACATACCAAAAGCACAGGCACTGCATAGCCATGCCTTTAAAGCCAGTTCAATGGCTGTGGTCACATCTGGCTGGTCCGGCCTCAAAGCTGGACCATGGGATGTGCCATTTACTGCAGCAGAGCCTGGCACACACTGACCCTGTGTTCAGTCATGTTTAGCAACCCCTCTCCATTTTTAATTCATCTTGTACTGAAAGCAATGATTTCTAAATATAGATAGCAATATTCGGGGTGCAAGCACTGATGAGGGGTCAGCGTTTTGTCTCAATTTATTTAGAGTGTAAATGAATGGATTGGAATTCTCAGAGAAATTCTCTATGGCTTTCTCATTTCCAGACATTCTCATTTGTGTCCCTAGCTAAACACACTGAAGCCTGCCTTAGCCTGCTTGTAAAAATGTACACAGAAGTGGCGTTGACTCAATGCATCTATGATTATTACTAATATATTCATTGTTTATAAAGGTTATGAAACATTACAAACATGGAGAAAAACAAAACATATAGCAGGACATGCTTGAAATAGCAGCTGTACTAAGTATATAGTGGACCTCTAATGAATGCATTCAGCTACTTTAAGTTGTTGACACAGATGTGCAAATGCACACACACAAACACAGCGTATCTAGACGCAGTAGAGACACATTGCCAATAGAATAGGATTCTCTGGAGAAGACAGACATGAACCTATCGGCACCATGCTTAATGCCAGGCATGGACTAGAGGAGTATAAAACCTCCCAGCATTGAGCTGTGGAGCAGTGGAACTGTGTCTGGAATGATGGTTGGTGCTCCATCCAATACTTTTGGGTTAAGGTGAGATGGTGATAATCCAACATCCTGACCTCACTAACATTGTCATTGCTGAATGCAGTCAAATCCTTACAGCAATGCTCCTCCAAAATCTGGTAGAAAGCCTTCTTCTCTGGACAGTAGAAACAGTAGAGACTCCAACAAAAGCAGGAGAAAGCCTTATGTAATACTCTTGATTTGGGAAGACGGAATGAATGAGCAGGTGTCCCAATACTTTTGTCCAAATAGTGTAGATTGTTGCAGTCAGTCCATTTTTTATTGATTTATCAATCATTTATTTCCCTCAGAATTGTATGTAATAACTTGATATATTCTATGATATACAGAGGCATTAAGCACGTAAGAAGTCTGGTTGCATTAATCACTAATGCGAGCAATTCGGATTCCTCTGATCACGCTCGATTCCTCTGATCACGCTCAATGACTTTGCTTAGCCTAGAGTCAGATCAAGCTGGTCACCTCAGGCCTCAGGTGGAAACATCTTTGCAGCCCCCATCCAAAACAATAATCTGCTATTTTTACATCTGCAGATGATTGTCATAAGTCTTTGCACTAATACAGGCTTTGTGGCCTGAGGTCTCCTGAGGCCCCTGGCAGCCAGAGGCTCCCTGGGCACTGGCCCACTGGCCTGGTCAGTAATGCATCCCGTCTTTAACCATTCAATTGTGCAGGAATGTTAAAAAACAGGTGGAAATCCCCTTTCCAACGTTCTAAATGTAATTCACAGTGAGCCGATATTTTTAGTGCATCTGAATTCTATCACGGCGGAAAGTGCTCTGTTGATGGGGATGTTAGCATTTCCTCTGTAACAGATTTACATTGACGTGATAACGGCTGAACTTTGATTAAAATGTACAAAGATCTGATCTTTTTTTAATGGCAGTAAAGCATCATCGCATTTAATGAACGTAAAGAAAGGCTGGATAATAGAGATCGGGCAATTGAGGTGAAAATGACAGAGCAGCCATCTTTACATTGTGTTGTTAATGTATTTCAGAGCCAGGGTTTTCCCACAATGCTTCTGGATAGCAGGCCCGCATAGACGAGCATTTGCATATGACCTTTAATTCAAATGCCTGGAAAGATTGAACGGTACACGGCTGCTGTTATTTCACAGAAAATTGAGTAACAACCCCCCACTACTCTCTTAAACATTCTAATAGCATGATCGACTGTTGCATCGATTAACATTTCTATTCAGCGTTGCTGAAGATGCTCCACTGCCTACTGCACTCCACAATATCTCCCTTTACTCTTAATATATTAATGACACGGCACTGAACACATGAGTCATGTGTGATTGTTTGATTGTATGTGGTGTGCGTATACAGTTTACCGCTCTGAAACACTTACTGTCAATGTCCAATGACCCTCACCTTTAACAGAAATATATTAACCCCTTAAAATGCCTGTGGGCTGCTGGCAGCCGAGTGTTCTGCTTCTGTTCCCAGAGAATAGCCCCACCAAATTGCACAGAGTAATACACCTCAGTGTTAAAGAAAGGAGTTAAAGGGACATTCCAGACAATATGAAAAATGTAACATCTGTTATGAATATGCCTCATTATCTCCTACAGTAGTGCCCTTGTAGTCTCTTAAGCAAGGTTGTCCAGTTTAAAGACCAGAAAAACCTCCTTCTGAGGACGTATCTTGGAGATGGGAGGAGCTTTTGCAAAGCTATATGCTTTTGTAGATACGTAACCCCTTATGCATTAATAAGCCCTTATGCATTAATTAGGCATTAAGGCCTATCACACAATAAGATGCATTACTCAGTAACTATAGGTACTTCTGTACAAACTGGTGTGATGTTCTTTTGGCTAAGTTATAGAAGTAATTACAGTTTCGGCCCAGTGTGGGTTTTTTATCCCATACCGTCAAATATGAAGTCTGTATTTATTAGTCTCTACATCAGTGGCTAGGCTAGCAGTCAGGATTCCTTCATCACCATGATGCTGTTTGCAAAACCGGAGTGGTCTACCTCAGCTTACACTCCTGAAGTCCCTGTTTTGCTCTTCTTTTACACGCACAACACATCGCTGCTCCACATATTTATTCCATTTACTATTGGTATAGTAACTTAGTCTGGACTTTAATCACCCAGCCTTAATGCACACATGCACATATGTACATATTTGTATATTTACTGTCTTTGTACTGACTGTCTATGCACCCTGTGTCGTGTCTTGTCTATTGTCCCTGTACTGTTGTATTATGTCCTACCTATTTTGCACAGTAGTGAGAAAACCCTGACGCATAAACAATGGAAATTATACAAAACCATACATTCTGTTAAAACGATGAGGCGGGTGGATGCAATGCGGAGCAACAGAATATTATATACCATGTCACAGTGAAACATATTACAGTAGCAATAAGAGCAAAATAAAAGCATGGTTTTATATAAATGGCACATAACTAAATACATTAAAGTTACTGAGTGAAACTCTGTTTCAGCTTTAACGTTCCTTTCTTTTACTTTCCCCTTTCTCACTTCCAGTCAGAAGTGCAGGGCAGCTGAGCTTTACAGGGGGTCTCCAAGGAATAAATAAATTGTTTATAAGATTTGATTTTGTAATAAAATCTTACTTTGCATTGTTCCTAAAGTGTACAGGCATAATCGAACAGCATCATCACACCCCAAAATGGAAACATTGAGTTTCTGTCATTCCAAGGACAGAGTGGGACTGTTTTTCAGACCTGCTGTAGACACAGAAGATTACCTTCTCAAAAAAAAGGAGAAAACATTTAAAAACTATTTCATTTCATATTTCATTTTCCATTTGAAAATTCTTTTTATGCCCAATTTGATTTATATTTGTGTGGGGTTGTACTAGTGCATCTCCAAAGATGAGAATATCATGGAAAATATATATTTTTGTCATTTTAATTTAAATAAGATTTTTTTTTTATTCATTACAGATAAAATGACATATTTCAACCCATTTTTTGATTAAATCTTCATACTGTTTTGATTTTCATGAGCTATCAGCAAAACATATGAAAAAATAAAGTGAAATATGTCACTTTTCGGGTCATTAATATAAAATATATGACAATTAACATTTTTTTATTCAATTCTGAACAAAAACGAACTTTGTAACAATGTATAAATATTTGTTTTGAGATGCACTAGTATATTAGTTTACTAAGTGGCTCAAAACGTTACAAAACCAGCAGGAATTCTCCCAACTCTCCCAATCTCCCACTACTGCCTTGAGTTACTCCAAATTTAGGAAATTCACATTAGGAAGATTCCTAACACTACATTTACCTGTAAATCTCTCTGGGTAAGAGCATCTGCTAAATACCATAAATGTTGCCAATAAAAGGTACAATACATGAAGATGAGATTCCCCCCTTATGTACTAAGGGAATGCCATATTAAGGCATTGGGAATAACTGAATTACAATGCAAATTTACCACTGTCACATGACTATTTCTGATTAAAATATGCAAATATAAAGTGATTCTAGACCTCCAAAGGCCCATTGCTCTGCACATTTTTGGGTTTCCCCTGCTCTGATACCCCAACTTTGCCTCAGTAAGTGCTTGTTACTGGGTTGATTAGTAAGGTCAGGTGTGCTGGGAGCAGGGAAAACACTAAAACTGCAGGACAGTGGGCCTCTAGGGCCAGGGTTGGGGACCACTAGTCTTAAGAGATGCGAGACATTAGTATGGAGCAACCTTACCTGGTGCTTTTGTATCTTGAACATATAGAAAAAAACATATGCCCTCTATACTGTACATCCTTGTATACTCATACATCTGAGTTCATTCGTTTGGGTTCAGATGTTACAACAGCGTGTTTGGTGGTTTACTGGAGACCTTTTCCCAGTGCTGCAGCAGACTGAGTTTCATGTATTTGGCTCTTTGTGAGGACCACATGCCCCCATTATGATAGAAAGCATGAAAGTGTGTGACCTTATTGGGACCTTTGTCTAGTCTCCTATATTTATATACTATACAGTGCTACAGCCATGAAAAACCACAAAGATAGGAATACAGACTTGGGTGTGTGAGTGTGTATGTGTGCATATTATAACATATTTCCCAGCCTCTCCACTTACCCTTTTTATTTCATTGGACGGCCATTTAAGTGGACACACCCACCTCCTCTTCCATTAGTCTATATATTGACTGACACCAGCCGTCCAACAATAGCCTAAATCTGCCCATCTGCCGCTGTCTATGACTGCAGGAGGCAGTTAATGGCCCTTTCACTGGCTAAATGAATCGGCCTATGCCACACATAAATATCCATCCCATAATTCACGTGGAGAGGAGGCGGCCGAATGTGCTATTGCCATGGATACATACAAATGAAATATGGCCGAGTGGATGCTGTTAATTACTCTCAGAGAAATTAAATGGTGGGGAATGAAGCTTTGAAATGTGAGTGGAATTTAAGTGGTCACGTTCTATAATAAGGTCATCTTTGTTAATAAGACCGTCTGCCGAGCGTAAACAAACAATTGACCCCGGAGAGAGAGCCTGGTGACGACTGCCAAAGCAAGACGCTGGAAAACATCCAGATATTCCGCAGCCTTAGCTGAGAATTTAGCTGCCTTTTGTGGGGAGGATAGTGAGGATTTCTCCCAGTTTCTCCCCAATGTGGTCATTGCCACTTTCCTCCCATCAGCCAGGTCTACTCCCCCAATCACACAATGCCACCAGTGCTGGAACGTTGAAGGATAACATGTACTTCCTCTGAATTACGTGAAGCACCACTATACCTTTTAGAACACGCTTGGAGGAGATCACTAACTGCCAGTTCCGTTACATCAGCTAACAGACTCGTTGGGAAGCACTGAGCTCAGTGATAGGGAAGAGGGAGGGCCATCAAAGGCTGTTATGCTCTCCTGACCCCCAGATATGAATTGCTATGGTCATGTTATGATCGAACTTGTGATCTCCCAGTAAAGGGGCTAACACTTTTGGTAACTGCTTACCTTTGGTAAATATTTTGTGGAGTCCACCAGGGTTCAGTTTTAGGGCCTATGAAATTGATGCTAATTATGGTAGAAGTGTAGTTATGATAGTGAAGAACTGGACGGGGTTGCACTGGTCTTGCATACGTTCTTACTTAAGTTTATGTGTCTATAACATCTTTAGTTAGTTAGTCTTTAGTTAGTCCTTAGATACACCTCTGTACTGTTTAGATCTGATGCAGTGTCATCGAACAGCTCAACACGCTTGGAGATCACTAACTGACAATTCTGTTACATCAGCTAACAGACTCGCTGGAAGGCACTGTGCCTAGTGATGGGGGAGAAGGAGGGCCATCCAAGGCTGTTATATTCTCCTAGCCCCCAGCTATGAATTTCTGAGACATCACTGATCAAACTTGTGATCTCCCAATTAAGGGGGAGTCCTCTGAACTCTGAACCCTTGTATTATAATTATTATGTTATTAAGAACAATGCAGAACTTACTCTGCAGTTTTTGCTAACTGTTTAACTTTGGTAACTGTTTGACATATTTTGTGGAGTCCAACAGGGTTCCATTGTAGGGCCTATGAAATTGATGCTAATTATGATAGTAGTATAGTATAGTTATGAGGTGATGAATAAAGTTAAATTCAGAAAATTGCAAAAAATACATTGGCATCCCCATTGCACTTAAACCCATTAATGAACTGTTTTCTAATGTTATTTATTAATTGCTTATATATCTGTTTACAAATTGATATCAGTGCAACACATGTGTTCTGGACATTTGTACCCAGGAGTTTTCACAATTTCTATCCCTAGCCTAGAAACACAGACCTGTGAATATCTGTGCTAATGTGTATCATGCTAGACATTACATCTTCATGCTCATTCTGGACGGCTACTCAGAAATGCTTCTAAGGCACAGTCCGGGCTCTCCTCCACAGGCTTAGAATTAGGAATGGGAGGCCTGTGCTGTTTTGGGCCTTTGATGTCTGTATTGATTCGGCTACAAAGCAGAAAAAGCCTTATCACAGCTCAAGCAGAGGATCTCAATAAGGGGCTGTAGCAAGTCCATCTGTGGCTGATAGGAGGAGGGGCAATCTCTCACAAATCCTTGCTGGTGTAAATCTCAGGCTGATGAACCGACCCATGAAGACAAAATGGAGACCTTGACATGACGACTGTCCGCATCACCAGAGTCAGTGGCCAAAGCCTCAGGCCTGAAGATCTGAATGAAACGTTTGTGAAGGAAAGATCATTAGACATCAACTAAAGGCTCCACCAGACTGGTGGAAAGTGCCCATTTCCACATATCCATGTGCCTTGCCTTGATTGTACCTGTTTGGTTTGATGTTTTGGACCAGAGCGGGTGACATGTCCTTGCACCCCTCCCCCTTAAAGTAAATTCCAGTGTTCCCCCATTTAAGGGTTTCTTCTGAGAACATCCTAGAGTTGCCCACTGGGATGTAAATGAACTCAGTCACAGTGTTACACTCTCCCCAGTCGTCCAGGCTTCAGCTAGCCTAGGACCTCCTCCAGCCTCAATCTTATGGGACATTTGACTCTCACCTGGAGATCAGCCACATTGCAGAACAGCCCACTGTGAGGAAGCCTTCATTTCCTCAGTTAAAGGCATACGGCTCATGTCTTGTGGCTCAGTACCACATGCTTACTGATGCTATCAGTCCAAGGAGTCTTTGTGCACCATCATGGGCCAACTTTCCTTTGTCTCAGTTGAAATTACGCATATCTCAACAATAGACTGCTAAACCATAGTTATATACAGCATCTCCGAAGAGCCAGTATGCTAACAGAGCAAATACTAATCCATCTATTTCTGACAATATATTATAACATTAATAATGTTAAATGATTGTAAAAGTGTTATCCTGTTAATCACAACAATATTCTGTGAGTAATTATAATTAATCATAAGTAAAAATTTATCTAGGTGTTTACTGTGGTGTTACTATGTGGCTGCTATGGTATCCGAGGTGGTTTATATGGTATTCCAGGTGGTTTCTATACTGTGTTGCAAAATGGCTGTTAAGTAGTTGCTTTAGTGTTGCGTGTTGGTTGCTGTAATATCCCAGTTAGTTGCTGTGCTGTAGCAAAGTAGTTGCTAGGTGGTTTCTGTAGCATCCCAGATGGTTGCAATGGAGTTTCTGTGTGGTTAGTAGATGCTGTATGATTGCTTTGTGGCTGCCATGTAATTCCAGTGGTTGCTAAGTAGTTGCTTTAGTGTTGCTAGTAGGTTGCTGCTGAGTTGTATACTGGTTGCTTGATGGTTAATATAGTGTTGCTAGGTGCTTTCTGTAATACCCCAGATGGTTGCTATGGTGTTTCTGGGTGGTTAGTAGATGCTCTAGTGTGGCTAAGTGGTTTCAATGGTATTTTAGGTGGCTAATATGGTGTTGCTTGGACAGTTGCTATGGTATCCCAGGTTGCTAAGGCATTGGCAAGTGGTTACTGTGGTACCTGTGGCATTTGCTTTATTGACCCATACAAAATGTGCACAAATTTGCGCCCCATTCGTTCCTAAGGGGAAAGTTATCAGTTAGAAATAGAAAAACATTAAGTTCTGTTAGAAAGCTGCATTTCCCTGATCATTTCTACATTTCTGTCATCACCACAAAGCACAGACAGTTTAAGAGGTCAGCATTTGAAGAGGTCACTGCACTGACACTGTGGGAGACTTGAAGAACACTGAAGAACAATGAAGAAATGTATGAATACCCCCTTAGCGACTTTAAATGCACTCTACATGCAGCGGAGGCATTCAATTACCTTCCACCAGAGGGTACTACTAATTGCCTTAATTACATCCTCAATGACGTGGAACCCAAAACAGGGCGTTGCTTTCCCGTTGCTTTCCCTGCGTGGAGGAATTGGAGGCCGCTAAGGATGAACTGTATGAATCGGTTCCCTCATTTCACTTCTCATATGTAGCACTATGTAGGTTCTCGTATGTTGTGCTAACACATAATTGGCATTGTCACTTTCATGTCACAGGCCCCCCTAACTTATAATGTATTTGACAGACAGACAGACATGCAGGCAGCTTGTATAGCGCAAGGCCTCAGCTCAGCCTGAGATGGAGTGAAGATAAAGGTTGGTGCATAAAGAGATTACCAAGCGCTGCCTCTTCTTCCCAGCAGCTGCAGCTCTATCTCTCTATTTCATGCATCCTCTCTTACTTTCTCTATCTCTCTCCTCCCTGCTATGCCAGATTTATTGATTATTTGATTTGGGTGGGTGTGTGGGTGTGTGTGTGGGGGGGTAAGGGGGTTAAGCATATTTCAGCCATTCCCTTTGCATAAATCCATGACTCTGTCTCTTTTCTGTTTACTGAGCTTCAGAAAGAGCGTGATTCTGAGTCCTGTTCTGAATGGCACTGGTCAAAGTGTAGAGTCTGGCCCGTTAAAGAGGAAATGTACAAATGGTCAGTTTTTCTGCATAAATA
The DNA here is from genome assembly GCF_030463535.1 of Salminus brasiliensis. Classification (NCBI taxonomy): domain Eukaryota; kingdom Metazoa; phylum Chordata; class Actinopteri; order Characiformes; family Bryconidae; genus Salminus; species Salminus brasiliensis. The sequence goes on from NC_132884.1 coordinate 7,813,011, forward strand.
AATGGTTAAGATGTAGACAAAGTCATTCAGAGTGGTTTGACCTGAAATATGAAACACAGTGATGGCAGGAATCAGACATCTGAAGTCGTTAATGCGTTAGAGCTACCTCAGTTAAAAAAATATTACACAAAAGAATATAATATATATATTATTTTCAAATGTAATAATATTAATAATATTTAAAACTTAGAGAGGTAAATGCAGGGCATTGTGAGGCAAAGTATGCAATTTTGGACGTTACCTTCATCAACATATATATCCCACACATCCTACATATATAACCTCAGATAATACATGAAGGTTCACTGACGGTTTTGGATAGTAAGTAAAATGGCTACATTTGCCATATTCTAGACATGATGACAACTGCTTCCCTTTCCCAACATTGTAAACAAATCAGTGCTTCAGTAAGATCCTCTACTGTGCATCTTTTTTTTTTGAACCACTCCGAATGACACCCCTTGTTCCCAGACATTGTGACCAAATGGAAACTCTGGGTTCTACCTCAATCAGTGAATTCTGACGATTTTAGTTTTCAACTTTGGTGAATTTTCTTTCATTTGAGATTCCTTTAATTTAAACTGATGCAAACAATGCAATATGAATGGACAGTCTGGTCAGTTGGTCATTGGTTAACCACATGCTATGTAAAGTGATTGTAAAAATAATCAGTAACCAAGTCACCAGCAGGCCCACTTTGCTGGTGTCAAATTTGTGTTAGCCATCTAGCCCTATCTCAAAGGTCAGCATTCTGACCACTGAGTGAGTCGATCTGGCCTGCATGTTTTTGGATACAAAGCACCCCATGGACCTGAACCTTGTAACTTACTTACCTACTCACTCAAGTTTAGCAGAACACACACAAACGGACTGTCCACTATTTGTACTCATCTATCTTGTGGTGCTTCACATCAATGACACTGCGTGTTTCTTGTTGGATTTTGTGGTCCCACCTTTAACCTAGCAGCGATGCTGGAGTGTGAAAACACCAGCAACATACACTCGTTATCTGGTATACCCGTACCAGCGGACACACTACCACATCCGTGTCACTGTGTGTGTGCTAAAAACTCCACATAATGGCTGTATGCTCTGTTCTTGTACATCTATAAAGTGACCCTCTAAAGAAGGTGGCCCTAAAGTGGTCAGTGAGTGACAGTACAGGGCAGGTGTACAACACAGGTCTGCACTGTCCACGCAGCCGCCCACGTTTTATGCACGGCCTCACCTCACTGATTCACCCTGCTTCATTGTAATGGACAGTCTCGGAGAGCCAAAGCAAACACAATCTCTTGCCATGTCGCCAATAAGTGACGAGCCAGAGGGAATAAGTCTCTGTGTTTACCCGTGCTGCCTTCGGCCAGCCTTCCCCCCTCCATCAGTATGCTACGGGATACAGCACCGAGCCCAGTCACACACACACAGTCACTTGATGTGTCTGATCACTGGCCTTACAGAGTGGCTAATCTTAGAAATGAAAACACTGTAGCCAGATCAAAAGTTACTTTTATTTCTCTAAGAAAGCAAAAGGCAGAAGTATCTGCTTCCCCTGGGGTGGTTGATAGGCAAAAATACAATATTATGATATTTACAGGCATTTTCACAGTACACCAAATTTTTCTATAATATATATAAAAACATGACCATATAAGACCATATTTTTACACAGACAAACAAGAAAAAACAGGCAAACCTGGCAAGTTTAGCCAGACCGTTATTATCTGCAGAGGTTCGTCAATGGCATTTTAATATGGGAGAGTTTTGGACCAAAATATATGCTAATGTGATGCTAACATTGAGGTAGCGATGCTAACAGTGCACAGCAGGAGCACTGCTGAGCAAGGCCAATAGTTGCTGTGGCAGGTGCTTGACGAGGCTGGCAGCCAGTGCAGTAGCGATGCTGAGCAAGGCCGACAGCCGCTGTGGCAGCCATGCTAATGCCGCGGTGCAGTAGTGATAGTAATGTTGAGTCAACATGTCATACTACAAACGTTGACACACATTAATGCCATAGTATGTCTTCGCACCACTTCACATCCTTACCAATAATATTTCAAGCAAGGAGACCCAACCTCAGCTTACCTAAGTTTACATCTCCTCTCAAAAGCACAGATACTTGTCTTCTAGGCAAATAAGAGGCAGTCCTTATTTGCCTAGGACCAGGAGGCCTGGCAAAGACAGTACTAGCGGCATATAATTTTTAATATAATAATAATTTTTATTTGTAGGGGCAGTGGTGGCTTAGCGGTAAGAGCGCCGGGCTATTGATAACAGGGTTGTGGGTTCGATTCCTGGGCTCGGCAAGCTGCCACTGTTGTGCCCTTGAGCAAGGCCCTTTACCCTCTCTGCTCCCCAGGCGCTGGAGTTGGCTGCCCACCGCTCTGGGTGTGTGTGTACTCACTGCCCCTTGTTCACTAGTGTGTGTGTGTGTGTGTGTGTGTGTGTTCACTACCACAGATGAGTTAAATGCGGAGGACACATTTACGTGCACCTTTACCTTTTTATATATTAATCTGCTATAAAAACTCGTAAAGCCATAGTTTTTACACTCAACAACTCAAGTGCAAACAACTTTGCTTCAATGCATCCAATGAAACAGGAGTAATTCTGCTGTTTGTAACTGATCTACTTGTACATGAAGCATTCATTGGACATTCATGGATATACAGTGACATAATCATACTGAAACATGAATGCATTAAGTACATTCATTAATAAATAATGAGCAAATAATGTAATGAATTGAACAATCACCCAATATAACCCAATGCTTAATATAAATACACTGCCTGGCCAAAAAAGGTCACCACCTGGAACCTTCAAGGAACAGTAGTACTGTAGTCCAGCAAAACCTGAGTGGTAATAAAGCTTATATATATAAGCTTTTATTAAGCATGCAAAATATGTAATAGCCTCAGGGATATGTCTCAGTTTGTAGCTGGACATGTCTCTTTAGGTCCATACTGTTGCTGTACTTCATCATTATTAGGTAACAGCGCAGAGTGTTACACACACTGTGATTTCGCCCTGTATGGAAGTGATTGATTCTTCAGGATTCTTCAAGATTCACTGAACGTAATTGATTAGATTCATTAAATGAATACTCACCTGATGAGTCTAAATAGTACTTTGACCCAGTCATCCATTTTGAGCACATGGTTTATCAGACATATTAATCTGTGGGGAGGAAGAAAATGATGCATCATCTTAGTGGATGGAACCAGCTTTAAAATGGCATAAATGATCAATTAGTATTGATTCCCACTACGCTGGAGCACATACGAGCAAGAGGAGGCTATATGTTACAATGAATTTGTTATTATTTGGGAAAAGACTGCAGAAGAAGACCAAGTGTAGAATGTAGACCAAGCATGCACATCCCTGATTGGATTCACTGGATTGACTGGATGGTAGATTACCAGGGACCTGCTGTGAGCAATTCAGTAGTAACCTGTAGGTTGCCATTATGACTGATCCTAATTTTAATAGAATTACTGGTCTTGGTCTTACTTTTTTTCCTCACATACTACTGCTGGCCCAAGATTCCTCCCAGATATCTGGAAAGCTGCTTTGGGAAATTACTGAAAAACATATAACAAATAAAATTGCTTGGAATTAATTTTTGGATGAAAAAAACAAAATGTGGTTCAATTCCCACTCCGATCACTGTATGTGAATTGGCCATGCAAAATTGCCCCTGTGTGTGTGTATCTGTAGGAAAGGAATGAACATACCATTCTGACCAGGAAGAAGTGGGTAAAAAGGGTGGATAACCAAAAGAAAAACATTGGCAAAATCATGGGATAACTCTTGGGCAAACCAATATATAACATCTTAAGGCAACCATTGGGGAACTTGGCAAAGTGCTGGTAAACCTCTTAGAAAGACCTTTCGGAAAACGTCTGGGGAAAGCATTGTGCAAACTGCTGGGTAACTTCTTTGGAACTACCTTTGGCAACCGCCTCGGGGAAATATAAGGAAAATCATACAGGACCAGGACAGACAAACAAATCATTGGAATACTCTTGGTTGAACCAATACATGACATCTTGAGACGATGACATCTTGAGACCATTGGCATCTTGAGACGATGACATCTTGAGACCATTGAGACCAAGTTGGGAAAACTCCTGGTAAAAGCACTGCATTAACTCTTGGATAACTGCTGGATAAGTTCTTCGAAAACCAATTTACTCACCTTGGGACATCTCTTAGAAAAAAACATTGGCAACCTTCTTAGGACCTTCCTTGGGGCGAATCACTGGAAAACCTTTCCTCCCCGGCCAGGAAGAAGTGGAGAAGAAGAGGATGGATAGCTGAAAAAAAGAAGAAAATTGGCTAAACTACTTGGACCATCCTCTTGGACAAACTTATCTTGAGACAACCATTGGGGAACTTGGGGAACCTCTGTCTAATTGGCATGTACAGTGAACTACATTACCCAGCAGGAATCTCTCTCCCTACAGCGATGGTGAAGGTCCCCTAGCAGTGTGTTCTGTAGTTTAGATTTAACTGCGCCTCTCGCAGTGTTGCTCTGAGAGCTTAATTAAATTGTGCCGCTCTGGTCGTGACGGATGATACGGGCTAGGCTGGGATTACTGTTGCCCTTTTCTTATGCTGTTAGTGCAACCAAATACCACAGCAGAGAAGCAGCACTTTACATACCAGCGGTTTTACTCCATTTCACACATTTTTCATATGTGGAAAGCAATAATTTATTAATGATGAATCATTTTCATTTAAGAGTAAAATAAATCAGACAGCACTAGCACAACTTTAAGGTGCCTTAGAATGAAAAACCGTATTTAATTAATTGCACAGTGAAATATCAGAAAATCCGGCATACCCAAAAACCGATCTATAAACGGGCAGCGTGCTGGCATCCACATGGGGGAGCTGGCAGAGTGCTGCAGAAGCTGGGGACTAAAAGCTAATGCTAGGCCAAACAGAGGAAGCAGGAGGGCCACTGCACACTGTGGGGAAGCTGGTGAAGTGTGTGGGTGCTAGGCAGGCATTAGGCTAACAGCTAATCCAGCTGACCAGATACAGTCTCTTTAGCTAGCTAACCGCACACCATGCTGAGAGGGCACAGACAGGACAGCAAAACTGTCCAGAGAGAGTCATTAGCACATTAGCACATTACTGTGCTAAGCTAGGCCAAGCTAGGCTATGCTAGGCTATGCTATGTGGCTACTGTAAGCTGTTGCTGTGGTGTAAACCAGCTAATAAATGCAGTGAGCGTAATTACAAAAATGTGTACTTGTTACAGTGCTACGCTAGGCTATGCTAGGCTATGCTATGCTATGTGTTCACTGTAAGCTGTCGCTGTGGTGTAAACTAGCTAATAAATGCAGTCCTCGTTACATTGTTAAGCTAGGCTATGCTAGGCTATGCTATGCTATGTGTTTACTGTAAGCTGTCGCTGTGGTGTAAACTAGCTAATAAATGCAGTCCTCGTTACATTGTTAAGCTAGGCTATGCTAGGCTATGCTATGCTATGTGTTTACTGTAAGCTGTCGCTGTGGTGTAAACTAGCTAATAAATGCAGTCCTCGTTACATTGTTAAGCTAGGCTATGCTAGGCTATGCTATGCTATGTGTTTACTGTAAGCTGTCTCTGTGGTGTAAACTAGCTAATAAATGCAGTCCTCGTTACATTGTTAAGCTAGGCTATGCTAGGCTATGCTATGCTATGTGTTTACTGTAAGCTGTCGCTGTGGTGTAAACTAGCTAATAAATGCAGTCCTCGTTACATTGTTAAGCTAGGCTATGCTATGCTATGTGTTTACTGTAAGCTGTCGCTGTGGTGTAAACTAGCTAATAAATGCAGTCCTCGTTACATTGTTAAGCTAGGCTATGCTAGGCTATGCTATGCTATGTGTTTACTGTAAGCTGTCGCTGTGGTGTAAACTAGCTAATAAATGCAGTCCTCGTTACATTGTTAAGCTAGGCTATGCTAGGCTATGCTATGCTATGTGTTTACTGTAAGCTGTCGCTGTGGTGTAAACTAGCTAATAAATGCAGTCCTCGTTACATTGTTAAGCTAGGCTATGCTAGGCTATGCTAGGCTATGTGTTTACTGTAAGCTGTCGCTGTGGTGTAAACTAGCTAATAAATGCAGTCCTCGTTACATTGTTAAGCTAGGCTATGCTAGGCTAAGTCATTAAGGCTGGCTGATAAAAACAGATAATATATTTTTTCCATAAATCTGTAGCTTGATGCTCATTAGCCACAGCCACATTTCCTTTTCCAGTGTTGTAACCGTCCCTGTCCACATACCTCCTTGCGTCGTTTATGTTAAGCAGTACATCCACTAGAGGACAGTTCAGCGTCAAACGTCTGACACCAACAAACAGGGTGACGGTGGAGGAGGTCGTGAAAATGTATGGACTTTAAAACGGTTCCGCCAATAGTTTCACAGTGGCCTACAGATCGGTGACGGGCCCAAAGGGCTATTACAAACTACCAAACAGTAGCCTCACCAGTTTCTACAGAAGTCCCTGTAGTCACCAAATAATACACCTTCGTGTGTAATAAGCCTTGGTGGGTTTAGGGGTTGAAGATGTAAGAGTTGAAGGTTTTTCTGGCCATGTCACATGTCCTCACATAGTTATGTCACATGTACAGTCTCTGAAAGAGGAACCAGCAGCGTTTGCTGGTTACCTGAGCTGGTTACTAAACTGAGCTTCGGTTCTGTAATCTGATTTAAACAGTTCCTGAAATCATCTTTGTGAAGCGCGCTGACAGATAGCCTCTAACTTACACATACGCACAGGCTTTCCACAGTCTGAAAAGACAGGTTTCCAAATTTGAATGGGAAACATTGACAGGAGTGAACATTTCAGGGGCCCCGAGTGGCCCAGCTGAATAAGGTGTCCAGAGGGTTGCTGGTTCGAATCCCAAGCATGCTGCTAGCCATCATTCCAGAGAGAGGGTGGCCGACATTGGCATCTGCCAATATATATATTTCTGTAATCAAGAAATGTTTCAAATATAGAAATACTTTTAAATTACTTTTGTACTTAATGTATTTTTGTACTTTGAGACTTGCACTGCTGCCACCTCTACATATGGCAGTGGTTGTGGAGCTCTGACCCTGTTTGTATCTGTATATTCTTATAAGCATAAATAAAAAAAATCTGCAATAATATTTAGAATGAAGAGAAAAGCTTGAAAAGCAGGAAAGAGCGCACGTTGGCAGTGGCATGGCCATGACATTGTAAACAGCCTCATTATAGGAGGCAGTTCGCTTGTGTAAGCTTTTGTTTTCTGGCAGAGTTTCTGGTCTTGCAGTGAACCCAAGGCTTACGTCAAGTGTTTAGTGTTTAGCCACGTTAGCTTGGCATCACCCATTGTCAGATATCAAACATATTTTTGGTTGATTGACTGTGTCCGGGCTGAAAACTAAGCCATGGGCATTTGATTTTCACCAAACTCTTCCTTTAACTACTTATTTATGCCCCTTTAAGGAAAACAGCTGACAGCTCCTTTAATGTCGAAGTCATTAAGCTGCCATATATCGGTATATTTGTAATTTGACTGATTCGGCGGTCCTTTTACAGGACTTCACAGTTCGCGCTTGGATGTTGCCTAACGCTGCTGTTTTCTGTCCAAACCGTGTTTGTTTTTTACTTGCACAGTCTTTGGCGTCTCCAGGCATCAGAGCCCATTCATCACCTCTTACTCCATACACTGCCCGGGCCTTCAACACACCAGCTAATTAAAGTGCCCCGAGCCTGCTGCTGCTTCCACTGGCATGCATTACTGTTAATTACACCAACATTCTGGACCCTCCACATAGCTGCACAATGATTCATTGGCTGGCACTGCTGTGCAACATAGGACATTACCTCAAACACCCACACACACACGCAGTCTTACACTTACACACATTCATATATGCACAATCACAAACGCACACGGACGTGCACATGATGCATGATTACACACGTCTGGACATACCTAATGCCAAATAAAAGCAGAGGACTACAGTTTACTGCACAAAGTCGAAGATGCTCGTAATAATATTTACAATGTACACTACACTCGTATACATTCAGGTTCTACAGAGTTTTTTAAGCAAGATCATACAGTTGCAATCAAAATTATTCACAATTATTCAAATTATATATATAATATATAATAATAATATAATAAACCGAATTATTTAAATTCGGTTTATTAGCAAAAATGAGCTTAACTTAAACTTTGCTTTCACCAAATTCTACACAAAATGCCAGTTTGCTGGTGTATATGCTTATCAGAAAGTATTTATTTTCCTAATGGCATGCGTGCATTGTTGTGCATGGGCACTGTGTGTACCTGTGTGTGCATGGTAGAAGAAGAGAGAGAGAGAGAGAGAGAGAGAGAGAGAGAGAGAGAGTAGCTGATAGAGGGGTAGCCTATGAAGATAAGTAGCACTCAGAGAATCAATGAGTAAACACAGGCCATGATTGACAGACCTCAACAAAGATGCATTTTTACAGGCCTGGGTTCAGCGTCAGATGTGTGTGTGTATGAGTGTGTGTGTGTAAATGTGTGTGAGGGAGAGAGAGACAGAGAGAGAGAGAGAAAGATAGAGGTTTTTAGGGCTCTTGGAGGAGGTGCACTTGATCGGCCAGCCATCACTAAATATCCACCCAGTTTACACGGAGGGGGCGGGGGGCCGAGGGTCCGTTTGAAGAAAATTGAGCAGATTTGAGATGAAGAGGCCCTCTGGAGGAATTTGAGAGCGTTTGAGGATTACGAGGGTTTTTATTCGCAGCATACGGCCCAGCTCCAGACGTCTCTGATGCCTTAGGTGGCATGGATAAGCTGAGCATTCCAGTAAATAGAGATGAGAGCGATAAGAACAAACTCAGACAACACTCTCAGCCAGACTTACTCGGCATATAAAGCCAAAGTGTCTCAGCCATATAGTACAGATTTACAGTTATATAACAAGACCACAGTCCAAATTAGTATGATTCAACAGTGAAACCATCTCTAAACACGTTCAGGTCACAGCATGACACTGTAGTTGTCCCTCTTCAGAAACGAATGGACAGAAAGTGTTAAAGGGGAATTCCACCGAGTTTTTACAATTTTTCGAAATTCAAAAGTCGTTCTTGTGTTTGTGGTGTGACGTCAAAAGGTGCATTAAAGCTCAGTGTAACGCTGAGTCGAAGAGTTTGTCTTCTTTCAGTGATGAGGACAGGAACCTTACTAGGTGCTCCAGCTACCTCCTCACTATTCAAATATTGAATATATCATCACAATCATGCAAAATCTTTGTATCTTCTTCCTTTTTTTATTTTAATTTTTTTTACAGTTTTTACAGACTTTTTTACATAATATAAATATTTACATTGTGTCACAATTCCGTGATAAATGGCCCAACAGAATGAACAAACATCTTTTTACATTGACTTCCACTGAATGTTCAGAAGCGTTTTCCTCCTGTAAAGTCACCATTTTGGAGATACAAGGGTTTCGCATCAGGTAGCATAACCACACCATGTTCTAACTTGTCTGTGAAGTAATAATATTAATATAAAATATTCATATTAATATTCAAGGTTACAAACAGTACACACACACACACACACCATAGTGTCATTTGTAATTGGTGTAGTCTGTTGTTATGTGTTGAGTAAGTAAATGCAATGTTTAGCCCACAGACACCAAACAGGCACAATATGTCCAGCACACACCATAGAGCTGTACACACACACACACACACACATACTCACACACACACACACATACTCACACACACACACACCCCAGAAACAGCATGTCATTGCAAAATGTGGAGCAGCGTCGCCATCTAGTGTTCAACATGCAGAACTTCATCTCTGCAGCTTTAAAACAGAGGACTTGCGTTAATGCATTTTTGTACATTGGGGGGCGCTGAAGCCCCGGAGCCCCGGGGAAAGGCTATCAATAAAGCAAAGCGCAGGAGGAGACAATGCAACTGCCCTGAAAGCCCAACAGCTTTTATTATAAATGTATCCCCGTTCTTGACTGATCTTCAGAAATGCAGAATGCATTCAAAAGTTTGGAGACACCCTTTAGATATCTGGAATTTCAATCAAATAAATCCGGATTTCATTCTAATACGCGAGTCCTGTGCGCTTTCACAGTTTCCAAATAATTAGTAGTGGACTGAGAGTAAATTATAATTCTAAATAGGTAATACATTGATTATCAGTTTTATATATTTTTCTAAGTACTCTTTCTAGAATTTGTTCCTAAAATACCTGGAATATAAAAATAAAAACGTTATATAAAAAATAATAAAATAAAAATAAACTCTAAAAAATGTAAAAATCAGAACTGTAAGTTATCATTAAATAAAAACAACAAAATTGGCTTAATATGGCCAGTGTTTTCAAACGTAAACGGCACTGTACAATAAGGGAACGGTGTACTTTTAAAGTAAAATGATAAAATAAGCAACGTTTATACGTTAGTAAGTAAATAAGTGACCTTATTAAAAATAACAGCTTTTATTTTTCACAGTCAGAGACACATAACGAACAACACGTCACTCTGCGTTACTATAAATAACTCGTATAGCACGGTGACGTGGAAACGTCATTGGATTGCTCGCGCGTCCTCTGTCACGTGATCTCCCGGTCACCTATAACTCAGTGTATGTCGTCGCTGTCCAGTGAAAACCACGTTTCTCCAAAATGGTGACTTTACAGAAGAAGGCAAAAATCTCCTTTATTTCGAATGAAAGTGAGTGTAAAATACGAGTTTATTACACGTAATTTAGAGCATTTCTATTGGTCCATTCATCCAGATCTACTCATACAGTGCATGGTTGTCATTGGACAGCAGCAGTTGATCCAACTCTACGAATACTACTAGTACTAATATCAAAATTTCAACCTCAAATAAAATGATAATTTTAGTCAAAAATCTTTTTCTTTTTTTTTTCAACATCACCTCGCTCTCCGGGTCCCGTTTCCAGCTTCAGCTGTTAATTACAGATTGTGATGTTTGCCTTCAGAAATCTTTGGTATTTACATGAATTATTTTTCTCTATACCAGTGAAATTCCCACCCCCACACATAATAATCGACCTTTTTTAATCCAAACCTACACAAACCTACACAAATACATTTATTCACTGCAAAACGTCCTGTTTTAACTTCACGATTCCTAAAAGCACCAGGGCTCGTTTAGATGCTCAGACTGCACCACTTCTCCGCAGTCAGGGCTCATAAATTACAGGTCCGTTGTTAACTCCCGTTTTTTAAATCACACTAGAAAGTGAGAAAACTGCTACCTGAATGATTCTGGCCTGTTCAGACAAAGCCAAAGTCCTCACAAGCTAATTAAGGTCTGACACTTTGGTAAAAGTCACCTAAAAGCTCAAATCTTTTAGGGTACCCAAACTTTTGCATTTTGCATCTTGTTTTTTTTTTCACTCTAAAATTATACGAAACAATAATAATACACGAATTATACCTAAAACGTTGAAATTATTATTTCAGATTTACAGAAACCGAAATTTATCCTATGATAAATGACTGCTGTCCCGTTCGCCCCTCCCCCCTCCCCCCTCCCTCCTCCCTCCTGCCCGCAGAGGAGGGTCCTGCCCCCTCCCGCCCCGCCCTGATGCCCCAATGACAGCGCTGACAAGATGGCGGCGAGCTGGAAAGTGAAGTGAGGATGTCAACATTCACGTCTTGACACGAAACGAGCGGCGTTTTTCGCTCTGCGTGCTGTGGCTGCGGTCGCGGTGAGGCTCCCAGGCTGCGCGGCCCCCGCACACGCCCCGGTCCGGCCGTCTGAGAGCGCAGGGGCGCCTTTTAGCGTGATGTTTTGGAAATCCGTTTTGCGCAAACTCTGACTCTGAGTTTTGGGCAGCTGTAGCGAGGCAGCTAGCTCGCTGCATAGGTGCCTCCAGAAACGCTTTCCGGAACCGCCGGAGAAGAGAGCGTTTCAGCGGCGTTTTGAGTTTCTTTTACGCACAAAACTCGTCCGAGTAGCGAGGCACATCCTTCCTCCGCCGTGTCTTCATGCAAAGCCCTTGTTTACGACTGAAACGGGCGGCTAGCGACTCGCATGTAGCTGCGTGAAAGCTAGCGAAGCTTGGCCAGCAGCTCCCCGAGGAGGAGAGGGGGGTTTGCGGTAGCGGGGTCGCGTCCAACCGCGGCAGACTGGCAGCGTCTTTCTGTGGATGATATTTATTTATTTTGCCACTTCTTTTACCTTTAAAGCAGTGAAAACACAGTGTCCACTCACCCCAAACCCGGCTGAGGAGTGTTTCGCCCGTGTGGAAACCTCTGCTAGTCACTTACTGGCCAGTTCTGGGGATAGAGGTGTCGCCATGGCTCACTCTCCGGTCCAGGGCGGACTGCCAGGGATGCAGGTCAGTACCGCTGCAGTTTCCAGGCTTTTTAGAGCCTGTTAGAGTAATAGTGAGGACCTAGCCGTGTTTATGAAGTTGACAGAGTTGTTTTTTCAGTAGTTCTCACTAACAGAGCTGGTTTTGTTCTGCTGATCTTCTAAAGTGGACCCAACCGAAGCTCCCTGCAGTCCGATCACGTCTTGCTTTGCAGATTGGATTCTAGGTTTGTATATGAGGCACGAATGGTGTTTAACAGCAAACCACAGCACTCCCTGGTCCAGGAAATGAAGTCATTTCTGTGCAGTCACACCAGAAAACCAAGAGAAGTGGCTCTGCAAATGGAAGTGCATTCGCCTGTTAGTCAAAGAGTGGAGACCGTCAGTAAGGGAGACAGAGAGAGAGGTCAGGAAGGTGAGCTTTCTGCAGGTGAGAGATTGTGAAGGTTTTCCGTCATGCAGCTCATGCAGCTGTCAAACAGGAGTAAGTCAGACTGTGAGCTAAAGGCCAGGGATCCCTCCCACCACTCATTTGAACTGGTGAAGACATTTAAAATTAGATTTAGCCACAGGTGTAATCAGATTAGTCTCTGTGATTTACTACAACAGGACAGTTCAGGGAACTGGGGGGGTGGGAAATCAGACAACCCGGACTCGGCAAGCTGTCTCCGTTGGGCCCTTGAGCAAGGCCCTTCACCTTCTCTGCTCCCCAGACGCCGCAGCAATGGCTGCCTGCTGCTCAGGGCCTGTGAGCTCACTGTCGCTGTGTGTGTTTGATTACTAGTGTGTGTGTGTCTGTGTGTGTGTGTGTATGTGTGTGTGTGCGCTCACTGCACGGATGGGTTAAAGGCGGAACATGGGTGTCTTGTCTTTTCTAAGGAGTAAGAGTTTGTGCAAGACTCGGGAAGGGGAGGTGTGAAGGAGACTGTGTATCTGGTACTTGCCAGCTAGCTACATGTTGAACTACATGCATTGTCAAGAAGAGATGACTGAGAAACAGCACAAAGTAAAAGGTGTGACGAACAAAAGCTGAACAGAAAGTTCTCAGATCAGGCGAGGGGAGAAGACACGTGTAAGCATTGGTGAGATGTCTGGATGTTGGAGAGACCTCAGAGCTGAGGGGAATGAAAAGGGATGAGGATGTTGCTCTATTGCTGCTTGATAGTTTGGGAATGTTGACAGACTTATTTTTCATGTTTCAGAAAGTGGTCGGTATTGTTTTGACTTGTTTGTGATAGATTATCATAGCTGGTTTGCTTAGAAGCAGCAATTGTAGCAACAATTTGCTACAATGTAGCTAAAGCTAACTGCTTGCCATGAAATTATGTAGATTCATGCATATTTTGAAATGCTATGGTAGATAACATCAAGGTAACATTAGCCAGGTGATGTCAGCTGGCATGCTAACGGTATGGGAGCAATGTTGTACAAGGACAGCGAACCAGCATTTGAACGCCCCAGGTGGCGATGTTGGACGAGGCCAGCGGTGGGCATGCGAACGTTGCAGGTAGCGATGTTGGACGAGGCCAGCGGTGGGCATGCGAACGTTGCAGGTAGCGATGTTGGACGAGGCCAGCGGTGGGCATGGGAATGTTGCAGGTAGCGATGTTGGACGAGGCCAGCGGTGGCCATGGGAATGTTGCAGGTAGCGATGTTGGACGAGGCCAGCGGTGGCCATGGGAATGTTGCAGGTAGCGATGTTGGACGAGGCCAGCGGTGGCCATGGGAATGTTGCAGATAGCGATGTTGGACGAGGCCAGCGGTGGCCACGGGAATGTTGCAGGTAGCGATGTTGGGCGAGGCCAGCGGTGGCCATGAGAATGTTGCAGGTAGCGATGTTGGACAAGGCCAGCGGTGGGCATGAGAATGTTGCAGGTAGCGATGTTAGCATGCTGACTCTTGCTTGTTTTACTCCATTGTGTTTTGGCTGCTGTGTTTGAATGTTGGGTTTTGGCTGCTGTGTTGGCACTTTAGTGATCATGATTGGCTACAGCTCAAACTTCTGTGTCCACTCAATAACAAGTTTGTTGGACAGCACTTATTGGATTGACCAACTTACAGATTAGTGGGAAAGTCCCAAGATATTGGTGCAAATCTGAGGAGGATCATAGGTTTACCCAAGTGAGAAACGTCCAAGAGCTATTTCTAAACAACTGCCGATTTCAGGTAAATCAGTTTATACATACTTTGTTGCAAATGTAAGTACAAGTTGTTGGAATGTATAGCCACGTTGCCAAGGACTGTAAGAAGACCCAAACTATCACCCTGATCTGAGAGGAATTTGCTTCAGATGGTCAAGAACAACCCGAGAACCACCAAGGCTTAGATTTGCCATCTACTGGAAGCTGCTGGAACTCAAGGGTCACTGTCTAAATTCAAGCAAATGTTGTCATGACCTTGATGTCCATTAGGGATGCACTGATCCGATACTGGGTCCGGATAATAACAAAATTAGCCGGGTCAGGTATCGGATAATTAGTCTGATCCAAAGGACCAATTCATTCACAGAACATGATTCTCGAACCGCCGGTGTTCTAGGCTTCATAACCCAGGGTCAGAGTAACTCACAGACATCATACACATATCATAGCAAACAGCAGGATTACCCATATCTCTGTCATCAGCTATGAGCAGGGAATCCAGCTTCTCTTCCATATTTAAGGAGAACAGAGAAGGGTGAGCTGCTTGCTCATAAAACTCCAGCACAGTTATTCATTTTAGTGACCAATAAACCGAAATTGGGTTCATTTCTATTTGTGTTGATTTGTTATAGTTTGTTTTAAGTTAGTAAAGTAATGATTACCGCATCAGGATTGACTTAAGATTGAGGTTATAATTCAACAATGGGATCGGGTATCATGACACGCAAAGTTCATGTAACGGTATCTGTATCGGAACAGAAAAAGAAGAATCGGTGAAACCCTAATATCCATGACAAGTGTACGTGAACCACAACTCTGTGTCCACCTTGTCTGCACTTATAGCACTTTTTCCATTAAGCCCATTCATTCTAACGGTTTTAAGCCATGTTAAAAATGGGTTAAAAAATAGTGACAAAAGGTATGAAGAAAGGTTGGCAAATTCGTCCTTGAACCCCAGACGAACATCATCAGTGGATTTACCACGGCATAATAAGTGAAGGGGGAAATATGAACTATTAGAACAATGTAGGATGAGGCCCTTTTAACACCATTATCTCTAACATGATTAGCGTTCAGCTGTAAGTCAGGCCCCAGTGTGACTTTGACTTCTTGGGGCTGGCAGCGAGCGCTTCAGTGTGAGATGGAGTGTTTTTATTAAGACTCCTATTAAGTCACTTTGCACTGAGCTGGGCTGTACCATCTGCTGTTGTGAAAGCAGTGAAAGCACTTTATGGGAAGAAGGTTTTTTCAGCCCAATTATGATCCAGTGATCTATAAGATGAAGATGGGTAAAGGGATGGGGGAGAGATGGATGGATGGATGGATGGATGGATGGAAGTCTCAGTGGAACAGTCATAAGAACTGGGTCACTTGTCTCGTATTAATGCTCTGACCATACGACTGGTGCGCCCTCGGGCAGGAGGAGCGGCCTTCCATATGAAGAGGACGATGCAGCAGAGATGCCGTGTCAGTAAAAGAGAGGCGCTCTTCTCTGGGATAATGTTGCAGAATTAGTTCAACACTTGTACTACACATAAATACGCATTCAGTAGCATTCAGCTACTTTAAGTTGTAGCCATTATAGACTAGAATAGAGCGGATAAATATGAACTTTTTGGCTCCATATGCCTAATGCCAGGTGTGGCATAAGTTGGGGGTGAAGTGGGGTGGGGATCATCCAACATCCTGACCTCCCTAACGCTCTTGTCGCTGAATGCAATCAAATCCTCAGTGCTCCAGCATATAGTAGAAAGCATTCCCTGGACAGTATATGTGCACACATCTATGTCAGCAGTGGGTGCAACGTAAAGTAGCTGAATGCATTCATTAGATGGGGTGTCCACATACATTTGGACATGAGGTGTGTTTTTGTTGTTTTTATTCTTGCAATCTGTTTATGTTTCTACATTAATGCTCATTTTCCAAAGACCCACTTCTGTGGTTGTGTATATAGGACAAGACCCTAGGAAGAGAATGTTTGGGTCTGAGTTGTCTATACTGTATTAAGATGATCAGACCGTCCGTCAAAACACAAGCTGGCGGTTCTGCGTGGAGTGTGTGGAGTGTGTGATATGTTTTTGGAAAGGCTGTAAAAAGGGAAAGCGTATTCAGAGACCTTGGCATTTTTGTCGAGGTTGAGTTCACAGCTTTGAAAACCGCTGTGGTGAGATGAATGTTATAGCCTCTATGTGAGCGTTTCCTGCTTGGTCACAGAGGAAGCTCTGTCTCTCTTGCTCTTTGTCTGTCTGTCTGTCTGCCTGCCTGCCTGCCTGCCTGCCTGCCTGCTCTGGTTGAAAGTACAGGGCAGAATAGAAATGAAACCTATGTTTGCTGAGTAACTCTATGTTCTATTGTAGCAGTTGCCCAGATATGTGTTATAAGATGACTGTTTGTCATTGCTGGGTTTTAAAAGGTTCCTTTTAAATAATCTGAGTGTTTGACCACAGAGTGTAAATGCATGTGGCTGAAATCTTATTAGGATACAGTTACATCAAAGGCATTTTGCAGATGCTCTTATACTCTTATAGAGCGACTTTCTTTTTTAGCAGCTTCGCTGGTTACTCAGAAAATATCCTTGTAGTTTGGAGACTAGAATCAAGAAGAAACCTCAAGCTAGATGCTGCCAAATGTCTGTATAGATGCCTAGATACACAGTACTCAACATACTCAACATTTTCATGAATGACAAACAAATAAAGGATGTGATGTGTACAATTGTAAGCCTCAAAAAGAGCAAGATAAGTGCTGAATTCCATACTTGGATAGAAATGGGTCTATCTATTGGGATTTGAAGACCCAAGCGTCTCTGTCGGTCCCAGCCAGGGGTAGTTTGTTCCACCACTTGGGTGCCAGGACAGGAAAAAAGTCTCAATAGATGACAGTTTAGGTTTTGACCACCGCCATCAAGTACAGAGGGGCTGGTCTATTCTTGGCTTTGTAGGCCAGCGTCAGGGTTTTGAATCAGCTACAGGAAGCCAGTAAACACAGCAGAGGAGTTACATGGCTGAACTTTGAAAGAACGTTGAAGACAGGTCGTGCCACGGCATTCTGGAGTAGTTGCAAAGGCCCAGTGATGCAGTTGGAAGGGAGTTGCAGTAGTCAAGACTTGAAATGACGAGAGACTGAACAAGCACCTGGGTGACCTCTCCAGAGAGGAAAGGTCGCATTCTCCAGATGTTGTAAAGGAGAAATCCGCAGGCAGGGGATCAAGATAAACTTGGTGGCTGGTACACCTGTCAGTGTGCGTCGGGATTAGGATTAAAAAGGGCTGCGGCTGGCTGTGGGAGAGCGCTAAGGCATTAGGCCTGAATCAGGAAGAAGCGCCTTTATCGTCTGCATGATGGTCCACTCACATGACAGCTGCTAATAAATCTCCCCCAGTGAAATATTCAAGGTCTGCCCCCAGAGTGAGTTGGGTGGGGGAAGGGAAAATGTCTAAGTAGGTGTGTAAGTGAGTCCACACAGTGTGTGCGTATGTGTGAGCGAGCGAGAAAGAGAGAGAGAGATGCATCAATGGTACATCAGTAGTTGACAGGGCAGAGATTGGCAATCACGCTCTCATAGCCTCTCTCAGTCTACCCCCCCCCCCCCCACACACACACACACACACACACACACACACACACACTGTCTCTCTCTCGCTCACACACTTTTCTGCTGCTAAATGCAAGCATAAGTAGCACAGTAATCTGTGTCTTTCTGTCATCTCTCATGTTTGCTTTAAAAACAAATCCTAAATCCCATTTGTTCTTGAGAAACTCTATTTCTCAAGAACTTATTATTCTATAAGGGGGAACTTTTTCTGAGTCTGACCTTAGGACCAATTCTTGACTCATTTGAGGATTTTTGCTGAAGGATCGGGCCTAGGTTCATTTGTTTATGGCTTTTCATTATTTCTGTAGAATACAAACACTCTGGAGTCATTGGATGGCTTCCATGCTCGCAGCAGGCCGTACCAGAGTCCACTTGAAGCAAACCCCCCTAGATTTAATGAAGACCAGAGATCAGGCTTGACCAATCCCCCTAAAACCGTGTGTTTTATTTTGGGTGAATCTGGTAATGTTGGGTCTGTGATTACTGCACCACTATGTGTATGTGTATATATGTGTGTGTATGTATATATATATATATATATATATATATATATATATATATATATATATATATATATATATATATATATACACACACACACACACACACACACATATATATATATATATATATATATATATATATATATATATATATATATATATATATATATATATATGTGTATGTGTGTGTGTGTGTGTGTGTGTGTGTGTATTTTCCTAATTTCAGGATTATTTTATTTTTTAAGACTTTCACATTCCTGGGATGGGCCAGGCATCTAATCTCTGTTGAACAATGTATCAAATGTAGCATACAGTGCGTTATACCCCTGCAGTGTGATTGGTGAAAAGTAGTCTGAGATGTCACGATAACGGCATCTGTTGTAAAAGGTAATACAAAGTTTAACAAGTTTAACCTCACAAGCCTTCCAAAAAGAACAAACCTTATGAATGAATAAATAAAAGCACTGTGAGCGAACAGCTAGCATAACTGGAAAAATTCAACATTCCCGTTTCAAACAACAGAGCTCTCTCACTAGCTCTCCTCAGCTGTAGTTCCGCTCCAACAAAAACTCTGCAGATTTAAGGCTCTATTCGAACTCGCACCCCAGAGACTTTGAGAAGGCTCAATTTCAACTCTCTCCCCAGAGACTCGAGATTAGACTCGGACTTACATAGCCCAGAGATTTGAGGCTTAACATGGTGAGGCGTTTGCACCCCAGAGACTTTCACCTCACAGACTCAAGTGATGACTCAGACCTACACCTGACTTGGGCTCACACCTAGGGTTGCAAAATTCCAGGAATTTATTAATGGGAATGAAATGGGAATGGGAATATTCAAAGCAAAAGGTGAGAAACTTGCATATATCAGATATTATACCAAAACAGTTGAATATCAATGCTGCTCCCCTGAACAGTGAATGTAGGGGGTGTGGTCTCAATAGCCCTTCAGGGTCTAATGTGCCTGGGATTGTGGAGCGCTCTTCAACTGTTTTAGTATCATAACTAATTACATAAGCCAAGATTTTGCTTCAGTGTATTTTTTACCAACTGCATGTACGTTTCTCACCTTTAGTTTAGAATGTTCCCATTTTATTCCAATTATTTCAATTCCAATACATTCCCATAAATTCCCCAAAGTTCCCAAAATTTCCATGGAAAGTTTACATTTTACAATATTTCTAAAGTTCAGAGCTAAAGTTCCCATGGAAAGTTTCTGGTGATTTACTGGAAATTTATTGGACGTTTTCCACGCCTTTGCAACCCTACTCACACCCAAAGACTTCACAGTCTCAGACGCACTCGTACCCCAGCGCCTCAACTCACATTTGCACCTTAGAGACTCTAGGGTCGACTCAGCATCACAGAGATTCAAGACTTGGCTCAGACACGCACCCCAGAGGTTTGTGGCTCGACTTGCACTAGCACTCGCACTCCAGAGCCTCAGAGAATCAAGTATCTGCTCAGACTTGCACTCGCACCCCAGCGCCTCAACTCCGATGTGCACCTTAGAAACCCAAGGGTCGACTCAGACCTGCACCCTAGAGGGCTTGACTCAGACTTGGACCACAGAAACTCAATCCTTAGCTTGGATTTACACCCAGAGACTCTACTTCAGCTCATAGTCTCCAGACTGGAGGTTGGACTCTGGGAGATGAGGTTGAAGAAGTTGGGGAACAACATTCACTCCAGTCATGATAATTGATCATGTAGTCTAATGAAATGCCAGTTTAGCTGTGTTTCTCTCATGCCTTCATTGCTCTGGGCTTCAGCAGAGATTACTGCAACTGATATGCAGTTAGCTGTAGGCAAAATGTGAAGCGATGAATGCTGAAGGAGTATTCTCACAGCTTAAGCAAATGTGTTTCCTTTCATCTCAGAACGCCACCGTTTCGACTCTGGAGAAGATAATCATCATGCTTTTAACTCTATTTTATGCCATCTTCAAATTTCATGTTGTCATGGTACACCCACAGCAGAACCCTGCTCTAACACCAGGAATAGCATCGGGATTAAACACAAGAAAGGGATTTTATCAAAGAGCGAAGTCTGTTGTGAAGTTTAAAGGCTATAGGTGTACGTTAGATTTCAGTAAAGGGTGTTATGAATGTCTTGAAGATTTGCCGGACCTCTGGGGCTGGTAGGTTCTCTGGTCATAGATGAGCAGAAAGAGAGGGAAGGTGACTTACAAAAAATGCAAAATAATGTAAGTCACTGTTTAGTCATGCCAGTGGTTTAGCAGTGGTAGACACTAATTATTTATTTGAGTGTCCCCCCATATCTCTGTAAAACCCTAAAATATTGCAGTGTGACCCTTTCTCTGGTATAGTTTAAGCCTGGCCGCCTAAGCCGTTGCTTCACTCTGCAGCTTTGGCTTTTCAGAACATTCTTTTTGAGAAACCCTTAGGGGTCGTGGATGTCCCAGGGTCATGCTGATGACCTTTGTCCTGTTCCAGATGTGCCTCCGTCCTCAAACAAACTCAAAGCTGCTCACTTGGGAGAGGCTGGGACACCAGGGTAGCAGAGAAACTAGGCTAAACGGAACTGAATATTAGATTACTCTTTTGAACTTTTTGGTTAAGATGATGATGGTTTACATTGATTTGTGTGTGTGTGTGTGTGTGTGTGAAGATTGCAGACCACATTCTGAAGTGACTGCCCAAAAGACAATGTGATTGTTTTCTTGTAGATGCAAGATCTCTCTTTTTGACCTAAATAAGTGCAGCAGATACAGTTTACTGAGTTAGTACTTATTTGGAGCCTAGTTTTCCCAAAGCATCATAAGTATATGTATTATTGTAAAGGTTATTTCATGAATAGTTTACTGTGCTAATATCTTATGTTACTCAGCCATGATTCAGCCCAGGTTCCCAGTTAACATCTGTAAAATCTGTGATGTTGTGATGCTAATTTCGTTTCGTTTATTCATCGTGGCAGAATTTGAAAGCAGATCCCGAGCAGTTGTTCACAAAGCTGGAGCGCATCGGCAAGGGCTCGTTTGGCGAGGTCTTCAAAGGCATTGACAATCGGACACAGAAGGTGGTGGCCATCAAGATCATTGACCTGGAGGAGGCAGAGGACGAGATCGAGGACATTCAGCAAGAGATCACAGTGTTAAGCCAGTGCGACAGCCCTTTCGTCACCAAGTACTATGGATCCTACCTTAAAGTGAGCAGCAAAAAAGCTTCTGTCTGTCTCTCTGTCTATATGTATGTCTGTCTATTGTATAGAGTAGTTCAAGTTACAGGGTGTTTGACCTAGTGTCATGTATATGCCTGCATACATGTATATATGTGTGTGTGTGTGTGTGTGTATATATGTACGTAAACGTCCGGGGTGAATTGGAGTAGCACTGTATAAACAGTATATTTTACATGTACTGATCCAGGGACAGATGTAGCAGACCAAAGTTAGTTTAGTCATTTCAGGACACTCTGGAGACTGTGGTGGCAGCTAGACCATTGTTAGTACACACAGGTACGTGACACAGTGCCGTGCTCTCTTGTCTGTGCAGACAGACTTTCCCTTTTATGGCAATCTGCTGCTGGAATCTCTCCCGCAGTGAGGATTTAGGAATAGCCCATGTCCTGGATTTAAGCTACTCTAGTCGGCATTGACTTCCAGAATCATTAAAGAATGTTCAGAACCACACAACAAGGGCATCAAAGCCTACTTTGCAGCTTAGCCGAGTAACCAAACATGATATTGAATATATCCTCCTTAAATATTCGGCATGGGCACACTTGGAGTCGGACTTAACGAGGCAAAGACTTCTCCTCTCTCTTCGACCGCGGCAAGAAGCAGATCTTCATGCTTTTTGAAGTTCGATTTTGGGTTGTAATTTCCGAAACTAACTTGCCAGAGTGTTAGGATGGGAAGCAAAGATGTGGGCGTGTGTGTGCCTTGTGATCAAAGGCCCTCCTCCCCACCATGTAACCCGCGTATTAAATCAGCCACGGAGATGCAGTTTAAAAGCTCTTTTTTTTTTTTTTTGCAGTTCTGTGAGGCAGTTTGTGCACTTCAGAGAGAGTTATCTGAGGCTGCTTTAGGGGAAAAAGCAGAGCCCCAGGCATCACCCAGTTTCAGCGCTGCTGTTGTTCCTCTGTTACTATTCGTAGGAGAAAATGTGTTGATGTCGCTAATGAGTGTTTCTTTAAAGCAGCATTATGTAGCATTTTACTTTAAGATAACTGCTCAAAGGTGCTCCCAGTGGCTCAGCAGTCTATTGCACTACCTATGGCTTTGGGGTTGCCAGCCATGCCGCTTTGCCATTGGTGCCCTGAGACACAAGTACAAGTACAAGTCTCTCTCTCCTCTCATCCCTCTTAAAGCAGTTGTCCGGCACAGGCATCTGTTAGCTTGTGCAGTGGAGCTTTCCTCTGAGCGTGTCGGCTGCATGGTGATGGCACACTGGCAGCAGTTGCGGTGGCTGGATTTGCATGTATCTGAAGAGGCCAGGGTTAGTGTGTGGCCGTAGCATTTCACAGGCACGAATTTACCCAGTTCAACAGCAACAGCCATGTTGGAGCATTATCAGTAACTAAAACTACATCTTTCTTAGTGATCTGCAGTTCCTCTGCTACAGTCCTAAACAGCTCTGTGGTGAAATTCTGTGGTAATGGACGTCCACACATCACACGTTACAGCTATCCTACCTGTTTCTTCAGTGGTTTCATGATTTCGGTTTTGGTCTTGTTGTAGACTGTGGAGATCGCTGTGTCAGTAAAATATCTTTGAGACAATATCTTTGCTGTATCTCGTCTCTAAAGTGAGCAGCATGGCGAGAAAGCCCTGGTTCTCAACAACTGGCTTTAAGTCCTAGGCAATAAAAGTTGCTAGTTTTTACTTCGTTGTACAGAGTTGAGTGGAAGCTTTGACATCGCTTTGCAGGTCTTTGTTTGGCAGCAACAAAAAACAGCCAACGTGCTTCCATACGCTAGCTTTTAATGCAGAGGACGTCTGTTGGATTTCTCACTCATCCCTCAGTGTCTTTATGTGCATGCCTCATATTGCCTGGTACATCTCCGTCAACATTACATAATCAGTAAACTTCTAGAAAATCTAATTTTGACATGTATTCGAATTGTCCACATTGTGATGCATTTAGGAATCAATTTTTCCCTCCACCCCTAGTAATTAGTCAGTAGTTTTAAAGAAGTTTTATTGTGAATTGTAATGCAGCTGGTGCTAAGTTCAGGTGGTGGCTTCCATTCTGTTTATATTGATAACTGCCAAAAATCATTTAATGTGTTTACCTGCACTTTAGTAATCTGATAATGGATAAAGTGTGTCAGTCAGTCAGTAATCCGGTTTCTTTCTAAATACATGTATGCACAATTGTGGTTACTTTTGCAACCTTTGATTAATGGCTTGAATATGACCTGATAAATATTTATTTGGGAAAGTTTTGGTGGGTAGCATATACTGCTATCCTTCTTAAAGCTTGTTTACTGCTTTACTGCTGAAGGTGCCTCGTTCATCTGTACAAACAATTATGCTCAGGATGTCCCAGAGATGACCGTGCTTTGGTCCGAAATGTGCCCAAATCAACCTAAAAACAAAAGCAAAAGACCTTGTAAAGAAGCTGGCTGAAGCAGGTAAGAGTGTGTCATTATCCACAGTGAAACAAGAACTGTAGAACTGCCAGGAAGAAGCCATTACTCCAAAAGAAACAGAAAAAGACAGATTAATGTTAATGCACACGGGGACAAACACCTTACTTTTTGGAGACATGTCCTGTGGTCTGACAAAACTGAAATTGAACTGTTTAGTCTTAATGACCATCGTTACGTTTGGAGGAAAAAGGGGGAGGCTTGCAAGCCTAAGAAAACCATCCCACCTGTGAAACACGGGGGTGGCAGCATCATGTTGTGGGATTGTTTTGCTGAAGGAGGGACTGGTGCACATCACAAAATATATGGCATCATGAGGAAAGAACATTATGTGGAAATCCTGAAGCAACATCTCTAGACATCAACCAGGAAGTTAAAGCTTGGGCACAAATGGGTGTTCCA
Organism: Salminus brasiliensis; assembly: GCF_030463535.1. Classification (NCBI taxonomy): domain Eukaryota; kingdom Metazoa; phylum Chordata; class Actinopteri; order Characiformes; family Bryconidae; genus Salminus; species Salminus brasiliensis. The sequence continues at coordinate 7,837,603 of NC_132884.1, forward strand.
AATGGACAGTGACCCTAAGCAGACTGGCAAACTGGTTACAAAGAGGCTTAAGGAGAACAAAGTCAAAGTTTTGGAGTGGCCATCACAAAGCCTCAGTCCTATTAAAGAGTTATGGGCAAAGCTGTAAAGGCATGTGCAAGCAAGTCGGCCTACAAACATGGCTCAGTTACACCAGTTCTGTCTGGAGGAATGGGCCAAAATTCCTGCCAGCTATTGTGAGAAGCTTGTGGAAGGATATCCAAAACGTTTGACCCAAGTCATACAGTTTAACTGCAATGGTACCAAACACTAATGAAATGTATTCAAACTTTTGCCTTTGAAAAAAGTAATAAAAATGACCATAACAATTTCCATTATCATTATTCTGGTATTTAGCAAATAGAAATAAATTTGGTAATTCTAATTGACCTAAAATGGGAAAAGTTTATTCTAATTTCATGTCAGACAGTGAGAAAAAAATGCATATGTTTATTTTTTATATAGTGTATGAAAACTTCTGGTTTTGTGTGTGTGTGTGTGTGTGTGTGTATAATCTCACCAAGTTTTAAATAATAAGATATTTTTGATCATCTAAAAGTTGGCCGTCATTCTCAAACCGCACCGACACCCTGCTCTCACACAGGAAGAAACACACATAGCAACACTTCACACTGTGACACCTTAACCCATCAATACTGATATGCTGTAAAGGCATTCGTTGTAGGGGGTCTAGGCTGTTTACTGTGACCACATTTGAACTTATGAACTGCGTAGTGGAGTGGAGTCGATATTACATGCATAGCAAAAATAACTTTCAGTGCAGTTTCTGTTTGAGAGGGATAGATGAGTAAAGCAGCTGCAGGTAGTTCTGAAAGAGAAACCCAAAAGATGATGATTATTTACTTTAGGAACGTTATGTGCTGTTTCTAATATAGTCTGGTATATTCAAAGCAGCTCGTAGCGCGCCTCAAGTACATCATGTTCTGTCTCTGTATAAGCCACCAGGAATATGTTTCAAGCCTCACAGCACATGCACTCATGATGTCTTTCCTCCCTGATTTTTTCCTCATTTCATGATTTCTCTTTTTCCCCACCCTCATATCAGCAGCTAATTATGGATTAGGTTTAGACACGCCCACATCAGTCTCACTGTCCAGGGAAGACGTTTGTTGTTCGTAAGAATGTTGATGGATTTTTGCTCATCTAATGCGTCTCCTCCCCCTCTCTGCTTTCAGGGCACAAAGCTGTGGATCATTATGGAGTATCTGGGTGGGGGATCCGCCCTGGATTTGGTGAGTAATAGCAAAAGTCCTTCTAGGAAAATCTGTTCACTCAGTGGCCATCTTGGCAATGCCCCCGGGCAGTTGTTTCCAGTCTTGCATGACAAGCCTGTGATCTCTCTGAATGAGCAGAGACCTATAAACCCCAGACTGAAAACTGCATTACCATTTTAAAAAAAAAACCCTTTAAAATCATTGGTTATATTGTTGCTGTTTGTGTTAAATGCCACAGAATAATGTCCCCCCTTCCCTTTTTCCCTTTTCTTTTAGCATCTTTTTGTTTTGGCTACTCTACTCTACAAAACTGATGGTGTTGTTCCCCTGGTGGTTTCCTGTAGTCAGTTGGCTTATTTAGATTGAATTTCATTAACCATTGCATTATTCAGTATGTACAGTAAATTAGTCAGTATCCTCTATGAATTTGTCATTATCTACTATGAATTATTCGAGATCTACTATTGATTATTCAGTAGTATGTGTCTGGGCAGAGAGGTATTTGTGTCGATCAGGGCTCAGTTCCAGGACTAGGCTAAATCCCTGTTTGGAAAAGTCAACCTTATATGTCCAAATGTTTGTGGACACCTCTTCTAATGAATGCCTTCAGCAACTCTAAGTTGCATCTATTGCTAACACAGATGTTCAAATGCACGCACATACAGCTTGTCTAGCCCCTGTAGAGAAGTATTGCCATTAGATTAGGACTCTCTGGAGCAGATAAACATAAACCTATTGGCATCATGCCTAATGCCAGTATAACGGTATAACACCAGCATTGGCCACAGCTCACTGGTGCTCCATTCAATACTTTTGGGATGAGGTGGGGTGGTGATCCTCCAACATTATAACCCCACTAATGCTCTTGCCACTGAATGCAAGCCAATCCTCACAGCAATGCTCCAAAATCTAATAGAAAGCCTTCCCTGGAGAGGGAAAATTAATTGCGGTTGTATTGCCAACTTTATATAGTGACTAAGGTGTTGAGTCATTTGTCTCCAAGGAACTCCAGGAACGTTATCAGATCCAGATTTTTGACCACATGCTAAAGCTGTCTGTGTACTTCTTCCCTCTTCAGCTAAAAACCTTCAAACGCTCTCTTTCAGTTGGAGCCCGGAGCTCTGGACGAGACTCAGATTGCCACCATCCTGCGGGAGATCCTGAAGGGCCTGGAGTACCTGCACTCGGAGAAGAAAATCCACAGAGACATCAAAGGTACTGCTGCCTGTTGTTCTGCAGTCGTCATGCTGCCTGCAGAGAAAAGGCCAGTCAGCTACAGGCAGGCTGTGCCACAAGGCTCTAAGCCAGTGTAGCAATGCCACAGACAGTTAAGCTTAAATGTGGGTACAGGACTGTGGGAGCAGGTAGAGTGTTGATGTTGATGACTAAGCAGTTTCTTTCTCAGCCAGAAAGGCCACGGACTGTTAAATGTGCTTTCACTGTCTGATGTCTTCTCTATAGGCTTCATAGGGCTCTATAGGCTTCTCTATAGGCTTCCCTATGGCAGTGTACAGTGTAGCATGAGCTAGTCCACATAAGGGCATTCCACACTGGCTAATGAATGTCATTTAGGCTGTTTATACCTGCATTAGCATACACTTTAGTATCACATCACGTTTGGATTTCATTTGACCGCATGAAAAGCCAGGTATAAACAAGCCCAGGACTTTTGGTTGGACTTTGATTGGATCACTCATACCTCACATTACACTTTATAGGTGGCCTGTGACTGATCTGGACCACATTTTGCACTAGGGCTGCCATTTTCTAGCGACGGTTTTATGGATTAGTTGATTAATCAAAATGATCCATTTTCCTCCAAAATGTCAAAGGGAGCATTTTATTCTTTTTATTTTGACAACAATGGAAAAGTTCAAATCTGGCAAATCCAGAGTGAAAGTTCATGCCGGACCACCTTGATGAGAAACTGCAGGTTACATGAAGGAAAACAGAAACTATGCACTTTCTTAAACTTAAAATGAAATTCGTATCTCAACGCATTTTGAAAAAAAGTGAAAAGAATCCAGCCAAAATACATCCGGATACGATCAATACGATACAAAAAAACGTTTTGTCTGATGCTATGTATGATCATGATTTGTTCTACCAAGAACCACCACAGCTTTACAGTATGTTAATTGTAATTGAATTACTTCACTCCAGAGAAGCATCTAAATATAGGATGTCTTGCTCAAATTCCTCTAGCAACACTCCGCTTCCCCACAGGTAAAAACATAACCTCCCTCAGTTTGAGTCTGTGCTATTTCGGGCAACATTTATTACGTAACCCCCCTCCCCCTCCAGTCAGTTTCCTAGCTAGGGGCTAGGTAGTCATTTCTCTAGCTTGGTTCTTTTTTTTTTTTCCTTTCTTTCAGAAGAACTTTGTGCACACACACATACACACAAACACAGCTGCAGAAAGAGAATATTTCTAAGTTTTCTACAATTCAGCATATATTTATGTTTTGTCATCGGTCTAAAAGTGACGTTTTGGTGCATCCTTGTTGCTACTTCATGCATCTCACCTGTTTTTGATTAACATTACAGTGACCTGGTTCATGAAATGTCTGCAGAAACATGATCGCATGTTTACACTGTGTTACACCAAACCTAACTAAAATATTTAATATATTTAATGAGTTTGTTGAAGTTCCTAGATGGTCCCAAATGGAACCTTGAAAATGATTGTGTTTTTGTGTGTGTTTTCCAGCGGCAAATGTACTGCTGTCTGAGCAGGGGGAGGTCAAGCTAGCGGACTTCGGTGTGGCTGGTCAGCTGACGGACACGCAGATCAAGCGCAACACATTTGTGGGCACGCCATTCTGGATGGCACCAGAGGTCATCAAGCAGTCTGCCTATGACTCAAAGGTCAGGGTGGTTAGACACAGAGTGGATGTGACATCAAGTCACATGTAAACTTGTCTGATTTTTGGCAGAATGTGCTGTTTTGAATGAATAATATGTTGTTCATATGGATTCACCCAACCCATAAATATAGTTTTTCCTTGTTATGGGTCAATTAAGACAACACAAAAAAGTCATGTATCGTGAGGATTGGATTTCTAAGCTGAGATGACCGAGTTGGATGTGGGTTATATTGATTTTAATGGACTGTTGTAAATTGCATCACAAATTGGGATCATAGGTGTCCAGGCACCATGCTCCATTATGGAGCATTATGGGCAGTTTTGTTTTATTTAAATAGCCTTGTTTAAAATAGACGGGGGGGGTGGATTTGTGAATGACTTGACAACATTTATCAATGACTCAAACATTTACATAATTGTTGAACTCAATGAACAACATATTCCACAACAGTTTTCCTTGTATTTTAGTTTTAGTGAACCACAGTACCCCAGAATTTCCATGTTAAAATCCCAGGTTATCTCATAGGAACGGTTCAGCCAGAGCCCACTGCAGGGATCTGATTTCTGAGCTTGACACCTTTTTTTCAGTGCTCATGAGTTTCCATGATATGAACACCCTTATTATTTTTTTCAGTCGCCAACTCTCAATGAACACCACATTCCCAGACACAGATTAAGCACAGTCATGGATTTTTGTAAATCGATACTCAAGACATGATTCATCCTCTGCTCTTAAGGGTAGGCTTTGTGTGTGGGAAGAGCCCTTATTTGTACCCCTTCATTTTCTTTGTGTGAAATCCACAGCCTGTCAAAAGTTTGGCCTGCTTGCTTTCTGTTGATGGTGTTTATAGTAGTGTTTGATTTCCACTGCACCTGAAAAGGTTCTGCTAACATAAAACATCTTCATGTTCATCAAAGTATTTTCCTTGGTATTAGGAGTATTTTTGCTGACTAATGGTTTGACAGTTTTTGTTTCTGTCAAAAGCACACTTGAAAGGTTTGAGTGCTGGTGGGGGATAACAAGCATTGGCCCGGCTTTATTAGCATTTACGAATGATCTATGCTGCCAAACGTTTGAGAAGCAAGAATGCATTCTGAATATTGAGCATTTTGTGTATTGGATGAGTCACATTGTGAACCATCGATATCGGTTGCCAACAGCTGCGCATAATTCCATAGACTCCTGGACTGGGTGTGTTCTCTTATCTGTGCCTTCTCTCTCTCTCTCTCTCTCTCTCTCTCTCTCTCTCTCTCTCTCTCTCTCTCTCTCTCTCTCTCTCTCTCTCTCTCTCTCTCTCTCTGTTGTGGGCTGCAGGCTGATATCTGGTCTTTGGGCATCACTGCGATCGAGCTCGCTAAAGGGGAGCCTCCCCACTCTGACTTGCACCCCATGAAAGTGCTCTTCCTCATCCCAAAGAACAACCCACCCACGCTGGAGGGCAACTACAGCAAACCACTCAAAGAGTTTGTGGAAGCCTGCTTAAACAAGGAGCCCAGTTTTGTAAGTGTCCTCCATGGGATTTCACTTGCCTTCAGATTGTGTCAGTATATGGTAACTGGGACCACGATTTGATCCACCACACATTACTGGGGCGCTCATACTCAAAATCTCTGTTTCAGCTCAGGGGGAGGGACAGCAGGCAAAGCTTGATGACAGAACCAATCAAAATCTCTGTTTTAGCAGTTTTGGCTATAAATGGTAAACCTCAACTGCAGGACTGATCAGATCTCTGATGCAGCATTTGGGCAATGCATTTCTGGAGCAATAAAACCTGCATAGTAGTGCTGCGTTCAGCTAGAGCTTGTTCTATAAACTTCTATCCTTCAATGTGGAAGAGTCAGCAACACTGAAGTACCTTTGTGGTCTATTACTGTATTCACTCTCTTAAATTCTCTCTCTCTAACTCTCTAACTCTCTCTCTAACTCTCCCTCAATCTCTCTCTATAACTCTCTAACTCTCTCTAACTCAGAGACCCACAGCCAAAGAGTTGCTGAAGCACAAGTTGATTGTGCGCCATGCTAAGAAGACGTCCTACCTGACTGAGCTCATAGACAGATACAAGCAGTGGAAGACTGAGCAGTCTCGAGAAGAGTCCAGCTCGGATGAATCCGACTCGTAAGTCCCTCCGAGAGTTAACATAAAAAGTTTTAAAATGTAAAGTTCACTCTGCAGTGTTTACAACTTATGTATGATTTACAACCATCAAATCAAGTTTGATTTGTGAATACAAACTCCTGAGGATGGCAGGATGCTGTACTGTCATTCTGCAGTTGAAACAGCAGCGTGGTGTAAAATGCATTCTGGAATATTTGGCTGTCGAAAGTTCACACACGTCACCTCCTGTTGCATCCTCGATAACGCAGGCCGTGCAAGAACGCATCCGGGCGTTTGGACTGTACATGGCTGCATGCAGACTTTTGAACAGCATGATCTTTCACAAGTCCACAAAGATGCAGATTGAGAATTGGTTTGATTAGGTTAATGAAGTGTGCTGGATTTGGGTTGGAGGAGAAATCCACAAACCTTAATCTCTAGGATGAGCATTGGTGACCGCTGCATGTACATAAACGCACACAAAATCTTACAAGTGGACATCCAGAGGTGAAAAAAGGTGGAACATAAGCCCTTTAACTGGCTGCAAACCTGCTGCTTCTCTTTGCATTTCAACGTGCCCACCTCATTTCCATGCATGCTCTGTTGGAAAGGAAAATAAGTCCTTGTGAAATTTACCCAGAAAAGTCAAGCTTACCGCTCTACCCTAAAAGCTTTGCGCCGTACTCTGCTTACTTAACAGCACTTTCTCGGCAGCTGTTTATAAGAATTCGTAATGACACCCATGAGCTGCCAGCATCAGAAAAGCCAGTCTGCAGAATCGAATTCTGTTATAAATTTGTGTAAACTACTTGAAATGCATCCCTTTCGTGTAACGTCACTCACTCTGTCTCCCTCTCTGTGTCTCTCTTCCTCTCAGGGAGCCGGATGGACAGGCTTCTGGGGGAAATGATTTTGGCAGTGATGAATGGATTTTCACCATTCGGGAGAAAGACCCCAAAAAGCTGCAGAACGGAGCCAGTCTAGCAGGAGAGCCGGTACAAGACGAAGCATGAAATCATATCCCATTTCACAGTTATTGTCAGTAGTGCTTCTGATTTTATGCTGAATGTTTTGTGTGCGCTTCTTTTGGGACAGGACCCTCCCAAGAGGCCGTTGTCACAGAGCCTGTCCACCATCATCACTCCTGTCTTAACAGAGGTATGATATTAGTGAAAATAGTGTAAAATTAAAAAATCTGATATACACAACCTCCCCTGGCACAAATGTAGCAGTTAGACATGGTAAATATAAAGAAGCCTGGATTTTGTCCATGTGTCAGTTGCTATAGATAACAGTAGATTGTAGTATCAGAGGAAAACATGAATCGGCAGAGTTGAGAATGACACAGATTGAGGTAAGTGTGGGATGGTTTAGGCTTGCAGACTGCACTGTGCTATGTGGTGAGCCTAAGCTTCTGTTAGTTGTTAGCTACTTTGGCCTTTGCAGCTCCGTGTAACTCAAGTGCCAAACTAAACTCCAAGTAGTTCTCCCTTACACAAGGGGAAATTTGTGTAAATTAGATTTTCCACTGAACCTTCTCTTTAACACCCACGGTTCCGCCGTGTTTTAAAGACATAAATCCCCTCCATCAGCTGCTGATTTAACTTTGTTAAGGGATTTTTAAAGAGGAGCGTAGAGAGGCTTCAGGCTCCCTGACTAATCAGTGTAGAGGGATGCAGGATGGAGAGTGGGAAAAGGATCTGGGCCAGAGCTGTGGCTGCACTAATCCATTTCTCTGCTGCGGTCCCCCCACCGTGTGCTGTACTCTGCGTAGCTTAGGAAGCTAAATTACCTTGTTTACCCCCTCAAAGACTCGTCTCAGATTTGACTGTAAGATCTACATTGCCATTACTAAACCTGTATCTGTGCGTCATCAGCTTAAAGAGCAGGGCGGTGAGGTCACAGTGAAGCCTGATGTGTTGGATGAGTTGGGAGAGGCCATTTTCCTTGCTGAGGAGGCATATCCAGGGATTTCTGATGTCATGGTGACCCAGCTCCTACAGAGACTCCAACGGTAAATCTTTTTTTTTTTTTGGGGACCTATTTCTAAACTAAGGAGAGGACTGTAGTTCTGAGCAGTATGTCCAAATATTTTATGTAATATTAAATCAGACGTGGTAAGTTTATGGAGCGGAAGTACTGTCACATTACCACAAGATGTCTGTAGTACATATGACCGATTCACACAGGATAAGAGATCTCCGTATAGTGTACAGAGGCGGACGTCATACTAGTTGAATTACATGACATGCCATGACGCACAAAAAAGCTTGCATCTGATCACAAGACAGAAATTGAAAATTAATACATTTATAATATTTGTTTTACATAACCAATTAGTCAGCTTTAATTAGCATTGTTGTTAGCTTAAGAATTTTCAGACAGCAGTCAACATCATTGCATTAAGCAAAAACGTTTTGGTCCTTTTACATGTTTTCTGTTCAGAATTGCCGTAGAATTTGATGGAATGTTTATTAACATAGTAATTAGTATTAGGGTTGCGTAATTACCTTTTTTTCACACTGTCTAAAAATATTACTGTGGATTACTGTATTACTGAGGGCACGGACTAACAGAAGCTGTGCAAGTAGTGCAGATGGTTATATATTTATATGGTTCTAAAAAAAGTCTGAGAACAATTGCAAATGTTAAACTGCTCTGAATCAGGAGAGAGACACTGGTAAGCATTAGCTCAGTTAGCATGATAATCTGCTAACCACAGAGCAAGTTTAAGTCTGGATGACTTGAACTTGAGTTTGTGACTCAGATTAAGCGACTGTTAAAAGGACAGAGATTGTTTTTCTCATGGTTTGGTTCTGTATCCCACTCTCTAAGCTACACTCTACATATGTAGCTACAAGTATAGCCTGGAGCAGCTTCTCTTGTCGAGAGACTTTTGTTGGAGTTTGATTTGTTTTCAGGCACATCTAGTAGGTTTCCCTTTTGTTTAAACTCGGGGCATCGATAGACTCAAAGCTATTGTGTACGTTTTTGTTTTGTTTTGTTTTTCCTCCACCCACCTTTTACCTGTTTTTAGAGTGTGACCTCACCAATCAGTGAGCTACCACAGTGCAGCCCTTGTATTTTGATCAGAGACCAGATATTTATAACAGTGAAATCTATTACATTTTTTAAATATGATGGAGCCACTGTTATGGTATGGTTATGCATGGCTACCAATGGAACTGGGTTGCTGGTGTTTGTTGGTGTGCATTTCACTACTATAGTCCTACTATAGTCCGAGTTCTTTCCTTGTCATTAGAGTAGATGCCCTCAGACATTGGATCAGCACCTAAACTGAAATGTTTTTCTCCCCAAAGGTTCTCTAGAGCGAGGACATCTTCCTCTTCCAATCCATGATCGGTCCACTGAAAATGTCCATCACACTGCAGCCCCTTCCCCCCCAAGCATCAGCTCAGTGAGTCCCAACACCAGCAGCCTCTGTGACGTCTCCCCTGGAGAACCACCCCGTCCTTCAATCGCTTCAACAGAAGTTCTCAAGCTCCTCAAGCTTCCTCTATTTTTTTTCCTCTTTTCTTTTACAAACTCCTGGGACTGTTGGAGAGAGAGAGAGGGATAGAGGGAGGGTGTGGGTAAATGAGTGAGTGAGTGAGTGTACGAGTGTGTGTGGGTGCGAAAACTGTGCGTATAAGCATTAGGCTGCATAGCAAGCTGACTAAAGAGCAGCTGTAGCTCATTTAGCGGAGAACAGTGTGTGGCAGAAGATTAGCACGCTTGCCAGCGAACAGCCCATAACGCGTGGAAGCTTCTGCAATCACTGCAACGTCACCAAGCAGAAGCCACCGCTGCAGCCCTAAAACAAGCAACCATGAAGAAGTAGCGTGCATGGCTCCGAACAAACAAGCAAGCATGTGTGCATGTGTGCGGACGGGCGAGTGCGTATGTGTATCTGAGCCCTCATGCGAAAGGAGATTGCAGTCTTGCTGAAATCTCAGGTAACGTGCTTTGAGTGGACGCAGGCATCCAGGTAAGACGGAGAGCGCTGTGGTTAGGATTTGTGTACAGACATGTATATAGTCTCAGTTTTACACACCTTTGGATTATGGATTTTTGCAAATGAATCACTGTGTACAGAGGGCCACAAGCTTCTGTAGATAGTTAGTTTAAGAAAAATACAAAAAAAGAGAAAGAGAGAGAAAAGGTAAATATTTAAAAAACCAAGCCTCTCAAATGGCCATTACTGATCTTGCCTTGCCTTTTTATCAAATGTACATTTTGGAGGTGCTCTGTTAATTTTAATATGAAATTAAAGGGTTTTACTCATAAAAAATGCTCTTTATCCTATTCAAGCTGACTTTTTGTATTTCCTTCAGTTTCCAGAGCTGTTCAGCAGCAGCAGGTCCAAATTCACAAATACAGCTTGAAACAAATACTGAAAGAATTGCAGCCAAAACCTTTACTTTTGTTGTCGTGTCTGTTTAAAGCCTGCCCCATTCTGGAGTAAAATTCTTTGTACAAGGAAAGTAAGGGATCATTATGTGAAGCCTATCTGCCAAACATGGAAACACTGTTCTGGGGTGGGATGCATAGCTACTCCTATTCTGTGAAATGCTGCAAAATGGATGGATTGGCGCTTCCCTGTACAGGTGGATAAAGACTCCGAAGCGGCAGGTCCACGTTTACAGACTGCAACAGATACCGAAAGAAATGCAGTGAGATTAAAGGAGAATTCTGGCCAGCATGAAGAAGGAAAGTAAGGGTTCATTATCTAAAGTGCATCACATCTGTCAAACATGGTGGAGGCACGGTTACAGGAAGGGCATGAATGGTTGCCAATACCAGTGCATTTCTGCTTATATTCAGGGAAATGCTGCAAAACAAATGCCACTTCACTGTATGCAGATGTACAAAGACTTAAAGTACTGTGAAAGCAGCAAATTCAGCATTTTAAAAAGGTTTACATTTTATACATTTTATAAATGTTTTCCCTGAATTTGTTCCCTAAATGTATCAATTATTAAAGAGCATTAAAGTAGGTTCATTAATCAGATTTTAACTCCAAGCATACTCCCAATTCAGCCACTCAAGGACTAGTGATGACAGTAGATGGATGTGTGCGTGATGCATTCTTTATTGAAGTACTTGGTCAATGGTTGATCACCATTTTTGGTTGTATTTTACAATTTATTGCACTAGATACATATTAATGCACACAGCTCCTCTCGACTTTACATACAATACAAAACACTGTAATACTACAAAATACATACAGCTTTATACTAGTTAAATACAACTGCTAAATTATTTGCATTTTACATGTTTCAATACCTTGTAAAAATATATTTAGGACACAATATTACATATTAGAATTACTCCAGATTTGTGAATTGACATGAATGTGTAATTGGAATGCTCAACCTTCCTTTAAAAGAACAAAGTTTATGAAATCTGAGCAATTTTCCCGTTTTTGGTGAGGAAGCAGCACACATCAGTCTCCAGCTTCCAAAAGAGACCAGTTCAATTGCCCTGTTCTGAAGCAAGACTTCAACAACTACATACCAAAGACACTCGGTCGCAGACAACGCCACTTTCCCAAACCCCATCCCTCTGGCTATGGCAATAGTCCAACACATGCTTACTCTTCTTCTTCATAGAAAAAATGCCCTTCTGAGCTGGTCCAGGAGCAGCTTATACCCTGATGATGATCTCAATCTCAACCACTAAATGCTAAAAACCCAACACAGCAGCTCCCAGACCAGCAGAAACATCTTTAAGGCAGCAGGCAGCAGGAAGACGTGAAGGTGACGTGAGGTTTAGATCTTGGTCTGTTTGAGTTGCTCAGGCTTCTCGCTCATCTCCAGCTCGTTCTTCTTCTTCTCCTCCTTCTCTTCAGGGTTTTGTTCAGCAAACTTAGCCTCGATCTCAGCCGGGTCAATGTAGGTGTAGAAGTAGGCCATGATGGAGAAGATGATGCACACGCACACCAGGAGAGAAGCGAAGAGCACGTATTCGGCCCACTGTGGATCACACACAGGGTCAGTCAGCAATGAGCTACTTTTCTTAGGGTTTACAGTGTACTCAAATAAGAACATGCTGTTGTAAACCAAAGGGACAGGAGGATATTAATATTCACACTAAATATAAAAACTAATGCAGTCAAGCTGCTCATTTTTTGCACTGCCCCTGCTGCAACATCACTGGGCAACCAGCGTGCCTGGAGGGAGGCGCTGCACACCCAGCTTCAATGCCCCAGCCTGCAGATGCCAATTGACAGCCAGCGCTGCAACGGGGCGGAGATGTGGGAGGAGAGCGCCATCTACCCTCGGCTGCTGATGGCTAGCAGCATCACTGGGATTAGAACCAGTGATCCTCTGATCATGGTGACAGCGCTGTCCTTACTTAAGTCAACTAAATTAGCAGCATCATAACTTACAAAACAAATTAAGTGTATAATTAAGGTATAAGCTATGTCATGAAAGGAGAAGTGGCAGCATATTTATATTTAAATGTGCAGTTTTTAAATATATAAAGGGATGCACTAATTCATATTTTGATATGCAGTAGTATATTATGTATACAAGGGTTCTAATAATAAATATATTTATATTGGAATTAAATAATGATTTTTATAAAATATATTTTGTTTTGTACTTGCACATCTGTAAATCTGCTTTGCATACAGTGATCCATATCTTAATGTACATTACGTGTAAAGTTGTAAAAATATCTATATGCTGCTGTTTCTCCCCTCCAGAGTCTCAACTAGACCTGCTTCTGTGGTTTCACATACTTATCTATAAAAATGGACAACACTGAAGCTTCAAGATACACTAATGCAGTGCAGTGTACTTCTGTGCATATTTATAGATAAGAGCATGTCGCACAGAACAGTGTCAAAAACCACATAGTGAAGTCAAGTAGAAGCAACAGTGTGAGGGTTTCTGCATGTAGTCTGCATCACCATGCTAACTGGGGGCTGTTAGCTCTGGTAGCCCTGTGTCTCTAATGCAGAACTCGAGAAGCGTATCTCACAGGATAAGCAAATAACTAGTTCTCTTAGCTGAATGTATCGAGGCCGGTCATGGATGGATTTCGAGTAGAAATGTCAGTACCTGCTCAGGGAGCTGGCCTGCTTCAGCCACAATCAGCACTATGATGTTCCCCACGGCAACGGTCAGCAACCAGCCAGCCTGAAGGACTGACTTCATGTTGCTGGGTGCCTGAAAAAAGACATAAATTGTATGATCAGTCAGTACAAGCTTTAGGTTTAACACGCTGTGGTAAACAGAACAGACTACAGCCTCTTACCTGTGAGTAGGAGAACTCTAGACCCGTCACAGAGAAAACCACTTCTCCCGATGTCATGAGGAAGTACTGGGGGATCTGCCAGGCCATGTGGATGGTGTTGGGCTTAATGTCTTCTATCTGCTGGATGGTGCTCGAGCACTGCAGGTAATGTAAGTACAGTGCACAGTGAGATGAAGGATATACGGCAGCTCGGTCATTTCTGCAGATGACTGTGACTGTCGTAACGTCTTTCCTTGACATGTTAAAGAGGCTTTAGTGTGAAGAGAAACTTCAAACTGTCTAAAAGACCATAGATACACCACAGAACACTATTACATGAATTGGTGATGAGGATTCTGCCTGATGCCCGAGACACTGCTTTATGATAGGTTTGAGATTAAGGCGGACAGGTGATGTGCAGGGAAACAGAACCTAGATTATAGATATACCTCTATTAAACCAACATTATATATATATATATATATATATACATAGTAAGTATTGACAGGACAAGGAACAAACCTCCTTCAATGGACATCAGTGTAAAAATATTTGATGCAGTTTGGAGCATTCCTATTGGTCCATTCATCAAGAATTCTTGATCTAAAGAACAACTGCTGGTTTCCAAATACGTGTTTTACTGTTGTAGACATCACAACCTCTTAAGTTCCTCAGTTTCTCTACAATGCACCATTTTCACCATCAAGCCAGTCTGAAAGCTTGCACAGATCAATTTGCATCTCCAAACAATGTTAAAATGACGAAACTAGGTTTTCTTATTTGGTTCTGCATAAACTATCATTTCCTCACTGCAGCGTTTGCTGGATATTGGGTTCTTTCCGGATCTACAAATATGCAGACGTGAAGTTTGAAGTGCAGCTTAGAGCAGGGGCAATGGGGACTTACGTCAGTTTCAAAGCTGAAGGTGCTGGGTATGAGGAGTGTGTAGGAGCTTCCGAAGCCCAGGGTCATGGTGTAGTCGCATGTCTTTCCTGCTTCGTTTAGTATGGTGAAGGTGGCTCTGCAGCACAGGAGAGAGAAGTGATGTTACTGTGTAAACGCTGAATTCACTCTGGATGGTTTTTGAAAAACAGACTAACTAACATGAGGCGTGTAAACTTGTCTTTGGTGGTCAAAGTGATCCAGCTGATTGACCAGCTTTTCAACCACTTCAAAAGACCATCAAAGAGCAGCTCGGACCATCTAAAACATGCTACCAGTAAAAGCTGCATATCTTTAATAATCATAACGAATTGTGAATAATTCCAAAATTCAAAAAATCACACAAGCGGGATGTAAGCACTTACGTTCCCTGTGGGACAGAAGCGTAGTCAGAAAAGCCCTCAGGAGCAACGGCACCCAGGTTTGTAGGACTGGATATGTTCAGCACTGTGCCAAAGCCATTTACAAACCTAGCACCAGAAAACAGACCAGAACATAAACATCATCAGTATCTCTCTCAAATCCACGAATGATCTCATGATCTCACGAATGGCTCTTCACACAGCCAAGATGTTGTGTAATAACGCGCCTTCAATAAATATTTTCATAACTCGAGCATATTAGTGGTGAATGTAATCTACCCTTTTCTGCTTCCACTTGTGAAGCGAGATTTATGAGCTTTTTATATTCAAGTGCTTTTGTTGTGGGAGAGACATGAAAAATGGCAGCAAATGTAAAATTGAATTAATTAGTTAATGGCTGTTCTATAGCAGGGTAAGTGCACATGGACTACAGTTAAAATATTGTGCGCAAATAATCATTAACAGCATAAGATTTATGTATCATTCAATACTAAGTCTATCTTCTTCTCCACCATGTGAAAAGGGCTGAAAGTCACCTTAACTCAGGAACTTCGGTATTAAAGTATCTCCAGATTTTCCACTAATAATTATGACTTGAGGGGGTGTTCATGCACAACTTGGGAACTCATATTTACTCTAATTCCAGTAGTATGTGACCGCAGCATTGGTGTATGAAGAGTTTCTCGTTTTGACCTAAAATTTTTATCATCTAGTTTATCTTTCAAATTGGGATTTTTGGAAGGTTTTTTTTTACGTTTATTGTACAAAAAGTAACCAGACTATTCTTGTTGGGTTCAATTACTCTGTGCACCTGGTACCCAGGAGCTTACACACTGAAGTGACATTCAGTAATGGCCAAATTCCTGAAAGATGAATACTAGTTAAGACGTGAATGAAAACTGACCTGATATCATTATTTCCTTGCTCAGGTTTGGTGTTTAAATCTGCATCCTGAGAACAAAGCAAGGAAAGGATTAGAACTACATCAATTAACCATTATTTCATCAAAACTGTCCCTTTTAGAAGCTGCATTGACATGGAATACAAAGTCTCGTAAAGAAGATCCTCCACTAAACGGTATAGCACTTACGCTGCCTAGAACTGCGGTAGAGTTGAGCAGCACAGTTTGGCGGTTTCCTTTGGTCAGCTGGATGCTGAATTCTTTTCCGTTCCCCAAAGCCACCACTGCTGTGTCCGCATTAACAGTGAAGTAGTTACCTGAGGACTGCAGAGACGGGACAATTACTTGACATTGACATTTTTGGACTGTTCATTCTTTCACAGCTGTATTTGTTTGTGGACTATATGGACATAAGTATTTGGACACCTATTTATTTATTGTTTCTTTTGACTTTGGCATTTAAAAAGAAAAGTGAATCCTGCTCTTGGAGTTGGAGTAACTGTCTGTACTGTCCAGGGAAGAAGACTTTCTACTAGATTGCTGTAGGTCAGGATGTTGAAGGATCATTGTTCCACCTTAACTCCAACACATCCCAAAAGTATTGGCATAATTCCACTGCTCCACAGCTTAATGCAGGTGGGCTTTATACCTCTCTGGCCCACACCTGGCATTAGGCATGGTGCCAATAGGTTCATGTCTATCTGCTCCAGAGAGTTCTATTATTTTATTGCCAATACTTTTTCACATTGACTAGAGAAGCTGTATGTGTGCATTTGCACATCTGTGTCAGCAACCAACATTGGCAGATTTATTGTATTGTGTTGTATCTACTGGCCTTGAGGCAGCTTTTCCTGACTGCATTGTGGTTTAAAGAGATGCCTTAACTTGTTAATGCGTCTTGAGGGTCCAGTTATGACCCAGTTCAATATTGCAGCGGTTTTCTGAAATCATATGTGTGTGTGTGTGTGTGTGTATGTATGTATGTGTGTGTGTGTACCTGGAAGGCTGCAAGATCGAATGGTGTTTTATCCACAGTGAAAGACAGTGGGCTGTTTTCCATGTTCAGGAACTTCACCTGAGCTTGAGAGGATGAGGGGAACTTGGGCAGGGTTTGCTGGGGATTGAAAGAGAAATCAGAATCAGAAATACTTTATTGATCCCAGGAGGGAAATTGCAGTTGTTACAGTTGCAACCGCTTGTGTAAGAATAAACACTCTTTAATATAAACGTTCTATAAATAAACATGAACACATATACATTTACATTTATGTATAAATTATATAAAAATGTATATTGGTAATAACTGATAATAAATATGGAAAATGATTGCACACATTAAACTGAATTACAGTACTATTATTATTGCAGATATGAACAGTATAATTTAAGTACTGCACAGCTGAACCATAGTATCACACACTGAGGGAGGAGTTCTATTGTTTGATGGCCACGGGTAGGAATGACCTCTGTGGTGCATTTCGTCTTGCACTGAATGTGCTCCTGTGTCTCATCACAGTGTTGTAGAGAGAGTTGGAGCCTTTATGCCATGATGGCATGCAGCTTAGACAGCAATAGGACAATATAAGCCACAGCACAGAGCACTTAATGACTAGAGGCTGGCCAATATATTGTCTGGCTAATAATGGGTGACATAAAAATTGGTTCATATTGAAATTCTTGTGTTTAAAGCAAAGGGTCAGAAACGATCAGACAACGCACTGCTTCCTGAAAAACTGAGAACTGCTTTCTATTTAATTGCCTTTATTGTTATAAATCATTAAACCGTATATACAGTGCAGTATATAGGTACAGTACTTCTACAGTACAATGAACGTTTTCTCTTTGCATAGTCTAGCATGAAAAGCATGGTTAGGTAGAAGAGTCAGCCATGCTACTGCACCCCTGGAGCAGAGACGGTTAAGTGAGGCTCAAGAGCCCAACAGTGGCAGTTTAGTGGACATGCGTATCAAACCTACAACCCTGTGGTCAATAACTTAAAGCTCTAACCACTGAGCCACTGCTGCCCCTTTTGCAGTTTTCTGACCCTTTGTTGGTGCAAACTCTACATAGGTTACACTGGATGAATTCCTAACATCCCCCGCCGGTACTAGATTCAGGCCCTAGTACTGAAAGCACCTTTAATCACATTATGATGGTTAGAGCACTGAATCGTGAGTGTTTGTGTCCTTACATCGATCTGAATCTGCACCAGGGCTGCAGCCACGAACGCCAATCCGGCCATGAACATACCCACGGTCATCCTTTTCAGAGGCCTAGAAGAAGTGACCAAACAAACACACACGCACATAAAGAGTGCTGTCACACACCGGACCCTCCTTTCCTTCTGATAGTGTCTCTCAGAATGGCAGCGCTAGCTGCTGTAATGTCAGCACTTACGTGAAGTTGAGGCCACACTTCTTAATAAGAGGATACACCATACTGTCCACGATGGGCACCATCACCAGGATCAAAATGGGGTTCACAATCTGCAGGAAGTGAGATCAGAGTCAACTGTGAGATGAAATCTGCATCTTATCATGCACCAGTTTGAGTATATATATCATCTGTGGTATGGTAATCAGGTAAATTCACTGCAGTCACTGATTAAATGGATGATTGAACAGAAACAGTAAACGGCCTCACCTGCATCTGGTCTGGCTGCACGTTGAAGGCACCCTGAAAAAGAGCAGAGAAAGAAAAGCCGGTCTTAAAACTGCCCTGAAGTCATTCATTTATTCTTATAGTTAAAAAGTTGAAGTTGCCGTTAGAACTTACAAAGCTGCCGTCCATAGTGGTGGCCTGAAGAGTCCAGCGAGAACCCTGCAGAGAAAGAACGCTTTAATTAACATCAGTGGAAAAACATGGAAAAACAGAAGAAACTAGAGCTATTTTCTATGGACACCCTTCCTATAGACACCCTTGCACAAATGCCATTTTATTTTGTTAAGCATTTTTTGCTTTACTTCAGAGCACATTGTCTATTTATGTGAATTTATTTATGTAACCTGTGCTCCAATTTATGCATATATATATATATATATATATATATATATATATATATATATATATAGGCCTATTATTATTCAATCATACATCCCATATATAATAATAATAATAATAATAATAATAATAATAATAATATGTCAGGGCAGTTTTAAGACACAGTCTTATATGATTGAGCAATATATATATGTATGTATATATATATATATATATATATATATATTGTGTGTGTGTGTGTGTGTGTGTGTGTGTGTTGTGTGTGTGTGTGTGTGCATGCTGACCTGCTGGTCAAACAGTGCCCAGAACATGGGCAGAGGGATGTACAGAAAGAGAACCTTCAGCACCATCTTCACCTGAGCAATCAGCAGTTTCTGCAGACAGAAAGAGGAGGTTAAGTGTGGAAGTAAACAAGTGTGTGTGTCATGTTACTTGTTGCAGGAACATTAAAATGTGTGTGTGTGTGTGTGTCAGTGTGAGAAAGTACATGTAGCGTACATCATATTTCTCATTGGCCCAGTCCATCCAGTGCTCTCTCTTGGGGTAGGCGCTGCTGCGGTGAACAAAGCGATTCTTGATGGCGAACTGCAGAGAACAGAGAGAAGACCTTTACCATACTTTACATCACAGCCCCCCCGAGAGATAGACTGATCAATCAGTCAGTCCATCAATCAGTCATTCTGCCCTTCTGTCTGTGTTTGTGTGTCTGTCTGTCTGTGTATTGTTGGTATATTTCTGAGTGAAAATGAAAAAGTGAAACTTACTCCGATGCATTTGCACACCTCCAACATGATGTTGCCTTTGGGGGCAGCTTTAGTGTACATGCCACTGCCCGCAATGAACACAACTGTGCGGAGAGAACAGAAGCCTCTGTTACAGCTGACCTATAGTGCCACCCTGTGGCCACTGGATGAGTAGCATTTACAGTGTGGAAGGAACAGTTCAGTGATTTTATTATTTATTTATTAGATAAGTAAACAACTGCAGCAGCTACATCCAGATAAGCTACATTATGTTAGAAAGCTGCTGCTTCTTGTCTGCATTTTTGTCCCTTTTTGTAGAGAACAGACAGTTATACAGTGTTAGAAACCATATAAGCAAGTCTGTTTGAGACCACTTCCCAACTCAACATGGTTTAAGACAACTATGTGGGTATGACACATGCAGCTTGAGCAGTGAACATTGCTGGGATGTGAGCTTCTATTGCTCCTATAGCTACATTCCTCTAAGACAAAGGAGGAAGTTGTGTAAATCTGACTAACTATCCTTTGAAGAGCAGACAGAACCTACCCAGAGCAACAGCCATGAGGGCAGCTGGGACGCCGAACGCCAGGGGATAACACTTCTGCTGGGAGTTAATACCACACTCCTGAGCTGTGGGAGAGAACAAAAACAGAGGACAAATACATGAGTAGATCCTTGAGAATACTCCATTTTAAAGGCCCTTAGAATCCAACACTGTTATTGTGCCTTTAAGACAGATATATGTAAAAGACCTCTGTTGTGATTGGCTGAACCTGAACCTTCAATTCATTCAAAAAGCACACTTAAATGGTCCTCATGGCTTCAGTGTGACTAGTCGGGTAAAAACAAGGCATACCTCTGAGAATGGGTGTGATGAGGGTGGAGAGCAGACTGCCAGCGTTGATGGAAAGATAGAAGATGGAGAAGAAAGTGCTTCTCTGCTTCTCCTGTGGATCAAAGCAGCTTTTTTAGAACTCTATTATAACACAGCACTAATTGCAGAGCCATTTTTGTGGACGTTAACAGTTTTTATGATCTAATGAATTTATGGTGAATTCTTGGCAGTCCTAAAACACAGCCAGGAGGAGCAGAAAGTAATAATCGGTAATAATCCAGCAGTTGTCATCGACAGTCATCCATATGCAGTATCTTATCTTTATCACCCTGCACCTTCATCCCCCATGTGTGAATATGTACCTGTGTACCTCTGCATGTGTGTGTGTGTATCTGTGTGTGGACATTGAGCTCTAGTAACACTACTACTGCTGACACAATCACACAAGAATACTGACTTACTGGACTTTTCCACACACACACACACACACACACACACACACACACACACACACACACACACACACACACACACAAAGGGATTCTAATGTACAAAGTACAGTTACAAAAATGGTAAAACACAGGAAAAAAAAACATGGGGGGGGTCGTATGAGGACGTTGTGTCAGTGGAGTTGGTAATTTGACTGCTCGGCTAGCAGCTAGCTAATAAACTAATGTACAGGCTGAGAAATGAGCCTGAAGTTTTCCTTTGTACTGAACTCGTACTGAACTGTGAGGTCCATATTCTTTTGTGCACTGTTAACATCCACCCCTAACTTACACACCTGATGGTCCTCAAACTGGTCTCCTCCAAAGGCTGCCACACAAGGTTTGATACCTCCTGTTCCCACGGCAATGAGAAAAAGACCCACCATGGACAAGGCACTAATAATACAGAGAAACACAGTGTATTATTAATCATAATATATGTGAAGTTGAATATTTACAGTTATGTAGTTCTCTTTTCTGGAGATTTTTTTGTAAAATAGGTGAATAAAACCCCATTTATTTAACACATATAAAATGTTTATATATAAAAAAAAAAACATTTAAAAGCCACATAGAAAAGGTAGAAGTGAATTTTATGTACAAGATTAAAAAATGGAATATGGATGGACTGCTCAAACAAGGTTTGACTGATTTGATCTTATGGACTTAATTCCACAGATATCTCTTATGATTCGGATTCAGACTTGCAATAAATGCAAGTTTTGTCCTTTTGAAAAAAAAAACACTTTGTGGTTAAATTTTATTTACCACGTTTGATACGGCTTATTTTCAGTAGTCAGATTTGTTTGGATGTTTTTATGTATTTATGTAACTGTACAGGTTTTACTGAAGTTTGGTGTGACTTATAAAGTCATATGTCTGTCAGTTATTCCTTCAGTTTCACTGATTTTGCAAAGAAAGGATGTAAAGGCTTCTATTTCAGAATTACATTCATTTATTTGACCCTCAAATGTTCGACAGGCAGTGTGCCTCAAAAGGCTGGGCTTTCACAGAAGGCCACTCTGATAACATTGGACCATGGAGTGCACTTTCAGACTTCGTGTGCTTTTATGGCGCATGTATGTGAAGGTAATGGAGGTCCTCGGCTGTTTTTGTTCAGTGTTAAATATTTATGACGGGGGTTTTAAATGTGTCTGGGTGTGTGTTTGCCATGTAGATGGGAGTGTGTGCATGTCTTCCCAGTGGGATAACTCACACATGGAAGGTCATGTCATCGGGCGTGCCGTCGTGGTTGGAGTCGGTGATATCGTGGATGGCGCTGACTGCCATGACCACTTGCCCAATAGTGTACACAATGGACAGATACACTATGGTCCTGTGGAGAGTGAGACAATTGTGAATACAGCATATAGGCAAGTGTCTGTAGTTCTGTACTAGAGCTACGCTAAGCTGATACCCCAGCTTGATTAGACTTGCTTATATGGTTTCTGACCTACTGTTACCTATAATAAGGGGACAAGTCCTGTGAAAATGCAGGCATTGGAATGGCTGCTATATGGGTTTTAAGCTTGAGGACATACCTCTATTGCTTTTTATAGAAATACAGTGTCAGAAACCACGTAAGCAAGCGCAATGCAAGTGTGTGATGATATAGGCATGTAAATGTGGGTTATGTGAAAAATTCTGTGTAGAGTAAATCCCTTTAACAGGGGCTGGTTTCTCAAAAGCCTCAGAGTCAACATCTTAACTGGAAGAGAAAGTGTTCACTGTGATGCTTCTGAATAGCAGGTGATTCTGGTCCAAATACTGCCCATGGGAAATTAATGGCAAAGGCAAATGTACTGTTGGTGAAAACTGGACCAGTCATAGGAACTACCTCTACAGTGTGACGTGGCATTTGAACTCTGGCCTACATGTGGCCTTCAGAATTTCTAATTTTGGGCCAAAACTGACCCAACTGTGGCTAGAAGTGGCTGTTCTGTGGAAGTGTTCTGGCAGCGAAGTTTCAATATGGGCCAGAACTATCTGTGTTGGTCCACCATAAAGATAATCTGAGCAGTAAAGCGAGTTAAGAAAATGCAGGAGTTCCCTTCACTCACTTGAACTTTCCCAACCAGGAATCAGCCACGATGGCCCCCAGTATGGGCGTCAGGTAGCACAAGGCCACGAAGGTGTGGTAGATAGTGGTGGCCAGGTCATCGTCCCAGCGCAGGAAGTAGCGGAAGTAGAGCACCAGCACCGCTGCAGAGCAAAGAAGAAGGAGAGACGGAGATCAGCAAAGGAAAGGGTAAGCAATATCTTAACGGTAAAAAAGTAAGCTTCATAAAGAACCAAATACAGCCCAGAGCTGAGAAGAACATGTGCTTACATCACACACACACACACACACACACACACACACAGAATTCAGAGCCCTGAACTCACCTCGCATGCCATAGTAGGAGAAGCGCTCGCAGAACTCGTTCACCACAATGAAGAAAATACTGAGTGGATAGCCAAAGCACCCCACCTGTTTACACACACACACACACACACACACACACACACACACACACACACACACAGAGAGAGACACACAGAGAGAGAGAGAGAGAGAGAGAGAGAGAGAGAGAGATCAGTGACCAAATGGTGGCTGGAATGATATAAATACAGTGTCTGAAATCAGTGGCCCATAAAAACCCTGTCTCTCTATTTTGGCAGTCTTTAATTTCTGACATGATTTGAATCTGTCAGTTGTTCTTTGCATTGATTAAAAACGTCATGATGAATGGACCAATAGAAATGCTCCAAAATAACTTTTCATATTGACTTCCATTGACTATAGTTGCCATTTTTGGAGATACAGGGTTTTTTCTGTGACAGTGACAATATACTGCATGTTGATTTTTTTATACCTGAGATTTACTGCTCTTCGTCTTTCCCTGCTCTTTGTCTAAAAAAGAATAACAGACAAATATGAAAAAAGGTCAATAAAAAACATGGAAATGGAAAGGCGTGTGTAAACTGGTTTACAATGATTGGAAAGTATCAGCTATTAATGATTCCTCTCCAGAAAAGGCAGAATGTCCACTGACTGAATGGACATTAACGCAGAATGAGGAAACCACCTCAATAAATGAATCTTTGTAAATGATACAGGCTCTAAAAAAATAGCAAAGTCTGATTGATGGCTTTTAGGGTGGGAAATATGGCTACATTTATCATTATTGTGAGAAATTTCATCACAACATGCTTTTCTCAACATTTTGTGAATTTCAGCAGAATTTTAAAAATATTGACAAACTGATTAATCTGAATAAAAAGCTTATAGTCCATCCTAGGCCTAGTTTCCCAAAGGCATCACAGTGTTCAGAATGACGCTCACTCGACCATTCAAGAAACATTTTTGTGCAAAGATGCTTCGGGAAAACACAACCAAGATCAGCTGTATTTACACTGCGTTCATGTGTTTATTCAGAATTATGGTGAATATGAGTTCCCAACTTTGAAGTTGCACATGAACAACCCCTCAAGTTGCAATTTCCAGTGGGAAATTCAGAGATTATGATACCCGAGTTCCCGAGTTGAGGTGACCTTCAACCTTTTAAGATGGTGGAGAACAGACAGACTCAATATTAGATGGTCTGTAATTCTTTATTTTTAACTGCTGCAGCTGCTGTTCACATTATTGTTATGAACTGTACTCTATGAGCACTTGAACACATGGTGCTTGTGATTCCGACTTCACAAGTGTGAAGTAGCATCTTCCGGCTAGCACCTGAACGCAGCATCAGTGAAACGCTGAACGAAAAGGATTGTATTCAAACACTTATATTAAAAATAAAGGTGCTTTGAGCGATGCCATTGAAGAACCACCTTTGGTTCTATGAGGAACCATGTTTGTACTAGTGATGTGAGTGAGGAGATTCTTCGATGGTAAAGAACCTTTACATTATATCTTACATCATTAGATCTTATATTGGTTCCTCACATTCACCCATCTCTATTACACACATGGTTTCTTATGGAAATAGTCACTCAGATATGCATCGTTTGTGGGGGACGTACCCTAACCGCTTGAATCTGTAAAAAAAAGCATCATTAGTTTCTTAATTAAATCCAATCATTAATATTCAGCCCTACAGTGTGCATCCACAGCCTGGGCCACTCACCTGCCATGGTGTCTGCTGTTCCTAGACTCAGCTCTTAACTCCTCTCCCAGTGAATATCCTTTAGTGCAGATACACGCAGAGCTGCGGGTAAAACACCACAAGTGTGCACACACACACACACACACACACACACTCACACCAGGTGCCCCTGTGCTCTGAGCACCTGTGATCAGGTAACAGGGATTTATATAACCTGCATTGTAAAAAAAAAGGGGGCTGTGGCACTGTGGACTGTGGCCCCCGGTTATTACACACCAGCCCAGAACATGAGCTTCAGTATGTGTGGTGTGTGTGTGTGTGTGTGTGTTTTATCATCTAATCATTGCAATAAATTCAATATGGTTGTTAATCTGCCAAAAAAAAAAAAACATGGACAACATTTCCCCTAAATTCCAAATTAAAATATTGCAATTCAGAGCATTTATTTGCAGAAATGACAAATACGCAAATAATGCAAAGAAATTATAATTATAATGCAAAGTTATTATTGAAATTTAAACAACACAGGACTAATATTTTAACTTTGAGAGCATTCAGAAATCACTATATATATATATATATATATACAGGGTGGTATGTTATTAAGATGGGGCCGAAGAAGACCAAGAAAAGAGAGAGTGAACTGCTTGTAAGCTGGTAGAACAGGCAAATCAAATCAAAACCTGCATGTGACTTTCAAGAGCCTGCATGACTTTATAATTGTACACCTTTTATAGAAGTCAAGAAGGTGGACCACTGTCCAGCAAAAATCCATAAATTTTGGATGCCAATGGAAAATCATCTTGTAAAAGGCTGAAGCTCAAAAGAGAATGGCTTCTGATTTTGGCCAAATGGGGTGTTACTAAGTACTAACTTTTAAAAGCCAGTTTGATGATTTTATTTTGAAAGTTTAATCATTTATTGCTATGTTTATAACTTCACACACACAAAGGCTTCATTTATACATACTGTACACACACATGGTGTAAAATACTGAAATTATTATTATTTTATTCGTATTATTATTAATATTATGTTGGATTTTTCTGAAATGATAAATAAAAATGTATTACAGTATTAAATACAATACAATTACAGTACAAATGTCAAAGGCCAATTTTTTTCCTTTTTTTTCTTGCCTGAGTCTACTGCTTTATTTGATTAGCATATTAATTAATTCAGTGTAAAATTAAACCGCCCACTGCTATGCTAATTTGTCTTTGTGTGAGGGCTAGCACTGTTGATTAGTCACCACATCAAGCACCACACCATCACACACATTAGAATTTGGATTTAGGACCCATACTCATCCTTTGCCTTCAGCTTATACACGGTACAGTTAGAATTAGAAAGCCTCTTATCTGGACACACACAGTATATATGATTAGTAAACAGACGCTGAGGTTTGTACACAGTCACCTGACGTTTGCCCCTGTAGAATGTCAACGAAAGGAAACGCTTAGTGGGTGATTAGATAGCCAGCATTAGAGTTAGATAATGCAAACATGTGCTTGTATACATACTTAATTATAGGCTAATATCATAAACACTGCCATCTTATCACCTTCATGCTACACACTACAGGGCACTAATCAGCATACACGTTTAAAGGCCTTAGTGGTGATAATGCTGTGTAATGTATTTTTTGTTTCAGAATGGACACACACACTAGACAAAATACTTGAGACGGTTGACAAAAATGTTGATTAATTGTGCTTAAGTCAATTCTGGTGGCAATTTTCATTGCTGTCAATCAGGATAGTATATTATGATTCAGGAAAGTAACTGTGTAGCAAGACATGAGACATCTGAATTGTTACATAGTGGACAAGAGCAGAATGAGACTACATTGTTTTACCACCAAATTTTCTTCCTATTTTAGTTCTTCATTAAAGCAGCAATATGAAACATTGGCATAATTTCCTCCTGGGCTCCCCCTATAGTCAGGAAGTGGAATTCACACCTTAAACGACCACTAAAGGACACATTTTTCTGGATGATGTAGGAGATACAGAACCATCACGGAAAGTGAAGTAATTATGGTCACTGATATAGTACAGTAATATTACACAAATGTGACTCGAGGAACACAGCGTTACGCAATTTCCACGAGAGTTACCAAGCCCGGAGTAGCAACGACAGCGACATAGTGTTACATGGTGTTGTGTTACATAGTCTTGTACCACTACAAGGAGGGTAAATGCTAGCATGTTCTTCCTTGCAGACACACCTCGTCCTTTCAAACTGCCATTAGTGCATCATTGCACTAATTGCACAAGCAGCCTGTACTGAAGGAAAATCATATATACACACATACTCATATTCACTAAGGTTACAGGGAGTGCTTCAGCCTGGACTGTTTTTTGAATGAGGCACAACACAGGACAGCCAGTCAGAACAGAAGTCACTCCAGTCTCTTATGCTTCCTCTTCTTATTTTTCCAGGATCAGGAACTCGAGAACAGCTTAACGTAGAACCTTTGTTTAAACGTTATTGCGAAAGTTTTGTAAAAGGAACTTTTCAATTTTCTATGCTTTATACATTAATACATTTAAGCAAACTACTGTTATTTCCCTGTAGACTCTTAATGAGCAACTGGGATCTCATCATCGGGTTTCCCTTGGCTTGAACCAGTCATTTACTCTCACTGTGCTAATGTTAAGCTTCCCTTTCTCTCTGTCCTTCTCAATATGCCTGTATCACTAGAGTCTCCAGAACCTCTGTCTATTTGTCTATCAATCTGTCTATTTTTCTGTCTACCTATATTAAATATCTTTCACATTTGTTACTTTTCTTGCTTTGTAAGCACTGGTATTTGCATTAGGGAATATGTCTAGGACATGTCTAGTTTCTATAGGTGCACAACATCTGTTTCATTCTAATTCTAATTGTAATTCTCATTCAGAAGGTGGCTGTGTTTAACTGATAATGATGGTTTAGGTATATAAACATACATAAAATGTCATACGCGGACCTTAAAAGCAAACATATATAATACAAAAAAGTACCCTTTAATGGCTTGAGCACCATGCTTAAAATACGTTACTGGGAATCATTGCTAGCACTGTATACAAAGCCTCTTTTACAGGGTCCATTCAGACACAGTCAAACTGGTCTTAGTACTACATAATGCCACAGTCATGCAAAAACCTTGTATCTTCTTTTGAACCATTTTTTTTTACTTTTTCCTTCACCATTGTGGAGATGAAGTTTCTGCATGACAACAAATATAAACTATGAAAGTATTCATACAGCATATTGCGCTGACTAGTATATGGAGCCACATGGCAACGAGTTCAGGCAAATTCTATTTGAACTATTCTTACTCAGCCCAGTTTGAATTCCCAGAAACAAAAGGTACATTGCCCGGCTGCATTCAAAAAATCTACCTGAAATTAAGACAGCTTTTAGTTACATAGCAGCAGAAAAGCGCAGCCTGTGTCTTTAGCTTTGAGACACGTCTAATGTCACTCTAGGTCCAGTGTAGGACCCCTTTTTACGTCCTCTAAAAAGATTCTCTTCCATATATATAAAAAAGGAGTGATAAACCCCACTGGCTGCAGACACATGGAGAAAGGGGAGACCAAGAGCCTAGCAGGACTTTCGGCAGGACTGGCAGTTAAAACCTGCTTTACACGTTATATAGATATGTGTCAAAGACCAAACTCACCTCAAACAGGCCTGGTCTGCAGAGTCAAAGGCAGTAGAAAGGCAAGAAGAGGCGAGGCCAGAAGATTAGACTGCTGTTCTTGGGCAAATGCAAATACTTTTATCTGCCATGCTTCACACATACACTCACCAAGCACTTTATTAAGAACACCTGCACAACCACTCATTCATGCATTTATCTAATCAGCCAGTAGCTTCAGGTAATGTTCACCTCAAACATCAGAACGTTGTAAGTTGTGAGATGGCTGATGGGTGAAGTCTTCCTATACTAAAGTCAGGCTAATGGCATTTCTGCTATTGTTTTGTAGCAAGTCTTTTCAATAAGTGTAGTGTAAGTGTAGCTGGGTTTCTGGTAGTGTAAGGCTTTCAATAGCCAGAAGGGAATTGTGCATGTTCACTTTCATAATTTACAAATATCTTAATGCTTTACTTTACTTATTAGGCAGCCCTGCTGTTAGTTACAGGGCAATAGATTGGAGGAGGAGCAGGTCGAAGCTGCAGTTTATTTAACATAGTTACGCACACGTGTTACGGTTGCTGAATTCACCCTACAAGATAGCATCCAGAATTAAGGCAAACATCTGCAAACGTGCACCTGTGACTTGGCTTGAAATATGCCAGCATTCAAACAGCAGTAATGTAGCCAGTAGTACTACAGCCAGCTGCTAATCAGTGAAGTGCTACAGCGAAATCCTTGATCACACCAGGTGAAGCTGTACTACCCGTACGCATTACATGCCTGCTGTTTTCTCCCTGAATCAGCCTGCTCATTCACACCAGTGCAACTGATACAATGACTGATCCACTATACTGAATAATCAGTACAGTGTAACACTCACATTGAGGATCATGGCTGATGGTGATTCCTGACTCCATAAGAGAGACCCCCTTACACCAAGCCTACTAAATCATATGACCAGGGGCACTGGTGGGCCTGTGTGTGTGTGCAGGGTCAGGATTTGTTTGGCATCATTGGGAGGCATGTGAGGGATGGGGGAGTGGAGTCAGCAACTTTCTTTCACTGCAAACCAAAATAACAGGCAGCATTGAGTCGCATGACGTTCAAAGCACTAGATGCCTCTTCCTCCTTCTCTCTGAGGATGACGAGGAGGAGGAACACTTAAAGGAGATGTATACTGCTATGAGCGGATCAGTGATCGCTGAGTTCACACTGGATGAGCTTTTCCAAAACGGTGATAATTATTACACAGGATGGGGATGAAGTTGACGCAGAATTAGTGATGTTCCTCTTTTAAACATATGAGATATATGTAATACTGGTCAATTGCAGCTAATGCTGCTAACAGACTAACACAGGCAGTGACTGATAAACGCATGGGAGTTCATTATGATGAACTATGAGACAGTGAATACACACCGTTATTCTCACAGCAAGTGAGAAGTGTTTATAGGTTGATTATTATATAAATTCATTATGAAGAATCGTGACTAATGTACCTTTAAAACAACTGATTTTAAAGCCTATCAGAGCCGTATTTGCCGCTATCAAAAAAGAAAAGTGTCTCCACAAATCCCAGTAAAAAAAGAGGACACATATTAAAGTTGTAGGACAATAATTTTATTTCATTAAAAAGAGAAGACTTTGAGGACATTAATATATTACATACACAAACTCAGAACTTGACATTCCGTTAAATAAAAATACCCCCAGATTTCCCTGATACAAAAACAATTTACATGAACGATAAACAAACAGGACAAGGGTATAAAAATCCTAACGTCAGACGCCTTTATCCATGTACTCCACAGCTCGCCTTTCCTCTTTGGCAAGAGATCATTAATAAAATAAGAAGAGCACATGGTAAGACGTATATTGCACTCCTTATCTATAGAGAACAGAACGTAATAGCACTTCCTCATTTGATTTTAATCCTCTCTACTAAAAACAATAAATCAGACAGCTTTAAAGCGCTTGCCACTTGCTACTGGCATGGGTGGTTGTAGAGATGAATGCTATCCGGTGTAGAGGCGCCTAGGCTGGTATTTAAATTTCAATTGTCCCTAAGATCACAAGCATGTGAAGCTAAACAGCAAGACGCATAATACACTGACTGCAATTGAAGAGCTACTGGTGAACATCCGGGTGGGAGATGGAGCACTATGTTGGTTAGGACGGGGGATACTTTGATTCGTAGTGGCCATTGGACGTGGCCTGTACAATAGCTCAAGACTGGTCACTCTTCACATAGCGCGTAAGCAGCTCTGAAGTTATACAGTATGACAGAAGAAAGAAGTAGGAAGTAAAGACTGAAAGACGACAGCACAACTGTCAACTGGAGGAGGCTTGTTAACTCTCAATGTGTTTGCCATTTGATTTTGCCTGCAAGTAGCTGGTGAAGTGTGGTGTGTCAAGTGTTTAAAGGAACAATTTGTGACGAATCAGGTGATTAATGTGATTTATCACTTTCTTAGATGCCGTCTTGATGTTTGATATTTGATGTGTGCTTCTTTAGTTCAAACTGGAAATGCTAGGCTAATGTTGCTAATAAACGCTTGACTTAGATTGTCACCAATTTCACATCTGTAAAAACATCTCTCAACCTGCTCAAAAACGTCCAGCATCCAGGTCATCATTTATTTTATGCAGATTTAGAACACAGTCATCATCTTTTCCAAAGAGCTGAATGGAGTTACACTTTTAGCTTAGTGTGTTTTTGTCTGTTTAAGTAGCTTTTTAATAGATTTCTGAAGCCAATCAATTAAATAGTTAAAAAAATAGGCTTCGCGCATGTATTTACTGTGATGATATTGGTGACAGTAAGTCCAGTCACATTAGCCTAGCATCTCCTGTTGTAAACTAAATGAGAAAGGATGTCAGATATCAAACGTGTCTTGGCATGATTCTGGGATAAGTGATGAATCATGTAGATTAGATTTGTTTGCAGTTTAGCAGTATAAGGTTTTCCTTGCTGGTGCATTCCACTCATTTTTTAAATGGTAAGATGTAAACAGGTCATTTAGCATGGTTTGTTGTGCCATGATCCCATCTAGAAAAACACAGTGAGTCTGAATTGTTTACAGCAGTAACAGGAACCAGACATCCAAAGAGTTTAATGTCTCTAAGCTCCCTCACAGAAAACATGCATGAACTGGTACTACTGAAGAGGTACCATACACTGATCGACCATAACAGTAACACGGCTGGAAGGTGTCCTGTAGTATCGGGCACCAAGACGTTCGCAGACGTTCCATGGATTGCATCAATGAGCCATAGGTGTCCATGACCCTGTTGCTGGTTCCGTTCTTTTGGACGACTGGTATAAAGTACATCCTTATCTTCAATATTACACATAAAACTAAGAAGATTTGTAGGTTGACTGGTCATTCGAGAGTGGGAAATAAAATGGCTATGTTTGCATTGCAGACATCGCAACCCCTGGTTCCATTCAACACTACTGTGAGGAAATCTGCTGCTTTCTACAATATAAAGTTTTTCTACAATGTAAGATTCCACAGCAAACCACACTGAACAGCTTGGTTTACATCTTAACAATCTAGGAATGTTGAACATTTAGTGGAATTCCTATTTAACTAAAATTTGCGTCATGTTTTCTTCATACGACTGTGGTTGGCCCTGTTGGCAGACAGCAAAGTCAAGTGAAGAAAGATGGCAAACTATTTATCTTGAATCAGCAAATGAATTATTACTTCTCAAATTTTAAATGACTGTCAATCAATATTAAACTGGAATTTCAGGATGAAATCTGTGTGGAATGAAGAAATGAATACGATTCTACTCTCGTATTAACTGCTGCACACAGTCACTCTGCATTCTGACTGGAGCGTTGAGGAACTTGAGGATGTCTTCAACAGTCAGGTTGTACTGGAGAACAGATCACTTAGGGAAAGGCAAAACTAAAGATTTCATATAAGACCTTTATTTTTGCCATGTGGCCTCAACTTAAAGTGGCCTGTCCTCTGAATGCCAACAATCAATACTTTTAATTGAGAGCCTTTAGAGAGACATTGTGTTCAAGATTCTTATCAGAGGATAATTCCCATGCTCCCAGCTCTCTCCCCCTCAGCATCATAATTACTTACTTGCCTTCTTTTCCTTCCATCCTTCTCATTCTCTCCCTAGCTACTGATAAGGTCAGGATTATAAGGCTGGGGTCAAACGTCACATGGAGGAGGCGGAGCCAGGTAGGTTGTGTAGGGCGGAGCCACTGGGAGTGCCACTGATGGCATTGAAGATGTGCAGCGAATCTGAGAGGGAGCTCTTTGTGCCGTTTTCAACCGCAGAGATCTGAGGAAAAGATAGAAAGTTTTGTTCCAAACCCTTCTGTACCAAAAAGTACATTTTCAAAGAGACTGTAACACAAAATCGAGGCATCATTACCATCCAATCTGCACAGGCCAGCAAAAAAAAAGAAGGAGAAAGCAGGTGTCATTGAGGGTCCACACACTTGAACAGTATGACCATGCAGATAAATGCAAGCAGTATATAAACACTGAGTGAGTGTTAATTATCAGTCATTAATAATGACAGTACGTTTCCAGGCTAGCCAGGTTCCAGTTAAGCTACAGAGTGCAAATGAATGCTGTATTTGCGTGTATGTGTGTGCAGTTGTACCTGTTCGTGCATGATGAGCGAGAGCTCTCTGATCAGGTCTCTGTAACTAGCCTTCATCTCATCATGATATTCCTGTTGATCCTCCTTTATCAGTCTCTCATTCACTCCCAAGGCCTGACCACATGCTTCCACAAACTGCCTGTATATAAACACACAGATGATCTACAATAAGGGCAATGGCTTGTTCACCATCAGCGTTCGGAAAAGCTAGCTTTACAAACACCCTGACTCCCCAAACCTTGCCCCAACAATCAGCAGCCATGGGCTCCTCCAAGCAGCTGTTTACAGTGGCGCTGTAGTCTCTAGACAGACCTCCAAAAAATAGTGCAGCAAAACGACTCAAGAACCTCACAGAGACTAGAAGGCTTTTGCAAGGCAGAATAGGTGAAAATCCCCCAAAAGAAGAACATCTTAGCTGCTTTATAAAGTGTTTACAAGCTGTGATATACTATACGGGCAAAAGTATTGGGACTGCTGCTCATTCATTGGTTGTTCTAGAATTAAAGGTATTAAAGAGAGTTTATTCTGCTTTAGGAGTTAAATAATTGTCTCTACTGTCCAGTGAGGAACGCTTTCTACTGGAATCTGGAGCATCGCTGTGAGGATTTGACTGCATTTAGCGACAAGAGCGTTAGTGAGGTCAGGATGTTGAATGACCACCACCCCAACTTCATAATCTCCACAACTCAGCCCAAAAGTATTAAATGAGGCACCATCATTCTAGAGAGCACAGTTCCACTGCTCCACAGCTCAATGCTGGGGGGATTTATACCCCTCTGGCCCACGCCTGGCATTAGGCATGGTGCCAATAGGTTGCTTTATCTGCTAATGTTTATCTGCTCCAGAGTGCTATTCTACACTATTCTATACTTCTCTACAGGGACTAGAAAAGCTATGTCAGCAATGGGTGCAACTTAAAGTGTCTGACGTTTTGCCAAGTACAACATAACATCTACTACATCTAATAGTCCTACATTACAAAAGAAATACTGTAAAAAAAAACAAAAAAACATACATACAGAAAATCATTATTTAAACCTTACTAAAGAGGGAATTCTGCCTTTCTGCTCAGTCTAACCCCCACCTCAAAAGGGTTTACAGCATGCCCCAAAGGAGGGGTGGTCACTCAGTCAGGGGTTGTAACATGTGGACACTTCGGATTGGCTGGTTAGACCAGCACTTGTTAAAAGATATCAATCTAGTCAATAACCCCAGTCCCTCTCCCTGACTCTCTCTCTCTCTCTCTCTTTCTCACCTCTTTTTATATATATCGCTCATCCTTTTTTGCTATACTCGTAATATTCTTTACAGGTAATATTATTTATAGGTGTTATTTATATAGGGTGGTTGCCTCTTTTATCTGGGTTACAGCCTTAATACTTTAGTCCTTATCCAACTGTATGATGTAACTCAGGTTATTGTGCACCATTAATAAAATAAAATAAAATTGTAAAATAGCAGAAAATAGTGATACAAGTAAAAATAAATTCCATCAATATGGTTTCAAATAAACAAATTCATACATCATTCACAACTTCGGGACCATTAATCAGTTTCCGACATTGTATAGTACCCGTTTTCTTTACCTAGTTAAGACGATTTTTGAAGGGCACTGCCCTTCAAACACAGGTAAAAATGTTAGAGAGGAGGGTTTTCAGAAGGGTACCTGAAGACCTCTTTGAGCTGTTTGACTTTGTTGTCTGGGTATTTCTTAGCGCAGGCGTCATCAAGGAAAGCTCTGGCATAAGCCAGTGGTCCAGCGTTTACCTAATGACAGGAAAAAAAGGTCTGTCTAATGTACTTGGTTGTACTCTGTTGAATGGTAGATGCTGTGCATGTGACTGTATGTAAAGCACCCACCTGTACACTGATGCTGCCCTGCAGTTTGAGCTGCAGGCGGATCATGTCGACCTCAGCGGCCGCACAGAGAGCCTTCAACTCTGCCACTTTACTGCTCATTTCGTCTATAGCCACCTCTATAGGACTCAGGTCTGTGTGGTGCTGATACATCACCGCTATCCGCTTCTTCACATATGGAAAACAGTGAGTCGCTGGATGAACAGAGAGAGGCAGAGAGAGAGAGATAAGGGATCAGAGTAGGTGGATTGAACTCATGCAGGACCCAAAAATATTGGCACATATTTGTGTGCATGTATATTGTTTTTAATGGGTCCTTTAGTGGAATTATAGATGCTGTTTATAAAATGGATGGAAGATAGAGCGACAGACAGACAAACAGACAGACAGACAGGTAGGATAGGGGATTGGATGAATGGAAGACACAGGGTTGGACAAACAGGATCGGTAGACATTTATGAAGTTTAGACAGACAGAGCTCCAAATGTTTGTGGACACCCTACTAATTAATGCTTTCAGCTACTTTTAGGATGAGTTGGGAAGTTGGGAATGAGGTGGGGTGACCTCACTAAACCTCTTGTCGCTAAATGTAATCAAATAAATGCGGATTTTGGAAGAAGCGATAAATAAGCAGGCCTCCAAATACTTTTGTCCACATAGTATAGTGGTGGGTAGGTAGGTAAAATTACGGTAACATAGGTTCCTCGCTGGTACATCCTTAGATGAAATCTCTGTTTCACATGTCCATTGATGATGTATAGATGATTCTTAAATATTCCAGTCATGTGAGTCTCAAAATAAGGAAACTCCTCACTCCATGAGACGAAATGTACAGTGAGTACATATTATATTACTGTAAAAGTTCACTCTGTGATTATAAACCAATAAAGAACTGAGTCTGCTGCTTCCTGCTGGTGGAAAGACTAAAGGTATGTTTAACTAATCCATTTACAAAAACTACAGAATTTAAATTATTTAAACCATCAGCTTGATTTATGTTGACTGTTTGCATTACTGTAGCACAAACACCTGCAGTTCATACTGGCTTTAGCTTCCTCACTATATATTATAGTAAACTGACAAAGATCAACAGTCATTGTTGCTACAAATACCATCCACAGAAACCAACCTTTCAGAAGCATTCGGTCCTAATCTGAGAGTTTATCTATGGGTAAAGATAAAGGGAGCTGAGAGCACAGGCAGGTCATAAAACTGTGGAGTCATGCCAGAGACTGTGGCTTTGATTAAGTATCAGCTATCAGCAAAACTGATAACTGGTTTCAAAGGTCACTGCATTAATCAGGAAGATCTAGCAAAATGATTGGTCAGCTGACTAGGGTGTCTGACTAAGAAAAGTCAAGCTGTATTAATGAACTATAGAGGTCTTTTATTTAAGTGTCTAGATGTAACTGACCCACATAATATTTTTCCACTTTTGTGTGGCTACACATACTCAGGCATGGTTATGCTCAGAATTGGAAGATTTTTGTCAAGACACTATTCTTTTCTTCCATAGCCATTTATACTTGGTCTTGTTACTGTGGTGTCTGATGTTGAAGAGGTATTTTTTCTGTATTCAGACTGTTTAAAATAATAGGCCTCATTCACCAAGTGTTCCTAAGAAGGATTTTTTCTTAAAACCCACTCACAAAGACTTCACAAAGATTCTGAGGTTCACCCGTGTTTCTTATTAAGTTTAAGTAATTTCTTATAGAAACTCTTACTGAATTAGGCCCTGTTTGTTTTTTAGATAACATACTTTTCTCAAGAGAAAATGTCTTAAGAATATCAGAAAACTCTTAAGATGTATGAAATAAGAAAAATCACATCTAAGCAGAATTTCTGTGTTAAGACACCTTTGTGAATCTGGCCAAAGAAGAGAAGAGCATTGCTATTAATGTTGTCTGAGTAAGTATTCCATGTTGCCTCCAGAAGTTGTGAGAGAGTTAAAGCTTAATGTGTGATTGAAATTCCATATATATATTTCCATGGTGCACAGAGCAGGCACTGGCTACAGCTAGATTTTAGCCAAAGTTTATTTTCTGCCAAATCAATTTAAAAGCAGTGCAGACGTGCAGAGGTGTACACCAACCACAGTGTGTAGACTATCAGAATGTACCTGCCTGAGGCTGACACTAGACACTAGACGGGCCTCATTGCGACAGTAGGTGGAATCAGAATGAGGATCAATCACAAAGTCCACTTACTGGTGAGCACAGTCCTGCGCTTGCACTGCTCATCCACACCGCCATGTCTTTTGCCTGACCCTGTGAATGGAGTCTCGAAAACAAAGCGCCGGATGTTGTGGCTCCTCTCAAAGTCTGTACGCCTTTCTTCAAGCTCTTTCTCCTCCAGGTAGGGAGTCACATGCGTCACTTGGATATAGGCAAACTTAGCCTCCAGGTCCTTAGGGTTAACCTGCATGGGATGAGAGGTACAATCGAGTCAGCTGTTTGAATTGGAGGAAAAACAGCTGTACAGTACATTTTAGACATTTAAGTGTCGTATTCAAAGTCACAGACATCCCACCTCTCCCGGAATTTCCGGGAGTCTCACACATATTCATTGTCGCTCCTGAAATCCTGCAAATTATAGACATAAGATCCCAGAAACCTGATAGCATTAATAATATATTAGACTAGAATAGAATATAACAAATCATTTTAAGGTTTCATGTCAAATAGTTCTACCTCTCTGAAGTG
Organism: Salminus brasiliensis; assembly: GCF_030463535.1. Classification (NCBI taxonomy): domain Eukaryota; kingdom Metazoa; phylum Chordata; class Actinopteri; order Characiformes; family Bryconidae; genus Salminus; species Salminus brasiliensis. Next base: position 7,875,252 of record NC_132884.1, read on the forward strand.
AGTTATTGCAGGGTTTGATGTCTGAAGGTACATCATGGTCAAACTGATCGTGTTGTGTGTTCAGGCATATGCTTATGTATGTGGTCTAGAAGAAGATAACCATACCTATGCTCAGTGAGAATGCAGAGTTGTGTATAAGTGTCGTGGGTGATAACCACCTGCACATACTAGGTACCCTCAACCAGCATAGATTTGTAATAGGCTGGTCATTAAACACACAACCCAAACAACCAGTGAAAGTGTGAGTGAGTTAATACACTATATGGACAAAAGTTTTGGGACATCTGCTCATTCTTTGTTTCTTTCTCATTAAAAAAATTATCCTGCTTTTGTTGAATTAACTGTCTCTACCAGATTTTGGGGCATTGTTGTAAGGATTTGATGGATTTCATTCAGCAACAAAAGCATTGGTAAAATCAAGATGTTGGATGATGATCACCACCCCACATCATTGCCAACTCTCCTGCTTATCCAAAAGGATTGGATGGTGCACCATCATTTCAGAGAATACAAATCCACAGCTCAGTCCTGGGGGTTTAACTTAAGATAGCTGAATGCATTAATTAGCAGGAGTGTCCACAAACATCTGGATGATGCAAGTAAGGGCACACAGACTGAAATCAGAACTTGTTGAAGCACATGTTGTTGTTAAGCGCTTTAAAATGCATCCAAACATTGAGCAAAGGGGTAAAATACAGGACATGCTGTCATCTGTATGTCATTGGGGCTCAGAGCTAGGCTACAACTCTGCTTTCATTTTTTCCCTAGACAGTAACATAACTCTGAAATGTGAGCAGGTGTTGAGGGAAGCTATTGGTCTAGCTGTAATGAAAATGCTGCACTGTCCATTTTTATCTTTCCAAAATGCAAAAAAGGGACACAAGTGGACACAGTGGACACAATGGGCACAATGCCCAGCACCAGAAGACTGAAGTTGTCTTATTTACCAGCTTCTCATCGGAACTTCTGTTCCACCTAAAATAGTGTAGCAATTACATTCTGGTACCCCAACAAGCACCTCAATGCTGCATCATTTAAGGTGGAACTGAAAATTTCCATCCAAAAACCAGAGCTGAAGTGAGGAGGTTCCTGTTCTCGCTGAGGTTCCCGTTCAAGGTCTCAGTATTTATTAGCCTGTGTGTATTCCTCAGGAATGTGTGTCCTTACCCTTCCAGAGTCTTGGATCATTTTGACGTTCTCCTGGCCAAACTTGTCAGAGTAGAGTTTGAGTAGACGTTGCGAGATCTCTGAGAGAGGAGTAAATTTGGGCTCCTTATAGATGTACTCCTTTCCATCCTCATCTTCAAAGAAACCCTGAACACAACAGATGACGCGTCTCTGTCACACAGTGAGTATGCAACAAAACTGTATGAATTGGTATGAATTGAGAACAAAAACAAAATAAGTTAAAAAAACCCACACATGAAAATGGCAAAAGCTGAGTTCACAGAGAAGAGATCCATCCGTTCTTCACCCACAAATACATTAATTCACAGCAAACTAAAACCCAAAATGCCAAAATCCCAGGCAATATTTGGCATAATAACTGTAGCACACTATTCAGTTTTTTTTATCAAAACCCTACATTTAGAGTGCTTAAATGCTAGTTATTTTGTAAGGTCATGCTTACACACTTGGGATAGCTATTGGAACATATAAAGGGGGCTCTACATCCCATGTTGAAAAGTTTGTGGACACCCTTTCCTACCAGTGAATTAAGCTGCATTAGGTGCAGCCACTGCTGACACAGGTGTTCAAATGCACACCCAGTTTGTATATCTCCACAAAACACATTGGCAACAGAGTGGGAAGCTAAGGAGGAGCTGCACATGAGCCTAAGGTCACCATGGCCTATGCCAAGCGCCAGCTAGAAGGTTGTAAAGCCACCCAGCTTTGAGCTGAGGAGCAGTGGACCTGCATTCTCCAAAGTGATAAAGCTTCATCCAATATCTTGGGGATGAGTTGGAGTTGCAGAACTAATCGTCCAACATCACTACCTGACCTCACCAATGAGGACAACAATCAAATACTCACGACAATGTTCTAAAGCCTAGTTTTTATTACTCTTGCACTGGGAAGAAATGTTGAATGTGAAGGTGTCCACAAACCTTTGGCCATATTTTACATATATATTTGGCGTGTTGGCCTGAATTAATTAAACTGAATTTATATGATGTTAAAAACGAATAGGCCTATGAACATTCTTCTAAGGGTGTTACTGTGGTGCAGAATGGTTATTAGGGGTGCTTCTGCAACCCTCCAGTGCCACGCCTGTTTGTTAGCCTGTTAGCATATTAGCTTGTTGTTGTTTCCAATCTTTTTTGAAAGGTAATCTAGTGTTCATCAACATGTTAACCAATGCCTAAGTGCACCACAATCACTAGCAACAGTTGCTATCAAAGAACACACATGTGGGTGGAGCATGGGTGGATCAATTGATGAATAGTCACCATTCATCCAATTAATCAGCAAAATGGAAACCAGAAAACATCTACACTAAAGTCGCTTTCTCAACACAATGTTCTCTAGTTCTGAAGGTTCTGAAGGTTCCTCAACACAAAACGCACTGCACTCTGCACTTCATCCAATTTATGGCTTCATATGTGGTTTCGGTCAGCCTGACCTGAAGCTTCCGCTCCGTTTTTTACTTCTAAAGCCATCGGTCAACATGTATTACTGCAAGCTTTCTGGGGGGAGTGGGGAGCACTTAACTGCCACTTAACCCTTACAATGCAGGCCTTCTCTCGGTCGGCTGACAATAGCAGAGTGGCTCCATGGGTCATAAACCCATTACTGACTCTGTTAGTTTAATGGCCAGAGCACTCGCTAAAGTGTTAGCGCTTTTTAACGATGGCCAACAGAAGCTCCGGAGTGAGAGAGTTTCCATTTTAAAGTGATGGCTGAGATGATGGGATGCGTGAGTGCCCGAGAAGCAGACGAAACAGATGTTTTAACTGCGTCATGTGTGAAGATGAGTGACAGAGGTCTACACAAAGAGAAGGTACGCATCTTCTCTTCTCTTAGGAATGAAGCATGCTGAAGAGGTCTGCTAATGGTATGGCTGATGAGCAACATCTGGGTTGTATATGAGTTAGTAAGACAGAGAGAGAGTCATAGTGCATGTATATGCACTCAAACACACACACACACACACACACACACACACACACACACACACGCACACACAGGGCATTGTGCAGCACCACTTACCGCAGCCTTAGGGAAGAAGAGAGAGCAGAGAAGATGTGATTAGCCCAAAGCCACACAGCATAGAGGACTCAGAGCACTCACTCAGACACATTTGAAACCACAAACAAGCCTTCAGTAGCAAACATGCTGGACACAGGACTGTAACTATTCATACGAGTAACAGTTCAGCTCCCCCGCAGACTGGAGGACACTCAGACTGCTGGTTTATTATAGTCATCAACCCTGCTGAAGAACGTATACCTTTTTTGCACTGATTATCACGGCTGTGTCATCAGAAAGGTATATAGCTAATAAACGCCGTCACTTTAGACTTTGAGATGCCATACCTGACCAAAAAAGGCCACTCTGAAGAATGTGCCCAGAAGCCGCTTCCCAGAATGCATCACTTCCATGACTTTCGTGTAGGCCCGATGTAAGGTGTCATACAAGTGGGCCAGTTTCTATACATAGGGAGGATAGACAGGAGACAGATTACTAAACTAAAACCTCAGAAACTGTGTCCTAATCATTATATAGTGCACTACTTTGGAGTTTTACCGTTTCCAAAAACATTAGTGCAGTGTAACAATCCCTCAGCATGATAAGTAGTTTACAAACTATGTACACTAGCAGACATGGAATACCCATAATTCACTGCGCTGTTTGTTTCTCTGTGGAGGACTAATTGGAATGGAAGGTGAAATAAGACTTCCAAGTAATTTAGAGCATTTAGAGCACTGGAGGTCCATCTACAGATTTACAGTGATGCTTAGCTTGGGGAGACTTTGAAAAAAAACCTTCAGCTTGCACCTCTTGAGGTAATCTGTTGTTGAGTGTCTTTATGATCATTATTCTGCTGTAGAAGCCGGGATGTCAGGATTTGTTTTACAGATGGCGTGATGTTATGCTTCCAAATTTGGTGGAATTTAATTGAATCAATTTCACCTTCTAATAATGAATAATCACTGTGCCACTGGCTGTGACACAGACTTAAAGCAGGATCAATGCACCCCCATGGTGGACAGTTGGAAAGATGTTTTTTCATGAAATTCAGCACCATTTTTTTTCTCCAAACATGCCTTTGTTCATTGTGTCCAAAAGGTTCAGTTCTAACATCATTGATTCACAGGACTGAAAATGCATTAGGATTGTTTAGCTGTTAAAAACGCTGCAGTTTGTGCTGTGGACGCAGGCAAGATTTTGTTCTGATGACTTGGAAGGTCATATTTGTGCTGAAGTCACTGCACAGTATAACAGAGCACCACCACTCCAGAGTCTGCTAAATCGTCCTGAAGGTTTTTTTCAAGTCAAATGGAGGGTTTTGATTTGCCTTTTTTTGGAATCCTATCAGCAATTTGCCTGTCAAGAAAGTCTGACGGGCACATTCACTCACACAAGGTTTATTCACATTATTAAGATTAGCAACATTTCATTATTTTCACAAGCCAACATCAGGTATGACCAATTCTTCATCTCTGGTACATACCTCAAAGTCTCTGCGTTGTTCATAGATGGGGATAATAAGTCTGTAGATGTCTGAGATGAGCTCGTAACGTTCAGCCTTCCATAACCCATCAGCACACTCCTCTAACAACTCCATCAAGACTTCCTAAAACACACAGACACCTAAACATCAAAATGGACAAACCAGAATTATCCATATAATAATCAGGGACATCTCATTATTTATTTATTTAATCCATTAATCAATCAAAAGGGACAAATTCAGACACATGTTTGCAGGGTCAGTCTTGCCATTACAATACTGTGTTGTATCCTGTAGCACGCACTCTGCCTCCTTATCCATTGGAGCGGAGTTTCTGTGCCAAAAGTCGTGTGATTTACAGCTCAGTGCTAATGGCAGCTCCTTCAAAGCTTTTTTCCCCCTCAGCCGTACAGGCCATTTTAGAGAGGCTGTGGTAACTCAACTCATCCATCTGGAGGCTACACAGGGGCAATAACCTCAGATCATGTGACATATAGTACAGGCCATTAGACATGTGATGACTAGGAAGTGCAAGATACACTATAAAAAACTAATGTACTTCTCTACCAGGAAGGATGAGCTAAAAAAATGATGTCTGAATAGAAATGTCTTATTTTGTATTTGTATTAAATTATAAATAAATTAGAATTCTAATTTTTTTTTTTAAATGAATAAAAACTGGGAAGGCTAATTTATTACTAAGATAAGATAATTTCAAGGCTACCTGTTACATTATCTATAGAGTAAAACTACATTCTCCTGCCTTTGCTGTTCTTCATTGCTGACGCACATGGTTAAGGGCCATTAGCACTCGTTGTGATAAGATAAGGACCCTCAGGGAACATTTCCTATAATAATCGTATAATTATTGATCACTTTGTGGCCTCAGTTACACTATGGTGGAGTCAATAATAGGCCAATGGAGAGATTTAATGTGAGTGCCAGCAGACGAAGAAGAAGCAGGTCCAACCTCATTAAAGTGCACGTCTTGCATGCCCACGTCCTCCATCATGGCCGCCTCCTCATCGATGTTGGGAGTGATGACACGGAACGCCAAGCAGCCCTGCCGGAACATTCCTGTGATGGAGAGGGGAGAGGAGAAGGTGTTAGCAGATTTTGATCATACTCAGACAAAAAGGGCTTACAGCATACATTACCACTGAAAACTAGTAAAAAGTTTACTATACATCTGCTTAAAGGGTAAAATGCATAAAACCCCAAACTGACCAATATCTGTTAATGGTTTAACATTAAAGGGTCAACATTTGAAACCATAATTTTAGATTGGCCTCATTTGAGAATTCACCACACTTATTATTAGTCTGGCATTATAGTCTAGACAGTATGAGTGCCATTAAATCTGTAATCTCACAGCTACCATATGGATAGTCTTTCTCCAGAGCAGGGGAACCCAACCCTGCTCCTAGAGATCCAAATTGGTCTTTCTCATATTATGTCCAAAACGAGAACTTCAATTTGGTTCTAGGCTTCAAGTAAGAGGTGAGGCTTGATTTGGTCATGGATTCATTTGTTCATGCCCAAAGTGCTAAAGTGTACATCCATAAACAACTTCAGAAAAGAGCAGGTTGGAACATCTCTGAACTGAGGTCCATTTCTGCACATGATTAGATCTTTTCACAGAGTCAATCTGTGCCAATTTCTTGACTACTGGTGCCTTTGCTGTTAATAACTGATTCAGGTAGGCATTAAGTACTACCTGTTGAACTCCTTTCAGAGTCCAACAGCTAAAAAAAAAAATCTTTGAGCAAAGGTGCCAGACTAAACCTACTGCCCAGACAGCAGCAATATGATGATAATGTCCCTGGCAAATGACCACAGAGGTGACAATAAAGACAGACAGAACAGAAGAAGCCAATGCACTTGGTTTTCATGCTACAGAAGATCAGAATGTAACTCAACTGCCTTAAAATTGCTAACAGATATTCTTGCGTATACTTGACAGACCTAGTATCTCCAAAATGGTAACTTTACAGGAGAGGGAAGGAATTGTAATAACTTTCCATGGAAGCCAATATGTTCATGTTTATCTGCTCCAGAGTCGCCTATTTGCAGTACTTTTGTACAGAGACTAGACCAGCTGAGTGTGTGTGCGCACGCATTTGCACATCTGTGTCAGCAATGGGTGCAACTTAAAGCTGAGAAACATTTTCTGACCTTTGATACTGGAAACAGGTTCACTCAAGGTCCAAATGTAACATGTAAGGAGTTAAATATATGTTTGACTCCCTGCAGTGTAATTAACTACAAATACAAGTACAAGAACTCATTTAACATACTACTTGTAATTGTACAACTCTTCAGAAATAAGCTACTTATGTACACTCTAAAAAAAACAGTTCTTTAAAGGTTCTTTAGTAAAGGCAATAGTTCTATATGGAAGTATAACTCAAAGAAACATTTAAAGGCTTATATAAAGCTTATATAAAGCTTTCAGCCTAGTTAAATGATTCATCTCTATGAACCTGTTGTATAAATATAAAAACCTATTTCTAAAATCGCAATTTTAGATAAGGAGAAAACTCTCTTCAATTCCAATGGAAGTCAATGTAAAAAGATCATTCATTATGATTTTTGTATTTAGAACAACTGCCAGATTCACAATTTGTCAAAAAGTGAAAAAGAACAAAAATAATGATGCAATAATTGACATCCATGACACGATTCCTGGTCTGGGTGACTATGCTGCTCTACACAAATAGTTTTGCCCAAAAACTCTACATTGGCTCACCTCTATAATACAATTAACCTTGTAAGGTTAGGGTCAAAAGGTTGCCCAGAGCATCAGGTAAATGGCATAAATGTAAATGTAAAAAGGTTTCTATTGTTTCCACTGTTAAAAAAAACCCTATTCAGTATTATATGAAATACAGTGTATTGTAATGAGGCATAATTACTAATGTATTACACCAACACACACAAAACAGCAAATGACTATACCCCTTTATTTACCCTTTATTTAGAACCCCAGCTGTAAACCATTCATTTGTTGCATAATACGTAGGCATGTGAGGGTGAGTGTGTGTACTGGACCTGCTATTGCACGTGTTTAAAGCTCTTATCAGGGGAATTCACTGAATACCACACTGCAGTATGGAGATGACCCTTGTACACATTTAACAGCCTATTTGTGTGTGTGCGTGCGTGAGAGAGAGTAAATGTATATGAGTGTCATAACCTGTGGAACACCTCTTTAAAAATATTAATAAACCATTTGCATACACAGTAATTGTGTGCAAATCACTGACCTGAAATGTCTATGCTTAACACTTTTATCAACTTTCTGTGTATTTATGAGCAACACTGTAAACTGTGGGCCCTGACAGCAGAGTAAAATGACCAGAAAAGTATGCATATAGCACATTAAAGTTATACACAGCGCCCTCCTGTGGTCCTCTGGTACCCTTTCTCCAGACTCACCTTTTCTCTTCAGGTATTCTGCCACGAGTGCTGCCACGTGCACGTAGCACATCGCTGCCTGCACAGGAAACAGTCATATAAAATATTAAAAGATTTTCATTCTCATGATGTTCCTAATCATAATACCTGCTAATTACCTTAGCGACACCAGGGCCCAACTGTGGAAGCTCAGCAGTCCCAGGTATTGAACCCACAACTCTGGAATAAATAACCCCTCACACTAACCACCAAGCCACCACTACCCAAATATCTAAATCCAAATTTGAACTTGACTGTGAACCTGAGCCAGACACATTCAGTGTAAATGCAACCAAACCCAACAATACTGTATGGTTCAGACATTGGATTTGGGCAACTGTCAAACTCTGTCAGCCCATAAGCCTATTCGTTCAGTATACTTCTATGTCATTCATTTACTATATGTACAAAAGTATTGGGACACCTGCTCATTCGTTGTTCCCTCTGAAATTGAGGACATAAAAAAAATGTACATGGCAACAAGAGCGTTAATGAGATGAGGATGTTGGATAATCACCACCCCACCTCAACTTCCCAACACTCCCCAACTCATCCCAAAAGTATTTGATGGAGCACCAACCATCATTCCAGAAAACACAGCTCAATGCTGGGGGGCTTTATACTCCTGGCAATAGGCATGGTGCCAATAGGTTCATGTCTATCTGCTCCCGAGAATCCTATTCTATTGGCAACACTTCTCCACAGTGACTAGACCAGCTGTCTATCTGTGTCAGCAATGGATGTAACTTAAGCAGCTGAACACATTTATCAGAAGGATGAACGTTTTGACATATAGTGTTAAGCATACACTACATGTTCAAATGTTCATCCTTCTGATGAATGTGTTCATCCATCCATCCATCTTTCCTGCAGTGTAAGATATACAGAAACGCTTCAATCCAAAATGTAGGTTATATGTAGGGCACCCATGCAAGTGACTGCTGTATTGTCCATGCTGACCTCTGACAGGTCTCCGTTTTTGACGTGGATTTTAGCCATGCTGTCCAGCCAGGTCTTGCGCAGTTCAGGTGTGCTGGTGTAGGATTTGGCCAAGCTGTACTGCAGATCCACCAGCATCTCAGGGTCTTTCTCGTGCTCCTTCATCTGCTCTGTTGCCATCAGCACGGTCCGGATTCTCTTGGTCAAGTCCTTCACATCTGAGGGGAACGCAGTGTGCTGAGAGAGAATGGGACCAGGAGAGAGAGATTTGTTAAGGTTCTGTTTTGGTCCTAGACTGCATTGAAGATGATACCCTGAATAGATGCTCATTGCAAACTTTTATTCGCTGTGCCAGGAAACCTATTGTATGAAGCACAGGTGCCTAATCCTGATCCTGAAGAGATTCAGGATTTAATAAGCAGATGCCCCACTATCATTGTCCGGATCAGATGTGTTAGATTAGAGTTGGAGATAATCTCTGCAGGGTGGTAAATCACTAGGACCAGGATCGGACACCACTGATAGAAAGAATATGACCATGAATATCTCTAAACTGGTGTCCATCTAAGCAGCTATGTTCTTATCTGCTTCTTTCTGGTCAGATTTACGGTTTGTCTGGAGCCTACCTGGAATCATAAGACGTAAGGCAGGAATACCCTCTGGACAGGGCACCTGTCTATCGAAGGGTACAACACATACATTCACTCACTCACACCTAAGGGCAATTTACTGTGGCCAATTTATTTTGTTTATTTTGTTTTTGGGAGGTGGGAGGAAACAGGAGAACCCTAAGGAAACCTGCATGGACACAGGGAGAACCTCGTCCAAATTGGTGTTTAAATTGCAAATTAATCTTTATGTAATGATCATGATGGTTCTGGCTCTCTCTGCTTTTACCTTCACAGTCTTGTCACTGTTGGCACAGTTGTTGATGATGGACAGAGACTGCTGGAACCGTGTACCTCCAATCCCAATGACATCAGCTATCAGCTGGCTAACTGCTATTACCACCTGCAAGAAAAAATAAAAGCTCTATATTATATAGCACTCATTTAAGACTAAAATTGTAATTGTCAAGCAACATTACAGCTACTTTAACATGCTTGCAAAAAAGAATGAACTAAAATGATCTAAAAACAAAAATGAGTGATTTAGTCATGTGTGGGTCAATTTCTACATAACTGTCATTTTAGTTAAAGACTCAAAGTCTTTAACTGCATAATACCATCAGGACTAAAAGGTTAACTACTGTCTATCTGTATCTCCCTCTCTTAGTTCCTTCCTTTCTTTTTCGTTCTGTCTCTTGCCTGCAGGTGAGTGCGGACAAAAGACTTCCTGCCGGTGTAGTCAAAGTTGCTCTTCATGAGGAAGTAGAGCAGGTGGGCAGCGTCGCTCCGGATGGAGCTCAGTTTAGAATTACAGCATTTTAGGATCTCATAGCACAGGCAGGCGCACATATCTGCACGTCCGTCGAAAAACGTACATGGGAACTAGAAGAGACGGGGAACGAATTCAGTGACATCGAATAGATATTAAAGCAGTAATAAATGAACAGTATGAACATCTCAGGCATCTAAAATTTTATTAACTGAATATGTGTGACAAACATAGTCTGAGGACAAGGCATCATAGTGCCTAAAGGTAGATTTCTGACTTAAATACAAATGGATTAAGAAAAGAGATTAAGAGAATCTGACAAAGGTCAGCTACTATTACAATCCTACAGATGGCTCTGTCCTGTTTGGTGCGTTTACTGAGTTTCGTTACCTTGTATATAAATGTGCGTAGTGAAGTAAAGACGTGTTTCAGTGCGGTTTCTGACTGAGGGATCTGCAGGAAGCACAGATGCACCTGAAACACTTTCTTCATCAGAGGATTGTGGCCCAAATCAGCGCATAGTTGAGTCTACAAGAATATATTTCAGGATTAGAACTGAACAGAGTGGAACTGACAGTTTGTGGAGTAACAGTACAAATATAACTGTATCCAGTACTGAGTAAAAGTACAAATATAACTGTATCCAGTACTGAGTAAAAGTACAAATATAACTGTATCCAGTACTGAGTAAAAATACTAATATAACTGTATCCAGTACTGAGTAAAAGTACAAATATAACTATATCCAGTACTGAGTAAAAGTACAAATATAACTGTATCCAGTACTGAGTAAAAATACTAATATAACTGTATCCAGTACTGAGTAAAAGTACAAATATAACTATATCCAGTAGTAAGTAAAAGTACAAATGGACCCACATCCAGTACTGAGTAAAAGTACAAATATAACTATATCCAGTAGTGAGTAAAAGTACAAATTCAAACCTGTAACTGTATCCAGTACTGAGTAAAAGTACAAATGAACCTGTAACTAGTACTGTCCAGTACTAAGAAAAAGTAGGCTACTACGTACATGTATAAATGAAATTAGATCCAGTCATGTGTACAAGTATATCTTTAAAGAAGCATTGCAGAAGGATTAGTATTTTATAGGCACAAAATGTAGATTTCTGCCTTTCTGCCAACAACATGATTCCTCAACACTGCTGTTGAGAATGTGATATATAAAGCAAATGCTTTACCCTGCCAATAAATCTTTTTACCCTCTACCCTGCCAATAGATTTTTTTTTGTGTAATTAATTGTTTTCTTTTTAAACATGAAAACAAACAAAGCAAAACCAGCAGGAATACAAACTACACATTAACTGTGCTTTCTCTTTACTCTGATTAAACAAAACAAAGCTGCTTACCAATCACAGTTAACTAGCAGTCTGATCTAGTACCTTTAACAAGTGCAGTCTGAGTGCTCCTACACTCCTAATCACTGTGGTATGCAAGTCCGAATATGAACTTGTAAGTAGTGCAACCTAACTAAGTACCTTAAAGCCCATGATGAAGATACTGAGAGTGTCCAGCACAGTCAGACAGACTTCAGTGGAAATGTTGGACTCCAGGAGACATGCTTCAGTATCACCATGGCCATAGGCTGGAGAAGGAGGAGAACCAAAGGACAGGTTGAGTTATGCTTTTTCCTATTGCACAACATTCAGCTGGTTTAGTTCAAGCCTTCAGTTTAGGTTAAGTTCAAAGTAAATGAATGCTGATGATAGACCAGAAGAAGCAGTGTAGGGTAGGGTAGGGTATGTATTGCTACACAGCTTACCATAATCTAACCAGATCCCCAGAACATTTGAGATCTTTTTGAAACTGGAAACACACACACATGTAGACAGTGACTTCAATGATTGTCCAGGGCAGGAAACCTCTCTGGGTTTGGGGCCCCATGCATTAAAATCCATATCTTCTGTACGCGAGAGGAAAACCATACGGCCCTGCCTTCACTGGCTATTGCCTAGTTACTGTCCAGTGGTACAATAACATACAGCAATGGCAAAGCATGGTCCGGATTTTCATGCAGCTACTAATTACATGAACAGTGACACTGTTGTGGCTGTGGGGGCTGTGTTTGAATGTGCACATGTGCATAAATAAGGTTCAGGACCGTGTCTTACTGTGGTTAAAGGTGTGTGCATTCTCCATGCTGCCAAGCTGGTGTAAACGTGTGTGTAGGACACTCGCTCTGTTACGAGACACAGGAAGAGTTAACGACTTCCTGTCGGGAACCAGAAATCCCATCGCTTCCTGACTCCTAGGAATAAACAGAGCCTTGTGAAAAATTCAGTCAAATGCCAGTCAGGTTTATACACTATATGTTCAAAAGTCTGTAGACGCATCTAACATTTTTTTTGAATTCAAGGGTACCAATAAGGGGTTTGGTCCCTGTTTGCAGCAATAATAGTCTCTACTCTTCTGGAAAGGCTTTGAACTAGATGTCAGGAACACTGCTGTGAGGATTTGACTGCATTCAGCCACAAGAGCGTAGGGAGGTCAGATGCTGATGTTAGATGATTAGTTCTGGATCACAAACGCCATTCTAACTTATCCCAAAGGTTTTGGATGGAGCTTTCTCACTTTAGGGAGCACAATGCTGGGGGCTTTGCACTCCTCCAGGAGATGTCTGCCACTGGGCATGATGATCTTCAGAGCAGCTAATTCTAATCAGTAAAGCTTTGTATCAGAAATGGATGCACCTCAAAGTATTTGAATTGACTAAATAGAAGAGGTGTCTGAATACTTTTGGACATGTAGTATATTTATTCAATACTTGCTAAATAGTGCCTTACACAGCTCTGTGACAACACTACCTGTTAGGGCCTGATTACATTAACATTTAATGACATGAACATATTAATATTTGATAGGATACAGACACCGGTGTTAAGGAGTGAATAATACTGGCCAATTTATTGTAATATATAACAGATGTTTTAGTGTTAAAGCATGCTTTACTGACTGATATGACTCATTTTGTCAACAGTGAGGGGAAAAATATGATTCTCAATAGAGGTCTGCCACCAGATATAACCCTGATGGGGATTACACTTTTACAAAGATTACACTTTTACAAGTGTGTAAATGTGTGTATTAAATTTAGCATGCATTAGCATGTATTTATGTATTGAATTTAGCATCTAATGCATGTATAGTGCTGCTAAGTTGTTATGCTACTGAATGTTTTGTGAAGTTAGTTTAACCCCACAGAAAGTTGACTTTCAAATACTATCATCATGCTAAAGGTTGGGTTATGTTTTGTGTTGAAATTTATTTTACACTGCATTGCTGTAACAGAGGTAGGGTTTGGAATATACACTTTATTGTTAAAATCTAACAATACTGATAAATCCAGGAACCAATCTTTATCAATAATGTATTTATCAGCAATATTTTATAAGCAGATTTGACCAGAGGAGAATGGGCCTCCTTGTAAGTCTTGGTTCCTCCTAAGGTTTCTTCCTCCAGCTTTAAGGAAGTTTTTCTTTGCCACTGTTACTGTCATAGTAGATTCCTATGAAGCTGCTTTTTGCGACAACATCCGTTGTATTATTATCCAAACTAAATATTGGTCTGGTGCTACTACATATATCCTAATGCATTATGCCTTATGCATTATTTCTATGTTTACGTGGTACATATGCATTAGGAGGGAAAAACAGTAAATGCATGTGTTACCATCATCACTCAGGAAAGGACAAGTGATCATATTGTGAACTAAGACTTGATTAGTCAAGGACAACAACCATTTTACTACAAACAGCATTTTACTACAACAAGTATTTTAGGTCTTGGTGTGGTGAGTGTGGTCATTACAGCAGACCGTGAAAAAATATGGAAAAGCTGACCCTGCTGGATGATTCAAAGCCATTTCTGACAGCAAACAGAAATACATGCTTAGCAATGCACATGCTTTTTCTGCCTTCGGATTAACGGAAAGGTGAGTATGCATGATCCCAGCTCACAGCACAAACATGTAATAACACAGGCTCTTCACACACACTCATACACACCCACACAGCCAGCATCTGTGCTGAGTTGTAAAAGAGAGTGTTAGGCAGTTTAAGGTGAGTCAGCATGCCATTAGTATTTAGCCACTTGTCAGCACACAGCTCTTACCCCTTGCAGGGAGGCCAGGATGCTAGCACTGACTAACTGCGCTCTCGTCAGCGTTTCAGCCAAGAACACACAACCACATAAAGAGGGAGAGGGTCATTCAGAGCAAGGTATTACAACAGCGGATGCTCTCTGCACATCTAGTTCTGTGTGTGTGTATGTGTGCGTGTGTGTGTGTGTAGAAAGAAATTGTTTATATGGACAAAGTAGATGCTATATTTACATGAATTCACTAAAATAATCAATGCAAGCAGTAATGGAAACCATTCTTACCTGGCAATAAACCTCTTCCCCATATATCTAAACTGATGGAGACACACTCTGAGGGACAAAAAGAGAGAAGAAAGATCAGGCAGTATTTTTCAGCACTCACAAAAACATGCATATGTCAGCTGCGGTGCTATTCCAGATTGGGTTGTGTTTGGAGGTGAGGCATCTTACTCAATCAGAGTGAAGAAGTCCATCAGCTCAGCAGGAGAGGCTTTGTTCCAGTATGTGAATAAGGCATCTGGAATGAAAGAAAAGGCAAGTGTATCAGTCTATGGACAATGTGTGGACTACTATAAATAGGCAAAGTAAGTATTAGTTGTAATGGCCACAGCATTGTAAAATGACAACAAAAAAAAGTTGACGGCTAGTGACTAACATTTATGCTTGCAAAGACATTTTTTGTCAGGGTTGCCCTTATGGGGATGTATATAAAGATGCCCTGACAATGAGTGCCCATTTTAGGATCTCTACATTTAATTATGTATGAATTAAATGAAAAGGATTTCTGAAACTGAAAGCTAGCCTGTGGTAAAATATTTCCCAACCCCTAAACAGTTCATCCTGGGATGTGTTCATTGTGTTTTTTCTCAGGATGCTCTGGATCATCTGGATTGTGAGTGGTCGTAAATAAGTCAAATATAAATGGGTCAAAATATAAACATCACAACAGCCATGCTACAAGCAGGCTAACACTCCTGAGCACTGTATTGACATCATATGACTACTAAACTTTAATATGACTGTATAACACCACTACCTACTCCCAATGTACTCTACCTCTGCCAAAGAAACTTAACTAACCTCATTTGACAAAAGTTGATAAGTTGTCAGGCTTATTTCCCATCTTATAATGTTGAATGGTGTTAGAGAGTGCAGCCTTTATGACCAATTAGTTTAATTACAAGCCAGTTTAATTAAATTAGAAACAAACTGAATTCTGGAGATTAAAAACTCTCTCTGGATGGACAAATGAAGTTTAATTAATGTTCCTGGTGCCTTCCTCTCAAAAATATCTGGTCAGGGGCCTCAGGAAGAATGTACGTTCTTACCCTCAGACATGCTCTTGAGCACATGCAGAAAGCACATGAGCAGATTCTTTATTTCCTCTCTGTCCAGTTTGTCACAGCGCAAAATAGAGCTCCCGAGAGCAGAAGCAGATTGAGTCTGTAGAAACACACACACACACACACACACACGCACACACACACACACACACGTCAGTTTCACCAAAAAAGTTCTGCAGAAAACACCCAAACACATCAAGTGAAAGGACAGACTCTCGAGGCACTATGCAAAGGAGCCTAAAAGCACGGGGCCAGCATCACTACCCAAGCTGACCTCAGTGTGAACAGACAGAAGGTGGATCAACCTGAGACCCTGAGACAGTGAAATTAGAAAACTTCACACACTCACTTAAACTTAACAACTAAAAATAAGAAAAGGAAACAGACACCCGATCCACCACTGTGAGCACTGCATGACAAGGACAGAAACAGAAAAAAAAACAGAAACCCAAAACACACACACACACACACACATTGACACATAGCTTCACTCCCCAGTAGGGGACACTCAGCAGAGATCTACTTGAATGGGTTTAGCAGCGATGTGTGTGTTGCTCTCAGAGAGCCTGGGGGTCGACAGAAGTGAGAAATCCATGGTGACTCGTTTGGCTGCCCTGCTGAGAGGGGTGGAGTCCTCTGGCTCAGGTTGGAGGGGCAGAACAGTGAGGGTGTGCCTACGAGTGAACCTCTCTCTCTGCTGATAGGTCAGAGTGTAGAGGGAATAAGGCAGGAGAGGACGGATGTGGTTAAGTGTAATTGATGGCATTTGTATAATTAAATATAAAAGAATTGAGAAAAAAGAGAATATGTGAAGGAAAGAAGAGACTAAGAACTATTCTGAGGACTGTTATATATTATTATTACTGTTATATATATATATATATATATATATATATATATATATATATATATATAAGTAAAAGGTCAAAAATGTATGACCATGTGGCTATTATGCTGTTGGACTTCCATGTGCCACCAATTAGCTCACTCAATAAGACCTCTACAAGGTGTTTTGCGGTATCTGACATCAAGTGGTTATAGAAGATCCCTGTCTTCCAAGTTGCGAGGTGGAGCCACAACAGATCACCAAGGCTGTTCACGTGATAAACAGAAAACACTCACTGGACAACTTTCTGCCATTGCTCCCAAAGCATTACTTTGTGAATGGGGTTTCAACTATTGTAAGTGTCTGGTTTACACAGAAATACTTCACTAATATAATGAATTACAATTAAAGAAAACAGAAGGAAAAATTTTATGTACATGAACAGAAAGAAGTTTATACTCAGCAAAGGAAAGCATAAAGGCTTAAATCATGTGTAGCACCTTATCCAAAGAGCTGCTCTTCTCACTGTTCTTTTCAGGAAGGCTGTTCCCCGAGTCGGTGCTGACCAGAGAGCCACGGGAGTCGGCGTGCCGTACTGCACCGATGTTGGGTGTGGAGGTGTGGGGGGAAGCTACAGAGTTGGGACAGGAGCAAAATAGGCAGATTCATAAATAATGTACAGATAAGAGCATGAGATCTTACAAATCAAGGCCCGTTTAAACCAAGTCCAAAAAATGATGGACTGAGACATTGGGTCAAATTTTACAGTTAGAGCCTGCACTGTTTTCTGTGTTTTAGGAAAGCGTTAAAATCTGGCTGACCAATCAGAGCTCAATTTTTATGGTTGCAGACCAAACAAACGAGCCTCAGAACAGCTCATCTTGTTCATGACAGGACACAAAAGCTAATATGATGAGTAGCAACACACTGACTATAAAAATGCAGAGGTTAAAGAAAACATCTGGTGGAGAAGAACTGAAATGATAGGGAGGAGACTTTATGTAGCCAACTATGTCTACGTGCATCCTAGTGCGTTCATGTCCACGAAGAACCTCAAACTATAGCTTCCCTTGCTAAGGAGCACTCATGTAGAGGAGGGAAATTAAAGAGAACAAAAGTGGACAGGCAACTGAGTGGAAGAGTGGAAATTTATAAGAGCTGTGGAGTTTCTAACCTTGAAATTTGTACTTTGTGTGAATAGACCTTTCATTGTATAGACGTTTCATTGTAGTTACTGAACTATAAGCCTTAAACTCAGCATGAATCATGAATTACAAGGCATTTTTCTTTCGTACTACAATAAAGGCAACCCGTAGGGGCTAGCTGAAGGTTTTTGCTTGATGACAGATAAGGGCATATGCATCAACTATGGATGGCATCAGATCTTTCGTCTTCTCCAAAACTAAAAAAGGGAGAGCAACACCACTGTTGTATCTGTGTGAAATGGCTATAACAGTCTGAAAACTGTAATGAAAAAAGGAAAAGGAGGGATTTGCAGAGTCACAATGCCAACCAGGGACACAGCACTATTTTGGTGAACAAATTATTAATTGACTTTCGAGTGCTGTTCCCCACAAAAAACTGCTTTTGCTTCACAAACCAGGGATTAAAGACAGAAGGCCGTTCTTTTGGACTGGCAGCGATGTTGTAGCAGACGGTGCTGTGAATACACACTCACCTGTGCCAGAGATGACTCCGAAGACATCTTTATGCAGACTGCTGTCAAGGCTTCCAGCGGGCTTATGCGGGGTTGCTGTTGTGATGCTAGGGACAGGCTCTTCTTTCCCATTCTGTAAGGAGAGTCAAGCGTACTGTCAGACCAGCAGACATTGTGACTTTAGTGACTGAACTGTGTATATAAGACAAAGGACAGAAGGATAGAGTGCATGTGGACATGGTGGAACTGGAGCTCTTCATAGCATTAGGCCTAACACAGCATGTGTCAATGGTTGATTGTATCTGTGTGTGTTTTCCATACGTTTTACTCACCTGATTGTTGGAGGGGTCTCTCACATTGAGTCTATGGACGTTCTCCTGGAGCAGTCCAAACAAAGGCAAGTAGAGGGTCGCTAATCTAGCCTGCTGACTCTGAAACACACAAGACCCATCCGTTAAGTGATCACACAGTGCAATAATCTCATTAACAATATTATATTGATGTTACATTGTCTGGCTGCCAAATCAACCAGATGTGATCGTTATTTCAGTCACAATTTTGGACAAACACAACCAAACTAAACTAAAACACAAACAGTTTAATTGAGCACACTGAGTAAACATCCACAGTGCATGCTAGTAAAAGTAAGTGAACCACTTGATTTAATAACTGGTAGACCATCTTTTAGCTGTGGTCACCTCTACCAAACTTTTTTTTCTGTAGCTACAATACTGAAGAGAAACTCTTGACCTCCCTGCACTCCCTTCAAGTGTGTTTCATCAGAATTTCTGGGATGCCTTTTGTGCACAGTCATTTTCAGGCCACAACACAGCTTCTCAACAGGGTTAAGGTCAGGACTTTGGCTTGGCCATTCCAAAACACAAATCTTCTTCCTTTTCAACCATACTTAAGTTGATTTACTTGTGTGCTTTGAATCATTGTCTTGTTACATCACCGCAGTGACTCTTGAGCTTGAGGTCATGGACTGCTGCCCTTACATTTTCCACTAAAATGTTTTGATACACCTTTTAATTCGCTGTTCCCTCAATGATCACAAGGTGTCCAGGCCCCAAGGCAGCAAGGCAGCTCCAAATTTCCATAGGCTATTTCCACAGAAGCATCATGCATCTCTATAATCACACACTTTCTGTCCTCTGTAAGGTTGTTCGCATCAAGTCATGGTTTACATTAACCAATTCTTCTAGAGAAGAACAGATTTGTCAGTAACCAGACTTTATGTGCCTTTATTTAATGAGTCTATGAAATCCACATGTCCAATCTCATCTCATTCATTTTCAGTTTCAGTTTTTGCCAGTAAGTTTTGGGAACACTTACTTTTGGTAAAGGTTCACTTACTTTTTCTAGGCTGCACTGTGTGAGAAAACCATTCATGCATATTTACTAAGCAGTTAAGCCAATTCTGATATCTAAGGGTGGTGCAGTCTCCTCAGCACCCCCACTTCCACTTTCTCAGAGTGCTATTTCCAGTTTGCTCCTAAGTTAATTATTGTGAGATTAGTCATCTAGGAGGAAAACTGAAGTGAATGCTAGTGCAGTGGAATTCCAGACTCCCTAACCTTTGAGATGTAGCGATCATCAAATGTGTGCTTGATCATCAGGCTTTTGAGCACATGGATGGCTATCTGCCGGATCTCGCCAAACTCCTGCAGGGCTCCGCCCACCTCTCGCAGCAAGAGCCCGACCAGAAAGTGATTCCTGCAGAAGTCGTCGGTCAGGGAGTAGTCTAGTTGCAGGTCTGCAGGAAAAGTGAAGAGAACTGGTTAGTAGACTGATTGAGTAGCAGTTTGAACATCTACTTCTAGATGTTCATCTTAAGAGAAGAGCTCCAAATGAAACCAGCTCATTCTGCAGTTTAGCAGTTTTTAAAAGATAAATATTGGCCCAACATTGACCAACACTTGAGGTTTCAATATCAGTATCAACAGCAAGAGATACTTAGCCGTCTCTAATAGCTACTCATTGAGAATACACTACATATCCAAATGTTTGTGGACACACCTTCTAATGAATGCATTCTGCTACTTTAGGTTGCAGCCATTGCTGACACCGATGTGCAAATGAACAAACACACAGCTTGTCTAGTCCCTTTAGAGAAGTATTGCCAATATAACAGGACTCTCCGGAGTAGATAAACAAGAACCTACTGGCACCATGCTGCCTAATGCCAGGTGTGGACTAGAGGGGTATAACGCCCCCCCCAACATTTAGTTACGGAGGAGTGGAATTGTGTACTCTGGAATGAGAGTGCTCCATACTTTTGGGATGAGTTGGAAAGTTGGGGATGAGATGGAGTGGTGATCATCGAACATCCTGACCTCACTAACGTTTTGAGTGTCCCAATACCTTTGCCAATGTAATGTATTAACACAACAACTCACAAAGGTTTAAAAAAAAAAAAAAAAAAACTGTGATGACATTCAACCGCAAAACACCAGAATTAACAAAATATGTGATTATTCCACAATACATACACACTGGAAGGACACAACGCAACAACAGACAGGGACAACTAAACAACGGATAACCAATTCACCCTGCCATCTGTTCAGCGCATTCTGTACACACTGATGAGAGTCACTTAAGAAACATTAGGGAAATGAAATGACCACAAAAATGACAAAGACTAACCATCTGTACTGTATTATCATTTGTACGTTGAGGCTAGTGTATTAATGACACAAAAGTGCATGGACCACAGGGGCTTAACATACAGTGCCATGCAAATGTTAGGGCACCCCTGGTCAGAATTTCTGCTAGTGTGAATAGTTAAGGGAGTTGGCCTGATTTGAGATTAAACGTTTATATTTAAAGCAAGACTACTTTTTATTATCATTCTTTACAGTAAAGGAAAAAGGGAACCCAGCTTCACCATCATTTAGTAATACCTCCTTTTGTATAGCAGCTTGTGAGCACTTTCTGTAGTAGTAGAGTTTTTACATTTTTGTTTGGATGATTTATCAGCCATTCTTTCTAGCAAAAGCTTTCAAATTCTGGGAGATCTTTGAGTCGACTTGTTGCACTGCTCTTGTGAGGCATTTCTTTAGTGAAGTTTAGGTTAGGAGACTGTGAGGCCATATCAAAAAGTGTGTACTCTTGCTGTAGAAGCCATCCTCGTTTCACCTTCAGCTTTTTCACAGTCAGTCTGCTTCCAGGTATTATATATATATAGATATATATAGATATAGTGAATCCATTCTTCATTCTACCAGTGAAATGTTCCCCATGCTACTGGCTGTACCACAAACCCAAAGTATGATCAATTCACACCCATGCTCAACAGTTCTTCTCTTTTGTGTTTCTCCTTCCATTAGAACTGCATCAACCCACAGGATTTGTTTCCAAAATGCATCAGGCTAGTTCTGATGTTCCTTTGAAAACTTGAAAACTGCAGATGAATGTTGTGGTGAGGCCGCAGGAACGTTTTTCTGATGCCTCTTCCATGAAGGTCAAATTTGTGCAGGTATAGCTGCACAGTAGAACTGAGAAGTGCACCTGCACTCCAGAGTCTGCTTAATCTTTCAAGGTGAAAGTCAGGGGTGTGCCTTCCTAGCAATCCTAGAAGCAGCTCTCTCAAAGCATTTTCTTGATCTTTTAGACTTCAACTTAACCTCTACCTTTATTGAAAACTGCCATTTCATAATTGAGGAGACAGCGGCTTGAAAATACTAGTCTTAGTAACAGAAAACAGTAACAGAAATTTTGACCAAGGGTACTTAAACATTTGCAACTGTATCGTTGCCGTCACCCAAAAACCTTGCATCTCCATTTTTTGCTGTTCTGACTTTTTGGCATAATGTAAATCTGACAGTTGTTCTTTACACTGTGTCCAAATTTCATAATGAATAGACCAATAGAAATGTTCCAAAATGACTCGATACAAAACTTTTTACATGAACTTCCATCGAAAGTTAAGCTCTTGTCCTCCTCCTCCCGTGATCTTATCTTGTTGAGGATGCGAGGTTTTCGTGCGACAACGCCAACATACTCAACACACAGCCACAGCAGTACACAGCTCACCTACACATTTGGCATGAGTCTCCTTACTGCGCGAGAGAAAAGCTAGCACAGGCAGAGAGAGAAGTGTAAAGCTCAGAACACATGAACAGAGAGAGATACAGGGAAGAACAGGAAGAAGTGTTGGAGCTACACCAAGAACTGGAGCGAGCGAGGCACAGAGGCAGAGAGGCGCAGGTGAACCAACAGGAGGAAATTGGCTTTTTGGCTAATCTAATTTACCTCAACAAATCTAATTAGTGTCAGTGAACAGAAAAAGACCTGTGATTTGTTGCAAGGAGCTGATGAAATTAGGCATAAGTAACTGAAGACCTTAGACTGTGTACCTTGAAACCGCATTATCCTGCCTTTCCCAAAGGGCATGGGCAGGTTCAGAGGGACAAAGTGCTCATGGTTGCACGCCACCCTCAGAAACGCAAACTTGAACTCATACAGCGTCTGTAGGAGACAGAGAAAGAAAGAGATCAGCTAAAGGAAAAAAAGATACCCTATAAAATATACAGTCTTATGCAAAAGTCTGGGCACCCAGTTGTGATAAAGTAAACATAGCCTCCGGTAGCTAATCAGACCTGAAACAATATTTTAAGCAATTACTAATGCACATAAACTCTGATTTCTGTGTTTGATTAGCTTACCTTGATTAGCAAAATCTGTCCAGAGTCATAAGAGGAAATCTTTCCCTGTGAGCTCATCACAAAATTCAACATTTGCCACAGAACATCTACACAAGCCAGGTGAGCGCTGTGGACTGGTGAAGTCAAAATATAGCCGTTTGGCCACAATCAGCAAAGACTGTGAAGCATGGTGGTGGTTTTATCATGCTTCAGGATTGTGTTGCTGTCAGTGGCACTGGCGATACTGCATGAGTGGAGGGAAGAGTGGCGTCCACAAAATACCAGCAAATACTGGATGCAACTTTCAAAACATCCCATAAAAGACTAAAGCTTAAAAGAGGAGGGCTTCTACAACAGGATGATGATCTAAAATATGCCTCAGAATCCACCTACCGAAAGAGCCCTCACAGCCCCCTGGCATAAACATCATAGAAAAATTATTATTAGACCTTGCGTATCATGACAAGTTGAGAGTATCTCAGAACAAGATGACTTCTGCAAAAAAAAGTGTGTGTGTATGTGTGTGTGTGTGTGTGGGGGGATCACCAAAATCAATTGCAAGCTGCCAAAGTGGACATTATAGCACAGCATAGATTGTGTGAATCTACAGAGTCCTTACACATCTACAATACAGGCATATGGATGCAGAAGAAGATCAGTGCACATCTATACTGCAGTAAAATTTCTATACTGAGGCTGACTCATTAGTAATACGGAATGACTTGTGTACCTTGGGATCTCCAGGCACGAAGCAGTTGATGTAGTTGTTGATCAGCTTGAAGACGAATCCTCGATCCATAAAGGTGAAACAGCGCTGTTGTAACAAAACATACAACTTCAGATGAACTGACCGCTCCCGTCTCTTAATGTGCCTCCCCCTGTGACCAAATCTTGATTTTCTTTTGATTTCTCCAGGTGATAGCATGACTGACCAAATACACTGTTCTTTTAGATCTTTGAGACCCAAGATGCTCTTCATAATTCTATTAAACTGTCTGCAGAATCAGCTTAATCAGCCCGAGGAGAGAAGCCCTGAGACTGGCCTCACCTTGATGAAGACGGCCAGGCTGTGGTTGGCATTGCGGGCCGCGTCCAGATTGTCTTTGTATTTCTGAGTGATGTGTGGCATCAGCATGTTCACCAGAGTCTCCACAGCATGGTGGAAGGAAGCAGTAAACCGCTGGTTCCTGGACAGCTGGGTCAAAACCGAGTCATGTTTACTCAAGAGTACAGAGCCTGAGAATCCTAAGTGTCCTAAGTGGTCTATCATTTACATGTTATGTAAATACATGTGGCCTTATATTACAATTCAGGCTCCAGTTTGGCAACTGGTTTCCAAAGCCAGTGAGAAAACTAATTTAACAGTGTACAACCAAAGAAATGAGAATACACCAAAAACAGAGAGTCGCTGAAGAGGTTCCACTGCTTGCTTTTTACTCACTTTGACCTTTCCGCTTTCTATTAAATGCTGGGCCATGGACTTTACTAAGGCCTCAAAGAAGTACCAGGAGTACTGAAAGACAACAATAACAATGCTTCATTTAAACCAAATGATCAAAACAATGACCATAAAGAAAGTTCACAATCCTCTGCGATCAAATCACCATAAGTCCATAAGTATTTGGACAGTGACACAATTTTTGTCAGGGAATCTGAAGTGATGAAAACAAAAATATTGCATCAACCATTTAGGAATTACAGCCATTTTACATAATCCCTCCATTTTCACAGGCTCAAATCTAATTGGACAATTTACTGATTTAATGTGGTTTAATGACCACTTGTGGCCAGTTCCCTCATTACTTCATTACAATACAGCTCTATACAGAATTCATCTTGCTACTTCTATTAACAATCATCCATAAATGCCCATGCCACAACAGTGCCTCCACCATGTTTGACAGATGATGTGGTATGCTTCAGATCACAAATGTGAAAATGGAGGGGCGGTGTGAAAATGTCTAGAATTCCTAAGTGGTTAAAGCAATATTTAGTTAAATTCCTAACTTCACTTCAATCACACATTGCTTTATTTCAGATCCATTGTGGAGGTGTACAGATGCAAAAATGACAAAAAGAGAGTAACTGTTCAAATACTAATGGACCTGATTGTTGCTTATATATGCATATTATTGAGTATATGAAAAGAGTACCTTAAGGAGCTTGTTGCTGGTGAGGAAATCAGTAGAAGGCTTTAAGATAGCGGTCATAGCTTTGGCCAGCTCCTCATGCACTGTCTTACTGTTATTGGCTGAGTAGGACTCAGTCTTAAACACATACTGCACAGGAAAGTGACAACGCAACAGTAGTAATCAGTTTGATTAAATCCCCCAATCGTCTGGTTATATATATATATATAATATAAATATAATTGTGTGTGTGGGTTATAATTTTACCTTCACATAAGATCTAAGGTAATGTTCAAGACCCTCTTCATGACACTGGGCAACTATGTGGACCATGACCCTGTTGGAAGAACAGAATATTATAAACTCTGAGAACATTTTAACCTCATTTTAGCTTTAGCATCAGTGACGATTCTGCTATACCCTCACCTGGTGGTGTTCACTGCCACGTCCTCATGGCTGGTCGTAGTCAGAACATGCACCAGCTGATTCAGAATAGTTGGCAGGAAATTGATCATCACATGACCCTCCATGGCATGGAGACTCTGAAGAATCACAGTTAAGATTTTCTTAGTGTGAACATCTCATACAATTCTTCTATCTTTATAATCCTTGTTTAACCCCTTAAAACTGACTGAAAAGGTTAACTATTCAGCTATTAATCATAAAGCAGATGCTAATGAGAATTATTTGGTAACTGGTTTATCATATCTTGTGGAGTCCCACAGGGTTCTATTTTGGGCCATATGAAACTGATGTTAATTATAACAATAATGTATTAATGAGAGTAATAAATTGTGGGCTTAAAAGCAGGGGTTATGGGGTTAAGTCAATGTGTGTTGTACAATAATGCTATGATCATCATGACAGAAAAAAACAACTTCCAGAATCTCTTTTGTCTGAGCTATAAGTGCTAGACTTTTCTTTTACCTTAAGGTACTTGACCAGCTCTCCTTCAGTGGCTTGGGTCTTCTGACAATGATGAAAGAAATTATGAAGATGCTGATCCTGAGGCGAGAAAATAAACTGATTAAACAAATGGGCAACATGAATACTTTTTACAACCTGCCTACTTTTTAATTATGGATATACTATACTGCAGCTATGGGTCTGACAAAATAACTGCTCTGTAGGTGATACTTTACCTGAGTATAAACTGTGGAGACCAGATGTGTTGACACTCGGAACAGGGGGCGTCCGCCATCCACCCATTTCACCTCAGGACCAGAGTGCTGTCATTAAAACAACAACAACAACAACAATTTGGATTTTAATGCATAGCATGATTGCCAGAACCATGGGGGTGAGCAGACATTTGAGCCACCACTTTTTAAGTAGTGGGATGGTGTTCCCAAGAAGAACCCATCAAAATCTCAGCTGGGAGCCAGTCAAAGTCAGCAGGATAACCAATTCAGCTGAGGAGGGGCAGTCAACTTCAGAAAGTGAACTAGTGGCATTAGAAATATTGAGTTGGTGGACAGAAGAATGGATTCAATAATAAGTATAAAGGGATTATATAACTCAACTCTCTGTAATTTTCTCATTTACAGCTGCACAAACAATGTTGATATATGGGGCTTTTCCTTTCCAATTACTCTTTAATTCATATTCGGATGGAGCAATCTTTTGTTTTTTATGTTAAAGAAATCCCCTCCCCCATTGTCATGAAGACATGTGGTGGTGCCACTGTCTCTTTATTAAATGATAGAGGAATACTTGCCTCCTATAAGGACAGAAAAACTAAGGCCACAGTTTTAGGATCACACTAGGCATAATCCTTTAAGTGGAGGTTAACCGTAACACTGACACAGGCTTAATTAGATCACATTACCAAACTGACATCATGCCTCCATTATTAACTCTCAAATTTTGTCAAACATAAAGAGCTTAGAACCATTACCTTGTTAAGCCCGTCCTGACAGCTCAGGTAACCTGCAGGTAAATTAGACGCAACAGAAATCTGCTGCTCACTCATGATGACTCGGCCATCTTTAAGCAGGGGCAGCCAGGCTGAACCCACTGACAGGGAGAGAAACGGAGACAGACAGACAGAAAGACAGAAAGACAGACCTTCACATCTTTAGATAATGCGTTTCTGGTTTCCAATAACTAAGGTAACACATTAAAAGCAAGAAACCACATTTCTAATGTTGCCCACAGGCTATTGAGAACACTGCCTTGTCCCGGGCCTGAACCCCAAGCAGGCCAGCCGGGTGAGGGCAGGTGTACCTTGTGTCTCCACCACGTCTCGCTTCTTGGTGCTGCTGTCACAGCTGATGTGGTAGAAGGTGAAGAGCAGGTGATGCTTCTCGTGTAGCTGAGTGGGCAGCTCTATCTTGATCTGATACCCAGAAGATAAATAAATATTCATTGTTACTTATTTGTGGGTGTACAGAATACTGATGATCTCTGTGGCATTTAATGTTGTTATAATTTCCCAACATTGTAAAAACAATAAATAATAATAATTACTAATAAAAATAAATAATAATAATACCAGAAGTGTAACAAAACTGTTCTGTAAACTGGTATTACATTAATGGCAAGAACTTGTGTTCAATTATTTTCTCACAATTTGGTACTGCCAATCAATCTACCCGTTTATAACCCCCTATAGAACTAGCAATGCCACTACACATGCTCAGAGGAAAGAGTTAGATCCACAGCTCCGCCACACCTGAGTGATGAGGGGAGAGAGCCATTTGTGCTTTATCGGACTCTGGCTGCTGATGGCAAAACAGCATGGTTTGGGATTTGAACAGGTGACCCCCGGGCGATGGTGTAAGCACATTAGACTGCTGAACCACTTAGAGCCCTTTACTACAGTCCTGGGTGTTATTACATTTTTGGGAAAATATTACAGTATCAAGTACTACACAGAAATTATGAAAAATGAATGTACAGATATCCATAATCCCACAGTATGCAAACAAAGATGGATTAGAACAATCAGTTAATAATAGTTTCCATATCTAACTTCTGTGTGCCATAAAATGTTTTCCACCCCACCATCTCCTCCATCTATTCCAAATATTTGTGGACACCCCTTCTAAAGCTGCACCCATTACTGACACATATAGTCTGTACTGAAGCCATGGTCCCAACTAGCAAAATGACAGTAGGTTAAAAAAAGCGACTGTTCCTGAACCACCCAGATCTTACCTCATCGTAGAACTCAGGGTTTTGCTGGTGATGAAGCACTGCTGCGTACGCATGCCTGCTAAACAGAGGTCCCCCAGCACGACCATAGATACACTGCATACACACAAACATACACACACCCTATTCAAATACACAGATACATACACACTAAAGGAAACAAGGATTTATCACTGATCCTGAACACAGTCAATCAGCCAATGTGCTTTCTTTAATTTACAACTGAAGATGTTGATCACTGGACTAACACTGGCAGCAGTTCCACCTCTCTACTATGCCAAAATCCAAGCATAAAAGCCACCCAAACATAAAAAAAATTGTCTAAAATTGGAACTAAGGAAGTCATGTGATGTCGTCTATGCCAAATAAATGAAGATCTGGATGCATTTTGAGCAGGTTGAGAGATTGTTTTCAGGTGACTATTTACAGAGATGTGACTGGTGACAGTCTAAATCCAGTATTTGTTAGCCACATTAGCCTAACATCTCCTGTTCTAAACTAAAGAAGCAACCTTCAGACAGCAAACATGGCGGTTCGGCTGTATCTGGGGTGAATGATAAATCATGGTAAAAAGATATTTTTGTCAATCTATTGCTTTAACTTATTGTTATCCTGTATGTCATATAGGTGTAATTTGATGGAAAGGAGCTGAATGTAACAGGGTGGTTATTATTAATAAAACAATCTACTGAAAATGAAAGCTAGCAGCTGAATAATAAGTTCAGTAAAAATAATATCAGACCTCTTTTGAACTAAACGATGGTTTCGTAACATAGATAACAGCATACGACCCCTCCACATTGCCCATGTATACAAAGCCTACCTTAAGTGGCTGTGCTTGCTCCTCATCAGAATCTCTGAACTCAACACACACAGCGATGTTCCTCGCCTGAAGCAGAGAGACATGTTAGTTTACTAGTCATTTAAAACATTCCCCAAGCTGCAAGCTGAAAATGACTGAAGACTACAGATGCTGTACTTTGTGTGGCTTTGTGTGTTCAGCACTAATTACACTGGTCATCTGGATCACTATTAAGATCATCTAGGGTCACAGTACACATTGTTTAAGAGAGATGTTTGTTACCTTGGCGAATGACTTCTGGCTGTCATATTTGAGGTGTTTGGGGTAGACGTAGAGATGGTTGTTATAGGTGGTGAAGGGTTGTGAACACTTAGCAATGCAGGGTACAAACTCCTCGATTTCTAAAAGAGGCCCACTGCCCTTTCCGTTGTTCTCGTAGGGCCGCACAGGGATGTAGGATGGAGTAACACAATCTGATGGGTCGAAAGAGATTTTTTGAGTTCAGTAAGTAAGCAAATCTTTATGTAAACTACATGGACAAAGGTATTGGGACACCTGCTCATTCATTGGTACTTTCAAAATCAACCATCCTGTTTTTGTTGGAGTAACTGTCTCTACTGTTCAGGGAAGGCATTAATGAGGTCAGGATGTTGGATGATCACCACCCTACCTCATCCCCAACTCATCCAAGAAGTATTGGATGGGGCACCATCCACCATTCCAGAGAACACAGTTTAATGCTGGGGGGCTTTATACCGCCCTAGACCACACCTGGCATTAGGCATGGTGCCAATAGATTCATGTTTATTAGCTCCAGAGTCTCCCATTCTGTTGGTAATACTTCTCGTCAGGGACTAGATGAGCTGTGTGTTGTGCATTTGCACAGCTGTGTCAGCAATGGGTTGCTGAAATGAATTCATTAGAAGGGGGGTCCACCAACATTTGGACAGTGGATAGTGTGCCGAGGACTAGATTGTTGAGCACTGCAGAACATGAGGAACACATGACAGATAACTGTAACTGTTGATTAATCAGTAGCTGAGTTTTAGAAAAAGCCAAATAATAAAAATTACAAGTACAATAAAAAACATAAGGGCACACTTCCTACCTACATAAGCAGTTTATAGCACATACATAGGCATTGAATATCACACATTTATAGCAAGACTTCAGTATTTTTTAATCAGTTCAAGTCATTATTTGTTTATCAAAATAGTATCAAATGTTTAATGACATAAACGACACTGCATTGACATAGGTGGTCTTATACAAAGGTTTAACAGTTCATTTGAAGGCTATGTGCTATGAAGGCTACGCTGTTATAAAGCATCATTCAGAAGAAACTCGGCTTATAAGGCCTTAAGAAGCCCCTTGCGTCAGTATAAAACATATATCATGTTGCATGTGATTACTTGCATCTGTTGGTAATAAATGCTTAGTTCTGCTTTATTAATGCCTATTCATACTTATGCATGTGTTATGAAGACCCTATGTAGGTAGCCCTCTAATAAATTGTTTATCACAAATACATGATAAAATGCACATAAATAAGTGTATTTATGCAGGTTTATTCAACCTAGCAACTGTGTGTTAACACTGTACTTTAATATTTTGTTTCATGGTACTGGTCAACTGCAAAAAATAAATCTTACTGGTCATATCAGGAGCCACACTGTCGATGGTGACATCCAGGTTACCCAGAATGACAGGAAGCTTGGCCATCTTCTCAGGTCTGTGGGTGATTTCAGATTCATTAGAGTTCAAGAATAAACGGGCCCTCTCAGGTGTGCTTTCAAAAGAGAACAGTCATAACACATTCCTTAAAAGCATTTCTGCAGTGGAAACACTCGCAGCTGCATCAACACCGCCTGGACATACTGTGCTTGGAAAGTATTCTGATTTCACAGTCCATCATTTTAATGAGGATATTCTCTGCTGATTATACATGGACGAGCTTCTGAAGACAGAAGTGCAGATGAAAGCCTGATACTGAGAGGTGATTGTTACGTGGCTACTAACTTCCTGAAGTCAGCCAGCAGTTTGAAGAGGTCTTCGTCTGACAGTTTATTGCTGTCCTGCCGGTAAAGGGCGGAGAAGCGGGCACTTTTGTCCAGAGTCCCTGAGGCATCTTTAAACACAGGCCTGGGCCAAACACATAAAGGAAAATGAACACACACACACTCAGTCTAAGGGTGAAGCAATCGCACACATTTGCATACACAACCAGCTTCGGAGCAGAACTCTTAAAAACACATTTCCAGACAGCCAGTCCCACCTGGCTGCCCATGCGAAAGGCATCTTGTACTGGCCCAGTCGACAGCAGGCCAGCTTGGCATTCTTCAGTACTTTCTGAGCCACCTGGAAAAGAGCAGCATGTTTACTCTCTTTAAAAAGCACAAAGCATTTTTCATAAAAACAGTTTGTCCGGTTTTATCAAAGCATTGTGGAAAATAATTGTATTCAATGCCAAAATAATCATAATAGTAGTAAATAACAAGTTAAACGTGTGTTTCTGTTTATCTTACGGTTTTATTTATAAGAATGTATAATAAAGTATTAACAGATTTCTACTATTTTACATCCCATGATGAATGATGAACATACAATTATGGATGTCTGATCCATTTATTGTGCATCCCGATGAAATCTGAGTCTCAGCTGATACTGATCCGAACTCTGTGGTTGTATAAATAATACAGTCCCACAGTTCAGACGCTCCCTCAGACGAGCTGCTAATTAATACGTTCAGTATATTCTCTTTATTTTTAGTACCAGTTACTATACTGAGAGATTCTGGACTGGCTGATTTAGTTTAGTAGAGACTTTTTTTTAAAGGACTGTTTTATAGTGTGTTTAATATCTTGTGATCTAGCCTGACTCAAACCGATATTGGTTGTTGTTTGTCAGCTATGTGTAATAACTGGTTTATAGTGGGTGAATGTGCTCTGTGTGATTTGGATTTCTATAGCATGTGTATATTAGCATTAGCATTAGCCTCCACTGGGTTCTGAATGGGTTCTTCAGTGCTGTTTTAAAAACATAGGAAGATGTGCGGTTCCTCCGCTGGTAAAACAGAGCGTTTCAGAAAGAGCTTTATAAAGGTTCAGATATTATGGTCTGTCTTCATGTTCCACAGGAAAATAGCTCCACACTGCAGACTCTCAACTCTTTATTTACCTTTATTTACCTCACAACATCTGCACTGCTGTCGGCTAAAATGTCCGTTAATAGTGCCTTAAGGACACCAAGGTTAAAAAAAAGAGTCAAAACTGGATTGAGACTAAAATAGCCGATTCTCGATCCACACACAGATTGGGGGATGCTGGTGAAGTGAGCTGGTATCCATGCAAGGCTAAAAGCGAACCCCACAGACAATGCTAAAGTCTCTTCAGTTCATTTTTCTTGATGTTATGATGAAGTTTGTAGTTTAGCAAAGTCTGTGCATGTGTGATGCTGTGATGCTGGTGGTACCTTTGCAGAGTCTGAGCTCTTCATGTAAGGCTCAGCGCAGTGTGTGATGCCCCCTTGCAGCACCTTCTCGATCCGTGCCACCAGAAAAATGTCAGGGTGTGGGCAAGTCACTGAGAACACCCCCTAAGAAACAGACACACAAATACATTTATTAACCTCAATGACTGAGATATATACTTATACTAAGATATATACTTAATAAATTCATAAAATTCATAATTCACAGCATTTGCTGTTCAAAACCTTGGCTATAAATACCTTCTAATATCTGGTTTAATAGCAATGAAAGTCCATTCTATGCTTACTATTGCCCAGCAGCAGCATATAAAGAGTAAATAGTAATGGCCCCAGCATTGACCCTTGAGGAACACCATAGTTTCATTTTTTGTAATGAGAGTATTCATTATTTAAGAAAATACACTGAAGGCGATCAGTCAGATAACATCAAAACCAAGATTCTGTAATTCCTAAAGTATTTTGTAGCCTATCGAGGAAGACTGCATGATCTGTGGTGTCAAAGATCAAGAATAAAAAAAAAATTAAAAAAAAAACAAAGAGAGAAGAGTCGGATCACCTGTGTAGGGTACTGCAGCGCCCCCTCTGGTAGCCCGTTGAGCTGTGTGGGCATGTGTGAACTGTCCATGGCTCCATTTATTACAGCACTGGATGGGGAAATCATGGAGCGCACTAGTGGGTGATTCAGGTCCACATGTAAATCTGCTGAGATCCTTCTGCTGTTCTGCACATCAAACAGGGAGAGCACCACGAAAAACGGCTCTACCTGCAATGACAGAGTCCAGGGCTTTAGCGTCCTCTGTAAAAGTGTGTGTGTATGTGTGTGTGTGTGTGTCTGTGTGAGAGAGAAATTGAGAGTGTTTTTGTCTTCATAACTTCAGAATGAAAATGGACCCGACAGGAAACCGGTGGAATCACATGCTTAAATGATCAAACACACACATATACACAGTCACACAGTTCAAGCATCTGAAGGCCTGAAAGTTTCAGCAGGAAACCAACATCAGACCATTCTCTAGGAACTGTGATCTTTGGCCATGACAACAGACTTGTTCCACCACACCAAGTCAAACAGCAGTGCCAGTCAGAGTACACAGACCCACTCTAGCAAAGGGCATCACTTCTGTAAATCTCCAGTGACTCGCTGCTCTCTTTGTACAGTGTGTGTACACATCTGTGATTGTTCAGCTCTATGTGTGTGTGTGTGTGTGTAAGGTATAAATCTTCACCTTCTATTTTATAACTATTTTATTCGCTTATTTCATTAAATGATTAACTGATTATTTAAACTCACATAGTAGTGTGTATATATATATATCTATATATATCGTGGTGTGCAAAAGTTTGGCCACTCCAAATTTTGTGCTACTGTATAAAGTAAATAGAGCCTGATTTTCAAAAGGCCGGAAAAGAAAAAATCCACAGAATTTTGTTCCAACTGTCTAGACAGCTTTGCTGTTGGTTTGCAATGATCAAAAAAGGCAGGCAGTTAAACTAATTACTGGGAACAATTTTTTACTTGAACTATTGACTGATGCAGTAACCCCTACACTGTGTGACAGTAGGTTTGTGTATATCTGTGTGTCTTACATTAGTAGTAGGTCCGTCCTCATTCTCCGCCACACAGCTTTGTAAGTTGAATGACAGGTCATTGCAGCTGACCAGAACTCTCTTGCCAAACTTCTCCTCAAACTGCTTCACATCCGGCTCAATGCCTGACAGATCCAGCCTCTGTGGATAAACACATACACACATACATGCACATGCACACACACACATACACACACACACACACACACATACAACTATGATTAAAATACTGTGTCTCTGACTAGTTCTGCAATAAATACAGACTTGTTTTGCTGTGCAATTAAACAGGAATCTAACTAAGCTCTCATTTAACCCCCTATCACTAAAGCATGTTATTCTGTAACTACAGGGACTTCTGTACACACTGATGGGGTTATTTCTTGGTACTAAAAGTGTGTAATAAAGCTTTCAGCTTTTTCACTGGCTCTTTAAAGGGTTATGAAATAGCAAGTTATACAAACCTCAAGAATCACTGGATGAAGTGAAACTAATAGTAACTAAAGAATTAATAGCTATAGTAGAAAAAAAGAGTAAAAGATATTTTAGTGTAAGTAAACAAATCCTCTAAAGGAAGACAAACTTTAGGAATGGTTGACTGATGAATGAATGATTTTGGAGGATTTCTATTGGTCCATGCATCTTTACTGTTACCATGGATGCCCCACACTCAACTCACAAGACTTAAAGGATCTGCTGCTAGCGTTTTGGTGCCACATATGACAGGACATCTTCAGAGGTCTTGTGGAATCCATGCCTTGAATGCTCAGATATGCTGCTGTGGCACAAGGGGGGACTACTCAAGATTAAGCAGGTAGTGTTAAAGTTATGGCTGACTGGTGCATTATTTACCCTGTATATTTCAGGAGGTGTGGACTGTAGTTGTAATTGACTATTCAGCTGAAAGGTTAAGTCAGTCCCTCAAGTCTGGCAGGGGAAGCACGCTCGGCTTCTAACACTAACGTATTAATAGACTTTTGGTGACACGTGTGAGTTAATTTTATCTGTTCTGTCATCACGGTCGTTAACAGCGTGTTTATTGCAGAAACTCATCTAAATCCTAATTACAATAACTATTTGATGCATCGGCAGCCCTGTAAGTAACAGAGCTAATATACTGTTAATCCTACACTGTGAGAGCTGAGGTCATTCCTCTGTCAGATCACCTGCGTGTCCGGATCCAGGGTGAAGAGCTTCAGGCGAGTCTCGCTGCGCATCTTGGACTCAATGTCTCTGGCACTCTGACAAAGCAAAGCATAAACCAGTCAAGACGGCCACTTGGGTCAGGATTACTATACCTCTAAAATGAAGCATGATCGAGTGAGTTTACAACCAAGTACCAAGAATTTCACAGACATATTAGCCTGGGTGTAACAGCTAGAGGAACTGCCATGAATCAATATTTCATTAGACCCTGCTGGGAGGGGCAGGAGAGACGATCTGGTATTTCAGATTTACAGTTTACAGATGCCAGAAATTTGAGAGAGAGAGAGAGAGAGAGAGAGAGAGCATACACAACAAGAAGAGAGAGAGAGAACAAGCAAGAGATTAAAAGACACTCTGTGTGTGTGTGTGTGTGTGTGTGTGTGTGTGTGTGTGTGTGTGCGTGTGTGTGTATGTGTGTCTGTTCCAGACAGTGATTATCACAGTATGGAATGGCTGGAAAACATTAGCTGAGAGGTGCACTCACACAAACCAACTTTACAGGTGTACACACACACACACACACACACACACACTTTCTTTTCAGCAGAATATAAGCACATGCTTAAGTGCTTCTGTGATGAGCTGGGCAGTATTGATCAGCTGATCTGGGTTTAGCAGCTATAGCTTCTTAACAGACTTAAGTGTGTGTGTGTGTGTGTGTGCGTGTGTGTGTGTGTGTCTGTGTGTGTTTAGATGCACGAGTGTGAGCACGCTACCTGAAAACTGTCCTGAAAATTCCCAGAGGAGCTTTCTGACTTTCCTAAGTCATCCTCTATAAGAGAGCAAAACCATCCATGAATTAGTAAACAAGTAAGCAATAAACACAAACACAGCAACTGACAGCACAGCAGGTATACCAGTCACAAGGTCATCTCATCAGTCACAGTCCCATCATGAGGCCATACTCTTGCTCTAGCATGCTGTGCCCTGATTGGCTGGTTTGGAGGAATGTGCTGTCTGACTTCACCTCATTTTCATAACAGTGTTAAAACCCAGGAGTTTAAGAGGTGTTACTGGGAGCAGTGTGTTTGTGTGTGTGTGTGTGTGTGTGTGTGTGTGTGTGTGTGTGTGTGTGTGTGTGTGTGTGTGTGAGAGAGAGAGAGAGAGAGAGAGAGAGAGAGAGAGAGAGAGAGAGAGAGACTGTGTGTAAGGGATAGAGAGAAGTTCCACACTCACACCATAGACATACCCTGGCAACATTAGCCTGGTGTTAAAAAGTATGGGTGGTCGGCCACAAAACACACACACTTACACACAGGAGGCACACGGCACACCCATATTATCCACTTATATAAATACACAAGTGCACAGACTCCTGCAGTTGATATAAGCTCAAACATAGGTTGGTCTTACCCACATTCTCCTACACATACAATAATATACATGCGCAGATATGCAGACCACGTTGGAATGCTGTAATGTTGGAGTTCCCAGCCACCAGCCTGTGGTCTACAGGGAGTTTATATGCAGTTATATAAATAAGAATATTCTATAATATGCGGTTTGGGTTGCTGTCATTATTGCATTGCCTGAGCAGTGCAGCACATTAGTGTCCAGCTGAGCTTCCACCAACTACACAGGAGCAGCCATAAGTTTAGAAAGGCCTAAATTTACTCTATGGAGTAACGGTGTTGAAGCACTTCAGCTGATACTCATCTATACCACATAACCACAGAATTATTTTATGCTGGCTGACTCAATGGACAAAATAATGTGGGCCAGCTAAATACATGTGTGCTGCACTTGAGAGAGCTCTGCCAGAGATGTCTGAAATTCGGAATTTCAAAGGCTGCGATCTGTATTGTCTGCAATGAAAACGCTGTCGGCAGATCAACTACACCAGAGACTTTCGTGTGTGATGGATTTAACTAGAAAAGGACGATATGGCAAATATATACTGAAGACCTGAATATCTACTCATTCATGCATTAATCTAATCAGCCAATCATGCAATCCTGCAGATACAGTCCAGCGGTTTCAGGTGATGTTCCCATCAACCACCAGAAAGGGGATTTTCAGTGTGCCATGATCTTTGGTTCCAGGTGGGCTGCTTTGAGTATTTCTAAAACTGCTGATCTCCTGGGATTTTCAGCCCATGTCGGAATCCACTCCTGTCAGCCAAGAACAGAAAGCTGAGGCTGCTGTGGACACAGGCTCACCACAACTAGACAGCTAAAGTGCAACCTAGCCTAGTGAAATAGGATTTCTGCTGACGCACACAGAAGATGGGGTCAGAATTTGGTGCCAGCTGCATGAATCCATGGCCTTGTGTCAACAGTCCAGGCTGGTGGAGGTGGTGGTGTAATGGTGCGGGAATGTTTTCTTGTTGTTGCTGACCATGTGCATCCCCTCATGGTCACAATTTACAGATCTTCTAACGGCTAGCTGCAGCATGAAGTCTTCACAGTCACCGGATCTGAATCTGAATAGAACTTTCTACCTCTGGCACTTCACTTCAATTGTCTGCATTTAATCTATGTCAAAATAGTGCTAGCATAGTGCTAACACACTATTAGATTTTCCATAGGGGAGCTAGCTGAATTTAGCATTAAACTCATTTTTGCGTTAAGGCCTTGCTCCAACGGTCATGATTCATCACAACTTTGTGGTGACACAGTCAATACTAAGATACGAATAATTATTTGTCTACACACAAAAACACACCATCATGTAGCTCTCCATTCCTGCGCTCCTGCATGGCCAGCTCGAAGCTGCTGTGCAGGATCTTGTTGAGGGTGCCGATCCAATCGTCCATCTCGCTCTCGCTGTCTGCAGCCAGCAGGTATGTGCTTTTATCTTGCATCTTCAGCTCAAAGGCAAAGCGTCTCACCTTACTGTTCTACAGC
Organism: Salminus brasiliensis; assembly: GCF_030463535.1. Lineage (NCBI taxonomy): Eukaryota > Metazoa > Chordata > Actinopteri > Characiformes > Bryconidae > Salminus > Salminus brasiliensis. The sequence continues at coordinate 7,913,506 of NC_132884.1, forward strand.
AGGGCAAACACACACACACAAAGACACATTAAACACACGTCATCCATAACCTTCACATTAATTAATATTGCACTGATTTTACGCCGTGTCTCCTGGGGCTTTAACATGTCAGATTTGGTTGGACAAGTGGGGGGACCAGCCCTAGGTAGGCTACAGCCAACATGCAGCAATTTACACCTGATTTTGCTCTGATGGCGATGATGGACCATACCTGTATCACTAAACTACTCTTTAGCTTCTGAATCATCTGCTGATATTACAGTACACAAGCGAGTGTCAGCGCTGGCTGTTCTACTAAGCTGTAAATATTTGTATTACATTCCTCTGCTGTAAAAATGTGGAAAACAGACTCGCAGAGTTCTCACAGTTTAAATACACATACCAACCAAATACTTGAATGCTTTCTTCTTTCAGGAAGACCGCGTGCAATAACAAAGAGAAGGAATGCAATCTCTCTCTATCTCTCTCTCTTGCAAGCACACATATATATACACACACACACACACACACATACATACACACATAGGGAGAAACATGGAAAAATCTGACCCATAAGCAGACCGAGTCAGTGTAAGGGAGCTCCATATGTGAACTGGGTTCGGCTGTGTGTCTTTCTGTAACCCTGCCAGACCATCCCTACTCATCTGGGTTACTGGGTTACACCTACCCAGTCGCCGAATAGACGTTTACTCAATACGACTTATTAAAGTGTATTCTGTATAATCTGGTCAAGAGGCGTAAACCTTTAACTTTTTTTTTTGTTTGTTTTTTGAAAATGCTCATGGCACATTTTTCAGCCAACCTTATTTCAGCTTCCATTTCCAGACTGAGGGAGTCATATTTGTATCCAGAATTGGCTGCTTTTTCCATCATCCATCTATCCGTGCAATGTTTACTGTGCCACTGGCTGCCACACAAAGCATCACAGATCCGCCCCCATGCTTAACAGTTAGCAATGTGTCCTTTTCTTCCAATGATTTTTTTTGGTTGTGGCCATACAGTTCCAATTTGATGTCATCAAAACCTGTCAGAACCATGGATTCTACCATGGTTGTAGGCTATGTAGAGGAACCCATGGTTGTAGGCTATGGAGAGGATCCCATGGTTGTAGGCTACTAAAAGGACCTCATCATTTTAGGCTATGGAGAGGAGTCCATGGCTGTAGGCTACGTAGAGAAGTTCATGGTTGTTGACTACATACAGGAGCCCATAGTTGTAGGCTACTTGGGTGGGCTACTGGGTCTGACAGGGAACTGGGCTCGTTTGGTTTATTCCAGACCCTCAGGACCATAGGTAGGTACTAGGAAAATGCTGGTTATGGTGGATTCAATATTATTGGTTGTAGGCTACTTGGGTGGGGTTGGTTTTAGGCTATGGAGAGGAGCTTGTGGTTCTATTCTATGTAAAGGAGCCCATGATTTTAGACTATATAGCCCATGGTTGTAGGCTTCATAGATTAGCTCATGGTTGGAACTGGTTATAGGGATCCATGGTTGTTGAGTGTGAGATTTCAAGAGTCAGATTATTTAGCACGTGCTAGAATCTTCATTCTGCCAACATGTCATCATATGCCAACAAAAGAAGAGGGGGTTACGTGTTTAGGTTAGTTTGAGGAGTTTTAGATGTTTAGATGTCATGGAGAACACAAAGACCAGATTTAAATACCACTGCAAACTTGTGGGACTGTGTTGGGAAATGAGTGGAGGAGAAAAATCCAGTCATTATACAAGGTCTGTGGGTAGAAGTGAAAACATGACGAGACGGAAAGAGGTCATTCAGGACAAAGGAGGACCTACACAAAAGTGGTAGACTTGGTTTGTCTATCAGCACTTACACTTACACAAACATATGAATAATTCCTTTCGATTGCGATTGTATATAGAGATGTGACCTAAATCTTCAGGCCTGCATTATTAGATGTACTTTGTGAATTCGATTAAAGTCTAAGAACAGCAATATTTACAAAAAGAGGCTGGTCCCTTTGTTTTGATTGCTGTGTGTGCTGGATTATCTTATGTGATTATCCAGCCTTTAATCAGAACTAAAAGAGCGCTTTTCAGACCCCGAGGTCCTGAGAACAGACAAGAGCAGCAAAAATAAATACAATGTGGAACAATGTGGAATATTAAAGGTAAAGGTCAGTTAAATCTTGGTAAAATAGCAACTCACTGCACAACCATCCTGATTTTTTGGCACCATTTCCATATGGAGCTGTTTACTCATTACACTTTTAGCCATCCTTCAATGCCCTGTGGACGTCGTCCAGATGATGACAACAGCAAAACACAGGAATACAGAGTGCTGAAGTCAGACAGAACCACAGCAATGTTTGCTGCTCTTGAGAGAGCCACGGATGCATTAGAAGAACAACAGCTATCTGCTTTGGCAAGGCGTTTTATATTTGCCTTAAATTAAATAGCTGAAAGCCTGATGGCAATAAAGTGTCAGATAAGTTTTAGAATGGGCACAAAAGCCTAAACAGGGTGGATTCAGGGAATAAAGAACCTCAGTTCTTAACCTCTTCGTGTTGGGAGCATAGCTAGTTTCAGGGGTCATAAACTTTGTATCACCATCTAAAACCTAGGACCATTTTCGGCCAATGTTTTGTGAAATCTTGTGGCTAAATCCCATGTACTCCTTACATGGGATATATCTGTACTCTTTACTAGCACTCCCTACTGGGTCTGGCAGGCAATTGGGCTCGTTTGGTTTATTCCAGACCCTCAGAACCATAAGTAGGTCCTAGGAAAATGCTGGTTATGGTGGATTCAGTATTAGGAAGTGTACTATAATGTATATTAGCCATAGTGACCGTTACCTGGACTACCCCCATGCAAGAGTCGAGGAAGATGGTCCCTTTAGGCTCTTTGGATATGTTCTCATCCTTATAAAAGTTCAGATTATATGATCCATCCCCCAGTTGGGCCAGCTGGAAATATCTTCTCTTAAAAGACTGGGGAAGGAGAGAGAGAGAGTGATTAAGAGAGGGAGGGGGGGGGTAGAGAGAGAGAGAGATAGTCTGTGTTACATAAAAGTAACCAATATAAATACAAATGTTCTAAAGATAATGCTGGGGAAGCTAAAAGCGTGGGAAAATGGATCAGAAACAGGAAGTCAGATGCCCCCCTCCTCCCTCTGACAGTACTGTTGAGAGAATGTTGTTCTGGACAGCATGATATAATTTAAAAGTGCATTAAACTAACAAAAACTATTATGGGTGAATAATTAAAGGCTTTATAGCCTATACACATTTACCTACCCTGCTATTTTTACAGATATTTATTCATTTAAAGATATTTATTAAATAACTCTAACTTATTATCTAACTTAAATAACTTATTTTCTGAACACTGGATATTGAATTGAAATTATTTGGCTTCAAGATTTGTTTACTACTTTAATTAGGGATGCTAGGGATGTATTTGCTTCATTCACAACATTCAAAACAGCTTTCCCAGATCATCTGGAATCAGCTTGGGTGAATAATGGTGGGACAAAGGGTAAGGTGGGATACATAAAGTTGACCCTCCATATTTTTATACGTATATAGTACGTTTGTGGCCAAAAAACATTTCTGGCATCATCCTTTAGTAGCAAAGTGTTTATTAAATTGTTAAATGGGTGGGAGCGAGTGGCGTTGAGTGGCGTACTCCATTTCCCACCTATGTTTCCCAATGGTGTACTTCATTGTTAATTTTTGCGTATCATTATCCATTTCTTTATTTAGGACAATGAAAACAATTGCAGGTAAATGGCCCAGCAATGTAAAGCCAATCATGGTAACATTATAATGAAAAAGAACATTTTGGATATGTCAATATGTGTCAGTGGGAAAAAGTAAAAATAGAAATTCAGAAAATAAATGTAGTTAATTTTTTAAAGTTTTTATTTTAGGATGATTTTCCTCTGTCCCATTTGACCGATAATACATTGGCAAACTGAAAGAGGATATTACATGAACTAAAATACATTTCTGAAATAATTAAACATAAGTAAATCATTTTAGCTACATCTAAACCATCTTCATTTTTTACAGCCTATAAATTAGTCAACACCTGTGAAACTGTAGCATTATACTGTTCTACTAGCCTGGAACATGGCATTAGCATAGATGCAGCTCAGACTGAGAGATATGACCGAGATAAAGGTCAGTCATGAACACAAATATACACACTTCAGCTTTTTAAGGCCTTTAATTCCATGCCATGTTAAGATTTTAACACTTTTTTTAAGCATCTGTGCTTTGTAGGCCTGTCTGTAGTTGTGTGTCAGTACTCACCCTCATAGTGACACTAATGGCACTGTTCATATTGCCTTTGTACAGCCAGCCATGTTTGGCTACACCCCCCCTCTGAGAACCCAGCGATGCTGTATCCTACAGAGACAAGAGAGGAACCAGTCACTTAACAGAAGACTTTATAAACATGTACGCAGAGAGAGAGAGTGAAAATCACTGAGGGAGGTCAAGGAACGGGAAAAAGTAGAGAAAATCCCCCGTGTGAGAAAATCTGGAGAGCTTCATCTGTATTTGAATATGGAGTCTCTCTCGCCACTGGATCTGTTTAATTATTCATACCATCATATCTCATCTCTGTAGTGCAGCAGTCTACTCAGCAAAAAAAGCTATTCTTGAGCTAGTGCTTGGTTACAGAGATCAGTGTAGATCAGTGTTTCTCAACACCAGTCCCTGCAATCCCGCCCTTCATATTTTAAGGTTTACACTCCTCTTAACCACCTGATTTATCTCATCAGATCATTAACAAGCCTTTCCGGAGATGAACGTCCAGACCACAGCTCTGCACCTTTCATAAGAGTTAAACAATTGAGGCTACATCTGCCTGGATGAGTATTAAAATACGTAAGTATTTGGACAGAGACAATCAAGGGTTAACAGAAATATTGCATTAACCATTTAGGAATTACATGTTGCTTCCATTTCCACAAGCTCAAAAGTAAGTGGACAGGCTAACATAATTATTTTTAAATACTTGAAAGCAAATCTTTTGCAGTCAGTAACTATCTGATGTCTAGAGGCCATGGGCATCACCACATGTCAAGTTTCCTCTATTGTGATTCTTTGCTGCTTGTTTGGACGTCTTTTTGCCTTTAGTTTTGTCTTTAAGTTATAGGCATGCTCAGTTGAGTTGAGGCCAGGTGACTGACTCTGCCATTTGTAAGTGTGCATATCTTTTTCATAAGAAGCTCTTGGGTCGCTTTTGTGTCATATTCCATCTGTACTGTGAAGCACTGTCCTACCAGTCTTGCAGCATTTGACTGAATCTGAGCAGAAGGGTGAGCTCTATACACTTCAGAACTCATCCTGCTACTTCTCTGAGCAGTTACATCAATAAACATCACTAACCCAGTTCCACTAGAAGCCATACATGCCCATGCTGTAACAGTGCCTCCACCATGTTTCACAGTTGATGCAATGTGCTTCGGATCATGAACCCATTCTTGCCTTCTCCAGATTTATTTCATCTTGGTTTCATCTGTCCAAACAATCTGTCCAAAGAACTGCACAGGCTGTTCCTGAGTGTAATCAGTGGTTCCCATCTTAAAGGAAGGTCTTTGTATATTATATCATAGAGGTGTCGGGTATTTTTGACAGGACTAAATGTTGTGAGGAATTTTGAGATCTACGTTAGCTATCTTTCATGGTCTTTTCAGGTATTTTGGTGTAACTGAGCTCTCCAATGCATATTTTTAGATATGTACCAGATTGTTGATTTGGCCACTCCTAAAGTTTCTGCTCTCTGTCTTATAGGTTTGTTTAGTTTTCTCCATCTAACGATGGCCTTCTTTACTTATTTTTGGCTTATTTTAAGAATTCCCTTGAACAGCTACTAACATGCAAATTCAACATTTTGGATCACTTGGATCAATTTGGCCACAAAACAATGTAAATAAGTGGGATGAATTAAAGCTGAAAGTCTAAACTTTAATAACATCCATGGTCTGTACAGATATTTAGCACAGTAACCCAGCATCACCTATGTCCTATGAAAGGAAATGAATAAAGTACATAAAAATATAAATAAAGTAAATAAATAAATAAATCAGATTTTCAGCCATGTAACTATTCTGCTGTGTTCTTTTACTGGTGACCTGTAGCTGCTGCCCGCATCAGATTTAAAACCCTGATGCTGGCCTACAACGCCAAGAATGGACCAGCCCCTCTCACTTGATGGCAATGGTCAAAAGCCGATCAGTAATAAGAGCTCTTCTAGCTTCAAGTACGGCTCAGCTTGACAAGTATTTAGGCTGGGGACACCCCTGGGTGTCCGAAGAGCAGAGTCGCTCGCTGTCTTCAAACGCCAACTTGGGTGCAGTGTAGTGTCGAGTATTGTGGTCTCCATACTGAGTTATGTAGAATCTAAGTTTACAGGGATCTTGTGCATTCTAGCGATACAAACTAGCTAAGGATATTTTCTGAGTAAACAGTAAAGCACTTTTGTAAACCGCTCTAAATCAGCTAAAAGGCTAAGCTAAGCTAAGCTAAATGCCGTAAATGTAATTGTAAATCAAGTATCAGTTTGAAATATCTGTCAAATCGAATCATCTGTCTGAATACTGGTATCGGTCAATGTGCATCCTGAAAGAACAAATGACCAACTATGACCAAACTCTCTACAAAGCTGCTGAGTCTTGTCAGAAATAGGTATGATGCTGCTGAAATGTGGGAAAGTCCTTTTCATTCCCAGCCTCCAACCACGCGATGTGACTGGCTGGTTAAACAGGAAGCCCTGGTCAGACCGGGCTCTGCTTTTCGCCACATTCGGGAAACAGAGCTGGTTCAGCCAGAGAGCCATCTCACCACATCACTCACCACACTTCTCTCCTTCACAGGGAAACCATGGGTAATGTTCGTGTACCTCATCCTTGTCTGCGTCCTCGTCCACCTCAAACACATGAGTGGGCAGCTTCTCTGGCCGAGGAACTTTACTGCAACACAACAGCCACAAGGTTGAGAGGTCACAAGGTGTTTTATTGCTAATAACACAAAAAGCAGGAATTCCTATGTGTGTGTGTGTGTGAATGTGCGTGTGTATGTGTGTGTGTATGTATAATTGACCAAACAGCAGTTCTGGGTCATTGTTTCCATGTTGTAAAACATTACTTGTCCCATCTGTGAAGTTCATTGCTGTCAGGATGAGAGGTCAGTGCCTGTGTTACTTTCAGTTACTCTGACAGCGTTCTACAGTAGGGCTGTAAGGAAATATTGATTTACTGAAGTGTCACAATATTAAGTTTATTAATATATTAAGCAATACTGTCTCGATTCTCAAAACCACAGCATTGATATTTTAAATGAATAGTTTACATGTGAAGATTGGTGGCAGACAGTTTATGTTGGGCAAAAAAACTTGTCTCCATTTTTCACTTTTTGACATATTGTGAATCTGGCAGTTTATTTCTTTATATTATTTCCATGATGAATGGACCAAAAGAAATGCTCCAAAATTGACTTCCATTAGAAGTTAATTTGGAGATTTTGTTGCACAATATGGTCATGTGTTTTTATACTATGGCTATTTATACACAAATTTGATTAAAAAAATACAAAATAAAAAATAAAAAAATTGCAAAAGCAATTTATTTATTATTATTATTGTAATTATTATATTGTATTATTAAACACCTGTATTATGGGAATTTATAGGCAATTATTTAATGATACTGATGCAATTCTGATAGGACTGGGAGTTAACTTTTACTTATTAACATTGTCTTGATTTCATGCTGGGTAGTGTTTATTAAAATTCAATATTAGAGTATTGTCCAATACATTATACTTTGATAGCATCAGATGCTGTTCAAACTTGCAACGCTAAGTATAAGAAACCTATTTATCCTCAGTACTCTATCCTAACAGAATGTGTTACACACCAAGTAAACCTTATCTAGAACTGGAAACATACTAGACGCAAACCTGATCCCCATTGGAAGCTCATTATTAAGTTAAATAAATTTGAACTATTCATTCAAAACAATCTGAAAAAGTCAGTAAATTATGAACTTTGTAGTTAACTAAGTTTTCATCTTAACTGAAAATTAGTATCACTGTTTGACACAACAGTTCTGATATATTGGTCAAGCCTTGTTTGCCTCAATAAAATGACCTCCTTTACGACCTTCCCAACACAACAGGAGATCCTCCACTGTCCAGAATTTAAATTGACTCTTTATTGTAGCAGCTAACTTCGCACTTGGCTGCAGTCTAAAGTGGCTTCACAGAACCTATTAAACTGAAAAATACAGGTCATCTGTGAATGAGAGGGATATATGAGTTACAGAGAGAGCAGTCTTGGTTTGGGGGATTCTGGAGCAGCCCTGCCTAATGTTGCACAAAGTATGCTTTTTTAAAACTGAAGTATGGCAAACAATTCAACACACACTTTAATCAGTTCTTTATTTAAAATAGCACTAGACTGACTTTGTATTTGTCCCACATTTAAAAAATTACGTTTTGATAAAAAAAAAGATGGAATTAAAAAAATGGGCGTAATGGTAAACTGTTTACTGTTTGTGCTTAACATGGTTTGTATGGGTCATTTGTGGTCCATTTCTGAACACGGCTGCGCTAAACAATCTCCTCAACACATCTGCCAGAAACTTTCATGGTAAAATGCTGAAATTGGTTTAACCCCTTAACACTCCATGGCTTATTACACACTATGGCATATTTCTCAGCAACTACAGGGACTTCTGTACAAGCTGGTGGGGCTATTCTTCAGTAATAGAAGTGTGAAATAAAACGGTCAGCACACCGGCGGACCCTTGGCCATTTTCTATAATGTATTCAGACATGTTTAAGCTACTTAGTTATGTAATGTATACACACTCAGCTAATTGACCAAGATAAGAATAAATCCACCCCCCACATTTTACCAGTCTAGATTTTTACCTTAAATTCAATTTCATATTTTAATATTCAAAGACCCCAAAATGACTTAAAGGGCTAAAATGTTTTTACACTGACTTCCACTAAAAGTACAACATTCATTTTTCTTTTCCTGTAAAGAGATACGAGGTTCTTACGTGACAGGTAGCTTGCCTTTGTGGCATATTTGAAAAATTGACATTAAGGAGGCAATAACAAGCATGCAGACGCAGGGCTTAGCAAGAAGTGGGTGGGGTAGAAAGGAGAAAATTAACGAGAGCATCAGCATGTGTTTGTTATTATTGTTGGACAGACAAACCAACAAAATGCTACAAAGTGTATGTCTGTGAAAAGGTTTGCAGATAAAAAAGAGCTATGATATCACATCTGCAGCTCAGATGAGCTTTCAGAACGCACTGATGGAGAAATCAAGTGTTTTTACAAAGGTTTTAAAGCATTACTATGTAGAAGTCTTACCTTAAAATAACAGCTTCAAAATTATTGTTATGGTCCACTGAATGGTGTATCTGGCATTGCTACTCTGGGCTCGGCATATATAGCACAATACAGCATGATTTAGGGGATTTAAGGTCTTTAGGGTAGTGCTAAAAAAGTGAATTACACTCCCCGACAATAGTGGGAGCCCAGGAGAAAAAAAAACTACAACTAATATAGAATTTCATAAAAATTGATAATGATTCATAAAAAGAAGTAAATAAGAGGAGCACATATGCCGTGTGTGTTAAGCACTGAACCTGCCAGTATATCTGGACGCTTTTCATTTTTTTTCGTTTTTTATTTTGACACTGGATGGAATTATTCCACTGTCAAATAAACATAAACTGTACTGTACTGAAGAGGAAGAGCTGTGTTGTGCAGAAACACATTTCCTGATCTGGCCTCGTCTCTGGGGCCTAGCTGTGCGGTCACAGTGCAAATAAAGGGCAAGGATCATATCAGTGTATGCTTAGAAGATACGCACAAACATACAGACCAAAAGATATTCAGAGGTTAACTCTTACTTGGGTAGCAGGCGGAAGTCTCCAGAATAATCCTCATACTTGTAGTTAATCACATGCCAGTCTGAGTTGTAGGTCTTGATGCACTGTGGGGGGGAAAGGCAGCATTCATATACTAGAAAAGTGCAATTCCTAAGGGAAACACTGAATGGTTGTGCAGCTTTAAATAGATCCCACTACATGCTAGGCTGTTGCTATGTGGTTGCTATGATATTTCAGGTGGTTGCTATGGGACTGCTAAGTGCTTGCTAATTGGTTGCTATTGCATCCAAGGTAGTTGCTATTATGTTGCCAAGTGCTTGCTAGATGGGTACTACATGGTAGGTACAAGATGATTGCAATGGCATTTTAGGTGGTTGCTTTGGTGTTGTTTGGTGGTTGCTCAGGTGATGCGAGTTGGTTGCTAGGCAGTTGCCATGCCATCCCAGTTGGTTGCTATGGTGACTGGTTGTCAAAGTGTTGGTGTTTGTCATGCGGTTTGTTGGGCATCATCAAGACAACTGGCAATCATCGGGGTCCAAGCACTGTACACCATTATGAAGCCAGTGGAGCAGAAATCGGAAAAAAAAATCTGTTAATACGACCAAATCGTGCATCCCATCAAAAAGCTGTATAAAAGCTGGAGTTGGAACTGTCTCAAAACCTGCGAGATGACTTGTGCAGCGAAAAGCCACACAAGATCTAATACACAAACAACCTAATCAGCATAACACCTGAAAGCATTTTCATTCAGGTCTCCTGAGAGCTCTCTGTCAGACGCTGGAAAATAAAGATGATTTCTGCATGTGTGGCACCCCTGCAGTAATCACTTTTAAAGAATTTGCGGCTTAAACGTATGCTAATATCCCTAAAGCACGGTGCTAAAGTGGATAGAATTCTCTTTGCTTAATTGGCAGACAAGCATTCATGGCTCAGCACGTCTTAAAGGGATGAGGTGGAGATTACAGTCTCCAAAAAGCAACGCCTCCTCTTCTCCTCAAATCCGATTAGCAAGGAGAGGGAAAGAGAGAGGGAAAGAGAGTGGGAGAGAGAGAGAGATGGCAGCAGAGAAGCTTGCAGTAGCTCTCGAGGGGGTTGGAAACTTGAGAAACAGCTGAAGACTTTGTAAAGCTGCTCTGTCAGTCTGCACTGCAGTCATGCCTACGGATCCTTCTTTAAATATAAAAATAATCTTCAAAATGAGATGACATTTCAGGACATGACAACTCATGAGAAGTAAAATGAGTGACAAGTTCAGAAACGGACTCCAGCAACTTCGTTCCTAAGTAAAAAATCAACTATGAACAGAAACTCATTCTCATGGTACATTCTGGTGCACTTTGAGACTGAAATACAGGGCAAACAGCTGTGGAATTATTTATCTCACGGAGTTTAAAACTATGTAAAATTTAAGTCATGTCCCAACATCGTCTTTTGTGACCCTGCGTCTATAAACAGACTGTCTGAAAACATTTCCAATCATTTGAGCTCTACAAGCTCCATAATGGTGTATAGTGCTTGCACCCCGAAGATTGCCACTTACAATGCAAGCTGTACACGGATGCTCAGGTCTCCTGATAGCCAACTATACTATACTAAATGTTTTTTTTATTTATTTATGATTTTTACTTATTTTTACCTAATTAATATCGTAGATTACCCCATCCATATGCATTATCTCTCCTCCCCCATCACAGAGGTAGCAAATCTAGCAGGCTCTCTGGTAAAATTCACAACAAATACGTTGGAAATGTATAAAGTTTTTCAAGCTGTTATTTGTCTAGTGATTCAGCTTGTATTGTGTAAAATGTAATGTCAGTAAGGCTAACTGTGCAGTTATACACCCTCTTAACATCAGTGAATTAATATATATATATACACCAATCTGTAGCTTTCATTACTGTCCTACATTTTCTAGAAATAAAGCCAAATGATGCAAAGCGATTAGGGCAAGATTAAATGCTAACCAGCAACAATCTCTTCAGCTTGCTAACAGCACATCATGCTGAGAGGACACAGCAAGAGGACAGCAACACTATCTGGTACTGGGATAATTAGTGTTTCTGTTACAGTGTTAAAACTAGGCTACAATACATGGCTTCGGTGAGTCGGTGCCGTAAACTAGCCAATAAAAAGCAGAGCTTATTGGTGTTCTTTCACGAGCATCCAGATGAAAAAGAAGGAAAAATTAGCATGTTTTATATTGGATAACAGGGTGGTAAGTAGGCTTGTTTTAAAACAGATTTATTCGTTACCCCATCCAAAGTCACATATTTATAAATAAAAAAAACGTAAAATACTGAGCAGAACAAGCCACTCACTGCCCAAAAATCTACACGACTGAGACAACATACTGTTCATTTAAACCGGTGAATTTCAGCCGCCGTAGGGTGCATTATTTTAATGTGATGTCTACATTATAAAAAATGAAACCACCACAATGATTTACTTGAAGTTGTGGGTATTGGGCAAAGATTTATCTTATGGATGGCGTTTACTTTCTTGTTGCTGGCCAGATTCAACTGAACCAACACCAGACTATGACATCACCTCTATATAAATATGGAGAGTAATTTTGAATGTTTTCTCAGCTCTCCAAACGACTGCAATAATACACGATGTGCTCGCGGCCAACTGATAAGAACCATATTTCAATAGGTCACTGGGGTGTGGAGGAGGTTTACGGAGGAGGATGCTTTATACTGGGTAGATTACGGGCAGATGTGCGGACCCCACGAAAAAATGGAAAACTTGGCAGCAAGCCAGCAAGCCTACAGCTGCTTCTGCTGATGTCATCAGACTCATAAGTGAGAGGAAATATCATTTTATGCGCTGTTTTGACAACAGCCAAGGACCATTACATGAATCCTCATTGGCCAGACATGAACCCAGAGCCCACACATGCTCAGAAACTCATACGCAAGAGAGAGTTTGACGAAAGCACAGGTCTCAGAACCACAGAGGTTTCATGTACAGGCATTGACAACAACGGAACTTCATCTGACGGGCAACCACAGATCGGCTGCTGAGGGACAACCACAGATCGGCTGCTGAGGGACAACCACAGATCGGCTGCTGAGGGACAACCACAGATCGGCTGCTGAGGGACAATCACAGAACGGCTGCTGTGGAAAAAACGGTTTACTCTCTAGTCCAAACAGCACATATATGAAAACTAAGCTTCAAAAACTATGTGTAATTCTTTTGTTTTATTTTCACCTCATTTGTTTTGTTGAGGCTTTGTGCTAAAATAAAAAAAAATCTAGATTTCCACCATCATTCTGCACTCAATGCCCCATAAAGACAAGACAATTTATTGGTAAGGAAAAATTAAAACATTACATTGACATAAGTATTTGGACCCTTTACTCAGTACTTAGTTGAAGTACCTTTGACAACTTCCAGTTTGCATACCAGGATTTAGGGATTGTATGCCATTCTTCTCTGCAGATCCACTCCAGCTCTGTCAAGTTGGATGTGGAGCATTGGTGAATAGCAATTATCAGGTCTCTCCAGAAGTGTAAGATTGGTTTCATCTCAGAGCTCTGTCTGGGCCACTCGAGGACATTCACAGAGTTGTCTCTAAGCCCCACCTTTGTTGTCTTGGCTGTGTGCTTAGGGAAGGTGAACCTTCAACAATATCAGGAGTGGCCTGGAGGGGTATAAAGCCCCCGAGTAGTAGTAGTAGTGCTGTGGAGCAGTGGAATGATGGTTGGTGCTCCATACAATACTTTTGGGATGAGCTGGGGAGTTGGGGATGAGGTGGGGTGGTGATCATCCATTTTAGGTGGGTACTTACAGTCATAAGTTTGGTGACAGTCTAAGTCCAGTGTTTGTTAGCAATGTTATATTGGAATTTTTCTTTCTAAACTAAAAAGATCAGAGGTTCAGATACTGAACATGTTTTGGCTGACTGACTGCATCTCTAAAGTCCATCCATCCACTCATCATATTCAATGTCAGCAAAATTTAGAAGTGATCGGCAATAGGCTGAAGACTCACCTCCTGGACAAACAGACTGGTAGCCTTCTTCTCTGCCCCCTCAGGGACGGTGGAGTGCAGAGTCCTTCCCTGCCGCTTTAGAGTGGACATCTGTACACACAGACACACACAATATTCTGTATTAAAAACCTGTGGGGTGAGCTGAAGAGAAGAGCGCATAGGAGAGGAACCAAGACTCAGGACGATTTAGAGTGACTGTGCAAAGAGGAATGGTGGAAGATTCCTCTCTCTGTACTCTCCCATCCTGCGAAATGTTACAGGAGAAGATTAAAAGTGCAGTCTTTTGGCAAAAGGGGGTGGTACCAAGTATTAACAACAGGGGTGCCAATAATTGTGGCATGCATGATTTCATGTAAAATAAGTATTTCTTAATGTGGGATTTTTCCCCAATAAATACATTTTCTTTTTTTTTAAATTGTTGTCTTATATTATTTAAAATAAATTATTTTTTAGAAGCCTAAGAACACATCTTAACGAGGGGTGCCAATTATTGTGGAGGGCACTGTATATGCCTTTAACCCCTTAAAGGCACATTTCAGTTCCTCATTTTTATAACAACCTGACCTACAATATAGCTCATAGTAGTCACTGATATAATAATGAATAAGCCTAATAAGACTAAGAACTGTATATAATATCATAACTGAAACATGGCTGGCTGCAGCACTCTAAAGGCAGGACTTGTGCTGATGATTCTGGTTCTGCCTCCAGGTTTTACCCAATTTATGGCTTTCTAAAAAAAACCTTAACACTTAATAGGATGGTTAGCCTGTCATCCTCGTCATGACAAAAAGACCTAAATGTGCCATTCTAGGCCATGTCTCCACATCAAATTAATGAATCCCTGTATGTGCCCACACACACTTATACAGCCTGAGGCATGTGGATACTAGTCAACCAGAAAACATGCCAAACAGTGAACTAGCAACACCACTCAGTCCACTGCCTCAAAATGCCTTCTTAATGAGAGAGCTAAACTCACATCTCTACAAGAGCATCTATACTCAGTGAGCTGCTTCACTAGAGCATAATGAGCTCCAGAAGTTACTGGTCTCTGTAGTAGTAATGGTTTATTCATATATGGTCTTTCTCACAGTCAAGATCACTCACTCAAAGGAGCACAGAATTTTCTGGAGCAGGCCTCACTACTAGGGGTGCATAATTGGCCTCATTTTGCATCATAGAGGATCACTTATTTTGGCCATATTTTGGTTCTCGCTATACAATCTCAAAAAATGGGGGTACCCATCACTGGAGTGCTAACTGGAGTAGTACCCTTAAAGGTACATCAGGCAAAAAAAATCTAATTAGCATGGTTTATTACTTAGCTCACACATAGCATATGTATGTGTTGAGTGATTGGCAGTCCAAATTGGGAAGAAAATGGGGGAAAATCAGATTTTTAAAAAATGGAGATACAAGGTTTTCCTGTGACAATGACAATATGCTACTCAACTGTCATACACTGCTATACATACCAGCATCTACTAATTGTAACTTATTCAAGTAAGTATATGCAACACAGCTAACAGGGTAAGCCTGACTAACAGAAGAGGATCCTTCAGTGCATGTCCTTGACCATAACGTCAGCACCACTGACAGGTAAAGTGAAAAACACTGATTATCGTCATCTACAGGGCATCTGTTAAGGGGTGGGATATATATAGCAGCAACTCCGAGCCATTCTGGGAAAAAACAAATTATGATGGGTCAGAAAATCTCCAAAACATCAGGCAGGTCTTGTGGGGTGTTCCTGGTATGCAGTGGTCAGTACCTACCAAAAGTACTCCAAGAAACAAGTCATGGGCACCTAAGACTCATTAAAGCGATCCACTGAGATCCCACCTCACAAATGACTGGACTTAAAGAAACTGCTTCTACCGTTTTCATGCCAGATACCACAGGACACCTTCAGAGGTCTTCAGATCTGTTGTGGCAGCACAATGGAATGGAATATACTCAATAATAGGCACTAATATTACTAATGTTATGGCTGATTGGTGTATATGCAGTATGTAGCTGCAGGACAGGTTGGGGCACGCCGTGTTTTGCTTAAGGACCCGAAAAGGCACAACTATGCATGTTCTAAGCCAGTGTTTCTCAACCCTGGGCCTGGAGACCCACTGCCTTAGTCATTTTTCTTCTTTAACACACCCACTTTAACTCAATCATGGGCTGTTAATCATCTGATTAGTTGGATCAGGGGTGTTGGGAGCAAGGAAAACACTAAAATATTGCAAAGCAGTGGGCTTCTGGGACCAGGGTTGAGAAATACTGTGCTAGGCCTTTCATCTAGTCTACGGTTCTGTCAGTGCATACAAAAAAGCTTCCTACTTTCCTGTAAAGACGTCAGAATAAGCTGTAAAAATGTACTTCTACTCAACACCCAACAACGTACTGGAAATTTAATGCATGGGGGAGGTGCATGAGGGATGCTTTCTCCCAGTTCTATGCTCCGTCCTTGGCCTCTGACAAGGTTGATAATCATCTGCCCAACTCATAAACCAGACACTGGCTCATATAACAGCTCTCAGTCCAAAGGAATGAGAAGTTGTCCTGGAGCAGTAATGTACTACAGTAAAGAGAAGCCCCAGCACCACCTGGCTGAGCCTGAAGACTTCTGCTGTGACCCAGTTTACCTGAAGAGAGTGTGATGACAGACAGCAGGCCATCGCAATTTTGACTATAAGCTTTCACTTCACTTTCAGGCCAACTCTCCACACACACACTGGCCCAAGAGAAGAGCGGAAAACTTGCGCCTGAGAAAAGCAGTTGAGGATCTCTCAGAAGGTGGTTTTATAGTTGGGGAGTTGATGCTGGCCCCTGTAAGTTCAGACAGTGTGGAGATCTCTGCTGGAGCACACGTTCTGTCTCTGTGAGAATGAGCCAAAGCTTACAGGGACCAGCGAGAGGCCTTCCTGTGCTCTAGCAGCTGTGCTAACAGGTTACTCAATACTCTGGGCCTGAAACATCTGAAGATGAAACACTCTCACAGCAGAGAAGACATGATAAAAAAATAAGAATGGGCCGGCAGTACAAACACACATAAATGGAATAAGTGGACTACGGACTATGTGCAGAAATGTTAATAGACCAATAGATGAACAAAACATGCTGGTCAGAGAGATGAATGATTGGATAGATGGACGCACAGAGGGATGGGGGAATGTATGGGCGGATTAAGCTATACAGTGTGTGCAGAATTATTAGGCAAGTTGTATTTGAGATGATTCTTTTTATTATTGAACAACAACTATGTTCAATATGTTCAACCCAAAAGACTCATAAATATCAAAGCTTAATATTTTTGGAAGTTGGAGTGGTTTTTTTTTTAGATTTGGCTATCTTGGGAGAATATCTGTTTGTGCAGGTAACTATTACTGTGCAGAATTATTAGGCAACTTAATAAAAAACAAATATTGTTTATTTTCACCAGGTAAACCAATATAACAACACAGAATTAAAAAAAAAAAAAACATTTCTGACATTCAAAAACAAAACCAAAAACAAATCAGTGACCAATATAGCCACCTTTATTTACGATGACACTCAAAAGCCTTCCATCCATAGATTCTGTCAGTTGCTTGATCTGTTTACGATCAACATTGCGTGCAGCAGACACCACAGCCTCCCAGACACTGTTCAGAGAGGTGTACTGTTTTCCCTCCCTGTAGATCTCACATTTCATGAGGGACCACAGGTTCTCTATGGGGTTCAGATCAGGTGAACAAGGGGGCCATGTCATCATTTTTTCTTCTTTTAGACCCTTACTGGCCAGCCACGCTGTGGAGTATTTGGATGCATGTGATGGAGCATTGTCCTGCATGAAAATCATGTTTTTCTTGAACAAGACCGACTTGTTTCTGTACCACTGCTTGAAGAAGGTGTCTTCCAGAAACTGGCAGTAGGTCTGGGAGTGGAGCTTCACTCCATCCTTAACCCGAAAAGGTCCCACAAGTTCATCTTTGATGATACCAGCCCATACCAGTACCCCACCTCCACCTTGCTGGCGTCTGAGTCAGAGTGGAGCTCTCTGCCCTTTACTGATCCAGCCTCGGGCCCATCCATCTGGCCCATCAAGAGTCACTTGCATTTTATCAGTCCATAAAACCTTAAAAAAATCAGTCTTAAGATATTTCTTGACCCAGTCTTGGCGTTTTATCTTATGTTTCTTGTTCAAAGGTGGTCGTTTTACAGCCTTCCTTACCTTACCTTACCATGTCCCTGAGTATCGCACACCTTGTGCTTTTTGATACTCCAGTAACGTTGCAGCTCTGAAATATGGCAAAACTGGTGGCAAATGGCATCTTGGCAGCTTCACGCTTGATTTTCCTCAATTCATGGGCAGTTATTTTGCGCCTTTTTTTTCAACACGTTTCTTGCGACCCTGTTGGCTATTTGCCATGAAACACTTGATTGTTCGGTGATCACGCTTCAAAAGTTTGGCAATTTCAAGACTGCTGCATCCCTCTGCAAGACATCTCACATCAAATCTCTCTTCTGACCCATTTTGCCAAAGGAAAGGAAGTTGCCTAATAATTAAGCACACCTTATATAGGATGTTGATGTAATTAGACCACACCCCTTCTCATTACAGAGATGCACATCACCTGATTTACTTGATTGGTAGTTGGCTTTCAAGCCTATAGAGCTTGGAGTAGGACAACATGTATAAAAAGGATGATGTGATCAAAATACTCATTTGCCTAATAATTCTGCACACAGTGTAGAAGGATGAATGCAGGGATGGATAGATTGACAAATGAAGGATAACAGAAATCTGCCTACACATTTCACCATACAGGACTTTTTAATGCCATCTCATTCTAAATCTACAGGCATTAATATGGAGTTGGTCCCCCTTTGTAGGTCTAACAGCAGGTTTGGAAGCTCTGCAGTTGATTTATTCAGCCCTGATTCCTCATTGATGTTGCAGTTATGGGCAACTTTTGTGCACAATGCACTCAGAACTTGCTCAGCACTCAGAGACCCCGCTCTGTACCTTTACGTGGTCTGCCACTTCAGGGCACTTCAGAGTTGCTGTGGTTTCTAAATGCTTCCACTTTTCAGTAACACCACTCACAGCTGATGGTGGAATATCTAAGAGGGACAATTTTCATTGGCGTGTTGCAATGGTGGCCCCCTGTTTTTGTTTGGGTTTGATAGCTGCAGTTCTCTCAAATCACATTCATTTCTGTCCTACAGAATTCCAGCCTAATTATGGAGCTCCTAATATGGACATGGCTGAAGGCTGAGGAATAAACAGAGGAACAGAAAATGGGAACAAACAAAGCGAATGCATACACAGAAGGCTGAAGACAGGGATGGACAGGTGGAAGAGGTGGATAAATGGATGGAAGCCTAGATTTACAGAAGATGTGTGGATTGAGCGATGAAGGCCTAGAATGATGGCTGAATCGGAACAGAAACTGAGAATGGACACTGGGAACAGAAACTGAGATTGGACACTGGGAATGGACACTGAGAATGGACACTGGGAGTGGATGGATAAATAAATAAATAGATGAACGCTTAAATAGAGGGATAAAGATGTCTGGATAGATAATGGACAGACATTGATGAAGACAGAAGGATGGACAGAGAGATGGAGACACAGAGGAATGGATGGATAAATGGACGTGTGAAAGGACAATGCTCACCTGAAAGTCATCGATTGGGAACTGCAGCATATCTCGCAGGACATCACTGAGGATCTGGGTTTTCCTCTGAACCAAAACGCTCTCATAGTCCAGGGGCTCAATCACCTTTGGCTTCACCTAACAAGCACACACACACACAGACACACACACACACACACATCATAAAATTTTACACTCTGCTTGCACGCTCTTGCAACAGTGGTAGAAAACACACAAGGGGGACAAGGCCAATTCTATTAGAGTAGGTATATTTGAACAGCCTGAGAGTTTAAACTGAATAGTAAATTAAGAATAAGTCCTAAGCAGGATCTCTGAAAAGAAGGGTCTCTGAAAAGTGCATATAAACAGAAGCTTAAGCTCATTTCACACTTGTATAGATTTAATGAAATAAAACATTCACCAACATTTAGTGGATTTATAGTTTGGTATTAGTGAGCTAACGCTTCACAAACGTCTTCATAAGCAAAAAGAAGACGCGAGGTGAAATTCAGTCCAGCGTAGGGTACTTTTCTTAACGTTTCTTGAATTACATATAAAATTTCTGGGGGTTGATTTTATTGGTTATCTGGTAATAACTAGTACATAGTACTTAGTAATTGTGAGGCACTTAACTCTCTCTATAACATAACATGAGTGATCCTGCTCTCATTCCCCAGCTTTCTAAGCTGGGACATTTGGTTGTACTGTATAATATCAACAAAGGTATTTAACATGCAGAAAGTTACTGCTTATTTTGACAATCAACCAAGTACAAATATTAAACAAAGGCTTAACTGAATACCAAGCAACTGTCAACCCCTCACTCTTGAGCCATTGCTGATGTGAAAGTAACTGTAACTGACTGCCTGAGTGGGGTAACTGTCTAGGTGTTAGCCTTATCATTGGGATATTGTGAGTCTGATCCCAGCAATGCTACAGCATATCTGGCCTCATTCTCTCTGGGTGGGTAGGATCATCCCTGTCCACCCATTACTCAGTGCAATGCAAGCCGATCCCGGCGTCTGGTATAGCTGCCTCCACAGAACTGGCAGCTGGTGGTATCCTCAAAGTGCACTGAGCTGAACAATGATGTTGCTGTTTCAAAAGATGTGGTGGCATTTTATGGGTCTTGGAGAAAGCAATAGGCCTCCACTGTCCCAGTGCTGGTAGTGTGTGCTAGGGGAGGTGGAAGTTAGCAAGTAGAACTGGCCACTGCTAAATATGGAGAAACAGTACACACAAGATAACGGAACACATGCTGTATATGTATGTGTGTGTGTGTGTGTGTGTGTGTAGTGTGCATAACACAGTGAGACTCAGAGGCTCTGAGACACAGATAAACATGAATGAGTGTTGTGTTTACTTGTACCAGGCACTGTGTGCGCAAAAGCTTCCGTCTGTGCTTCATGATTGGCTACAACCAGCAGCAGCACCTACTGCTGGCCAATGCGAGTCCAGGGAACCGTATCTATGACAAGGCCTATTGTGACCTCATAGCTACATACGTAGACTTGAACCACAGAGGTCTGTCTACTGCTCTTATTGGCTGAAAGGTCCGAGCCACAGCCTTCTACATTCCAAACAGGATGACGCCCTTGTGGGAGAGGAGCATCCTGCCACTCAATCACTTACACACACACACACACACACACACACACACACACACACACACACACATACAGATAGAGGCACTTATCACAATCCTCTGTTGTGTGTTTGTAAGTGAGTAAACATGGTACACAAAAGCCTTGAGCACTTAAGAAGTAAGGTATGGATGTAGTGGAGATCACTGTTGTATACACAGATTCAGATGTACTACAGCACAATGCACAGTGATAAGGGCAAAAATAAAGGTCAACAGATACAGACAAATGCCAGACAAAACAGGCTAAGCTGCTGCATAGTGGAAGCAACTAATCACAACAAGAGCAAAAAAAAAAAAAAACATCCTCCAGACCTTCAAACATCCTCAGAAACTGGAGCCTGCCGTCTTAATGACTCTCTAAATGCTTTATGCCCTGCCTTTGTGTTTGTGTGTATTTCAGTAGGGGCATGTTTGTAGAGCTCGATCGATGCAGCAGTTAGCTGATTGAACATGGATGAGCAGCAATTTTATCAGCAAAGTTATAAAAAATATAAATTACAGATAACTTCTTTTTATGTCATTTCTGGGATTCAAACAAGCGACCTTCTGGTATTAAGCCCAATTTAAGCCACCCTCTACTTAACAATACTTCCTTCAAACAAATCTAGGCAGTCAGGATGGTGATTAGTGGCATGTAATTAGAGCAATGGGATATTGATTACAGGGTTGTGGGTTCAGTACCCTAAGCAGTCGCTGTTTGTAGCATTTGGCTCAAAGATATCTACATTGAGGGGAAAGTGCCTCCATTCACAAGCAAGCTGATTGGCTTATTTTATTGAAAGACGGGCCTTTATCCGTAAACAAATGCAACACTGAGCATTTCGAGAACTCCTGGTCATATTTTAACCAGTGTCCACTCTCCTCATTTATAAAAAATATTAAAAAATGCAATGTTTCACGTAACCCAAGCTAGCTTTTATTCTACCAGTGCTCTAGCAGTCATGCGAGGGGTAGTCTGAGTTAGGGGCTGGGAGGAAAAACTGTGGGAACATGAGGAAAATATGAAAAAACAATACAACCTATAGTATACCCTGAGAAAAAAAACAATGACATTTCATTTATTTGAGGTTTAATTATTTCATTAAATATGCAGCTCAAGGATTTTTGACATTTCTAATGATGGACTTGGGTATCGAACCCACAACCTTGTAATCAACATCCCGGCACCCTAACCACTGAGCCACAACTGTCACTTTAAATGCACTACATGGACAAAAGAATTGCCACTTCTACTGATTCATCGCTTCTTCTGAAATCAAGGGCATTAAAAAAGGATTTCACCCTGCTGTTGTTGGAGTAACTGTCTCTAATGTCCAGGGAAGGCTAGATTTTTTCTACTAGATTTTGGAGCCCTGCTGTGAGGATTTGATTGCATTCAGTGACAAGAGCATTAGTGAGTCAGGATGTTGGAGGATCACCACCCCACCTCATCCCAAATATGCAATACGTCTCTACAGGGACTAAACAAGCTGTGTGTGCACAACTTAAAGTAGCTGAATGCATTCACTGGAAGGGGTGTCCCCAATTATTTGCACATGTAGTGTAGTTCTGACAATTAAAGCCTATTATAATAAGTTACTTCAACAATCTAGCGCATACTGTAGCCAGAGGGTGTGTGTGTGTGTGAGGAGTGGTACATGTAGCATGTCTTGGCCTAGTTCCATACAAAAATGGAACGTTCTAGATTTCCACTGCTTCCATTTCAGAGAAAATTTGCCAACAGTCAACAAAACCCTTATCAATCTCCTTTTAGCCTACATCAGTCTGTCAGTCTAGACACAAATCAGTCCATCACTGAGCCTGGCAAGTGCTTACACACATTCCTTGCCCACGTCTGATAATCGTCTCTGCATTTCCGCCGCTTCGCCAATTCAAACACCTCTTAAACAGCAGTTCCGCTCCAAACACCACATGGACCTCAGAACTGTCCAACAGCTCCACACTCCACACATGACGAGGCTGACATCATTACACTGTACGCCAGCACACATGATATCCTCCCTAGCCTTTTAAAACTGAGCCATAATCTGGCTGTAAGTATCAGCAAGTGGGCCAAGCTGGACAGCAGCCACCAGACTGCAGCATAGAGGATACTGACCATGCCTAGCCAACACAAACGCCTTCTAATGAGCACAATATGAATCCAATCAAAGCACTGCTAAGCCTGGTTAACGTGCAGTTAGCTGACACATACAGACGCACATACACACATGAGGCTGGTGTTCATCACATGTAGAAGATGCTAATGTTCGGTGATGTTGGTGTAAGAGACCAAAAGCAAGCAGTCCATCAGCAAGTTTGCAGCTTTAAACCTCTATGATAAATGAATCGATGACCCCGAGGGGGTGGCTGGTTCGAATCCCGGGTCATGCTGCCTGCCCTCGGCAGCCGGAACCCGAGAGAGCACAGTGTCCTTGCTCTCTCTCCCCTACACAACACTTCAGTGTGATGCTGACTGGCATTGGCGTCTGCTGGCAATGAATCTGGATACCTGACGCATTCATTCTAGCGCATGATGAAATTGTGCCGGTGGCAGCTCAAAAAGAGTGGTGGTGGCTGGTTGCGATTTTTTTCGGATCAGGCACGTGTCAGTCCTCACCCTCCCAGAGTCGGGAGCTTTTATGTGACAAGGGGAGAGTACTAACAAGTGGGTTGAGTAATTGTGGGTAAATCTAAAATTGGGGTGGAAAATGTGATAAAAATGACAAATAAATAAATAAAAATGAATACTTGTTAATAAAATACACAACTGGCTGCTTTTTGACTCTGTGTTTTTCAAAAAGGCTGAACACATAAAAATTTGATTCACTATTGTATCTGTATTTTATATCTCAATTTAATCTCAATTAAATATGTTTTTCAATACAGTAAAAATGACTGCACGAAAAAAAGGCTCATATATACATAGGAGCATCATTTTGCTCTTTGCTCTCAATTCTGAGGTATTAAAAGGAAGTGACTCTTTCAGTTGAGGTATGCTCTGCCCTCATTGTGGGCTTGCATGTTTAATTTTAGCATGCTTAATGCAGCATTACCATGCAGCCACCGTCTCTTTTGAAAATACTGCTCCACGCCAGTGCGTATTAAATTAAGAGTCTCGCATGGTAAAACACACTGCCATTAGCATGTGCTGAACAATCACAAACCATGCATAGCCTTTCAAAGATTAAGGAATTACTTATAACTTAATCACAAGAGGAACAAAATAAAACTGTAAACACCCTGCCTTTGTTTGAGTGGATGTTTGGGTAGGGGCTGGACTGATCTATCAGTTGGCTGACGTGCCATGTCATTGCTGGGATTCAAACAAACAACCTCCTGGTGGTAGGGCTAACATGAAACATCAGCTGCAAATTTTATTTTCTTGAAATTCTCCAAATAAGGCTTATTAGCAACATTTCAACAACAACTTCCACCTCCCAATAAACCAATCAAACAAGAACAATTTAAATAGCTCAACACAACTCAAAATGGCCCTTAATGACGACTGCAGTCTCAGAATTACTCAACCCCTCTTTAGTACTTTTGTCTATAGCACTTAGCAAAGCACCCTTTTTACTATTATTACCTGCTACAAATTTGATGCATAGCCAGATGCCAGCTTCTGGCAGCATTGCTGAGGAGTCTTAGTCCATTCTTCCTTGGCAGTGGCCCCCAGTTCATGGGTTTGCGTGCTGGAACTGTCTTCTTCAAATGCCAGCACTCATTTTCCATGGGGTTCAATTCAGGTGACTGTGACGGCAACTCCAAAATCGTCCAGGACTTCTTCTGAAACCAGGCCTTGGTGTAACAATCTTGCTCTCCATATGCTTCAGGTTTCCAGTGCCAAGGGAAGCAAAGCAGCCCCAAAGCATCACTGAGTCACCTCCATACTTCACTGTAGGCAGGGTTTTCTTTTGTGTTCTTGTGTTGAATTTGGAGATTGTTCTTGTTTTATTGGCTTATTGCAGACAGCTGACAGTTTGTACATTGGGCAAATAAAAAACGTATATGCAATGAGGGTTGAATAACTTTGATTGACACTGTAATCATAACACCACAATACTAAATATACACCATGATACACAATATATGTAACCATATTTATTTTTCTGGGTATCTGGCCTGAATTTCAGTATTCAAAAGTATTGTAGCCCTACGTTATTTATCAAATGGTCAACCACAAACTGACGTAAGACTTCTTTGGTAATTCAAAAAATTTGGGCCAGCATAATAATAAGCCCATAATAAGATGTTGTTATACTGACAAAACATCTGAATGGCATCAAAGCTGGTCGGAGGCCCCATGCACACATTTCCTTTCTTAAAAACATACCCCTGTCTTTGTGTTTTGATGTTATTTAATATTTAAATAAATATGACTGTAGTTTCCAGCATGCTAGAAGTACTGGCTATATTCATAGAACAGCATACAGTGACATCTAATGATAAAGCTACATGCTGTACACACATGTCCAAATGTTTGTGGACACCCTTTCTAATGAACGTATTTCGCTACTTGAAGATGCACTTAGTGCTGACAAAGATCTGGAAATGCTACACACACAGCTGGTCTAGGCCCTGTAGAGATGTAATGCCAATAGAACAGGACTCTCTGCAGCAGCTAAACATGAACCTATTGCCACCATGCCTAATGCCAGGTGTAGGCTAGAGGGTTATAAAGCCTTCCGAGCACTGAGCTGTGGAGCAGTGGAACTGTGTTCTCTGGAATGATGGTCAGTGCTCCATCCAATACTTTTTGGATGAGGTAGGGAGTTGAGGATGAGGTGGGGTGGTGATCATCCAAAATCCTGATCTCACTAATACTCTCGTCACTGAATGCAATTAAATGATGACAGAAAAGCTTCAAAATCTACTAACAAGCCTTCCCACAGTTACTCAACAAAACAAAAGCAGGATACACTTGATGTCAGAAAAAACAATGAATGAGCAGGTGTCCCAATACTTTTGTCAATTTAGTGTATTTCACAAACTAAACCTAAACACATAGGTCAGTCTCTCTCGCCCCTCTCTTACAGTGACCTATTTGGTGGTGGAGAACTCGAGTAATGAGCTGGCATGCTTAAGGAAGGGCAGGAAAACGCATCTCTAATTAAACCTGCCTGCTACTCAAAGTAAAAGGAGGCTCGTAATCTGAGGAAGACAGCCAGGCTTGTTTAATTGCACTGTAAATCCTGCACACTCTGCTTCCTACACACACACACACACACACACGCTTCTTGCACTCTCTTTTGAAGTCAGACACCCAAGTTCAGTAATCTTACTGGTTGCCCGCACATACAGTTGGGTCTAAAAGACTGAGACTCTTTTAAAAAACAAAAGGAAAGCTATGAGGAGTTAAATTCTGCAGTATTTCGGGTCACAAAAGTTAAATTAAAACACTGACCACGTTAAAACTTTTGTACAAGCTGCAGTGAAGCTCGTGTTCAGACGACTCTTTTATAAGTAAGCCCACTTTCAGCTCAGCACTCCCATAGCAAATTAAAACACAGGCAGTGAGTGTTCTCCTCTAAGCCTGTTGAGCTGTCCAGTGGCTCTGCATAAGAGACAGTTCAAGAAGATGCGGTACTGCTTCGCATGTTTCAGAGGAAGCATGTGCTAGCCTTCCCAACTTGTGACATTATGTCATAGGGGCCTGCTGCCAATTCCCAGCCAGCGGGTGGGTACTGGCAACAACTAAACTAGTAAGAAGAATCAGCAAATCTATTGCGATCACCACACCATATCATCAAATGACCCACTAACAAGTGTATTGTGATATGACTACAGTATGTACAGTATGTAAATGTATTAATCAATTACAATCAATAATGGCATAAGTGACTAGGACTGTGCATTGGTTACTACCTGGCGATCTTACACCAATCACAACACAGGATCAATATACTGAGATATATTGTTATACTGAGATATATATAAGGCAATATATATTTTTTGAAACAAATACTATAAAAAAGACCATCATATGCATAAAATCGTTTTTTTTCCAATCAAAACACAAAACTGCACAACACTAAATAAACTAGGGCTCTTTGCAAACTATTAGAAACTATTAATTAAAAACCTATACATATTTTTGGAAAAGCGATACATTATTACAAGACATAATATCGCAATGCTCAAGTGTACTGATATTTTCTTAAACCCCTATAAAAGACAAATATCTGAGATGTTCTACTTAAACAGTTCAGACTATTAAAGCCTTCGACAATAAATGACTTTAGCAAACTAACTCATACTGTAGCCATGGGGGTGGGGGGGGTTTGCAATGATAGTATTACGATTCTTAATTACAGCCCATAATAATCCAGTGATGTACAAGGGAAAATGTACACTGTACGCCGTATCAGGTTCTGAACACAATTATTTGCACTGACCATGTTAAGGCTTTTTAACACACAGGTCAGATGGGTTTTGAGTCACATTTCTTCCACTGAAGCTCGTTTTCAGACGACACTCTGATCATATGCCAGCCTACATTTCAGCTCACACTCCCATAACTGCTTATAACACTTATTATTCAGTAATTCGCACAAATGATTCCATTAGTCCTAAGAAACTAATGGGCAATACAGACTGTAATACCAGTTTCATAGAAGTCGCTCAATAATCATATAAGTATCCAGGGCTGTGTATTAGAAAGAATGTGGCAACACGATACATATCACAATACAATGGTTATGATTCAATATAATGGGATATATTGTGATACTATAAGCAAGATAATATTGTGATATTTTTCATATTTTTTGGAAAACTGTCATAGTAATAAAACAGCATCATAGGCGTAAAATCTGAGTAAACAAGAAGCTGAATGTTTTTATCCATGTAAACTTTATCAAAATCAATACAGTGCAAATCATAACACTGCGATACTTTGATATATTGATTTTATATTGGTATGTATTGTCAATATAACTGAAAGATTAGTCTCAGTAAATGGGCAAAGTAAGAGTTATGGCACTGACTCTATACACTCTGCAGACTCTGCTTCTAAACTAACTTACACAGTACACTGCCATGTGCCTCCAAGCTCTGTTTTCTGACACCAAATGGGTCACTCACCCCTGTCGGTGCCCCTGCCTCCCTGTCCACTTCCATTTCCCCAAGGCTCCTGCCCTGCTGGGGCGGCTCACACACTGCCTCCTTGCGGGGGGCCCGACCCCCCCTGGCTTGCATGGTTCAGTCCGTGCGTGACAGCCTGGTGCGAGTGTGTGTGTGTGTATATGTGTGGAGCTCAGTGGATCAGTAGAGCTGTGAGTTAAAAGAAGCTAGAAAGCGCTTGAAATCCAGTGCATTGCTATCTCTCTTCGTTTTCCTCTCTCTTAAGCTCACTCGCCAACTGTCTTAGAAGTTGAACATGTGGAGTTCAGAGAGTGTGTTGCTTTGACTCGAGTCACAGCCCCTCCCTCACTCACTTACTCGCCCTCCCCTCTTTCTGTCAACAGTGTGATGTGACCACTCCTTCACACAGCTGTTCTTGTGCGAGGGAGTGCATGTGTGTGTGTGTGTGTGTGTGTGAGATAGAGTGAGTCAGGGGGATGCGAGGGAAAGTATGCGTGTGCTTTTGTTGTTTTATCACAGCACACGGCTCTGTGGCGCACAGCTCCAGACTACGTAGCCCACGTGTCATAGCGGTTTAGATTCAGCCTCGGAGGAGAACGGGGTTTACTTTGAAGGTTCTCTAACAAATGGTGCAAAAGTAACTGTGGGGGAACGCCATACACTTGGGAAATGAAGGTTACCTGGCAGAGAAGGAGCAAAAGATTGGGTGAGGAAAACAATGGAAAGTCCCTTTCTCCTTCTACCGTTCAATCCAGCACCTACATAGTTATCAAAAAAAGTTAGGACACCCCATTTTGAAAGAAAAGCTAAAGAAAAGCCTTAATCATTTGTCAAATGTAATTAATAGAAATCGGCCACATTTATTACTACTTAAAATGCCTACAGTTAGAATCAGGTGCAGCACATCTGCTGCAGATGATCAGAACATCATTAGGGAGGATTCTGGAAGAGCCTGTCTTATTTAAACCTCAGACATTTAGTTTGCTCTTGATTGGTAAAGTGAGTGCTATTACCATGGTGAGATCCAAAGAACTCTCTGAGGCCCTCAGAAAGAAATCAGTTTTACTGTCTGCTAAATTATTTACAATTACAAACATAGCGAGGTCAGGCCGCTCCCTTGCAAGTCTAGCAAGCTCAGCCCAAGATGACAACAAGATGCGTAAAGAAGTCTCCAACAGTCACCTACAGGAAGCTCTTGCAACAGCTGGTAAGTTAGTATTCAAACAATCTACCGACATGAGAGGTCATAGTTAACAGAATGACACTCACACATGGCACATGAACCATTAACATGTTGCCCCTCATGCCAAATGCCAGGTGTGGGCTAGAGGGGTATAAAGCCCCCAGCACTGAGCTGTGGAGCAGTGGAACTCTGTTTTCTAGAATGACGGGTGGTGCTCCATCAAATACTGTTGGGATGAGTTGGGAAGCTGATCGTCCAACATCCCGTCCTCACTATAGCTCTTGCTGCTGAATGCAAACAAATCCTCACAGCAATGCTCCGAAATCTAGTAGAAAGCCTTCCCTGGACAGTAGAGATGGTCACTCCAACAAAAGCAGGATAACTCTTTTTTTAACACTCTTGATTTCAGAAGAAACAATGAATGAGCAGGTGTCCCAATACTTTTGTCCCAGTTTTACTGCTGAGAGTTGATATTTCCCAACCAAATGAAAAAAGAAGAGACTCACAGATACAGAAACACACACACACACACAGCTTATCTGCTATTATTCAGTGCTGTGGCATATTCCTAAAAGGTCACTCGACAGTCAGACGCTTCATCCATTAGCCCTCCCTCTGTCTTTCAGATGGAGGAAGAGGAAGCTGGAGAGGAGGTGATATTTGGCGTCTGGAACTTCCATTTCTGAACAACAAAACACACTAAGATAAAGACACAAACCCAAACACGGTCTCTGGTCGGGTATAAAACATGGCAAAGAACATCATCATCATGCCTAAATGAGCTGGTGCTTGGGCATGGGTATGTGCATCAAAGCAATAGCTAGCCATACAGCATATAAACAACAATCGATGAAACCAGTATAAACCAGATGTCTATCCAGCAAACACACACACACATAGACACCATGGCCCACTCCACCCTGGGCTTGTATAGCATTGGCTTGGTGAGTTGTGTAATTACTCAGACTGATGTAATGATTTGGGAGGCTCCTGACAGGCCTCTCTGGCACAGAGCCAGGGTGGGGTCCACAGACTCGAGCAAAAACATCCACGTCCCCCTCCTCAACCCACACACCCAGCCCATATCGGGAGCCTCATGGCTGGGCCTGAACCAAAGCCAGCTCCCCTTGGAGAGTCAGAATACAGCTGAAAGCACGTCTTTCAGAACAATATGACGTCTTTGGAGACAGCGGCTACAGGGAGGAGCCCAGTCGACATATCGTATAGAAGACCACTGCCCTCACAATATGATAAAGAGCAGGACTTGTATTAGAGACTGAAATCAACCACTAGGTTCACACTGCTTGGTTGATGAGACGAGACCAATATTGATCATGATATTATCATATCATTCTGTAGTCTGCATTAAGGCCATATTCGGAACTTTGGGTCCTAATACATGGGCTTTTAAAAGAAAAATTGTGTGGCAAATAATTGTGTTCACAACCTGATACGGTGTACAGTGTACATTTTCCCTTGTACATCACTGGATTATTATGGGCTGTAATTAAGAATCGTAATACTATTATTGCTACATGCAAGCTTACGCTACTGCACATCAGTCAGACACCAGTAAGCTACAGAGTCTAAATATATATATAAATTATAATCATTTAAAAACTGGTGTACTTCACACCTAGTAGTGAATGACGGATTGTGACGCAGCGAAAAAAAATCAATCTGAGCCTGTGCTATTTTCTGAGTTGTATGGATGCATAAAAATCAGGTTAACCAATCAGAACTTCGTTGGCATGGTTAGAGATCAGGAAAATGAGAATCAAGACGACAGCACAACAGCTTGTCTTGTTCATGGCAGAACATATAAGCATATGTGATGAGCAGCAACACACTGACTATAATCCTAGTCTGTTCATGTCCACAAAGAACCGCAAACTATAGCTTTCCTTTCTATTGAACACACATGTGGAGGAGGAAAATTAGAGAGAGCAAAAGCAAACAGGGAGCAGAGAAAAACAAAGAGTGGAATTTTATGAGGGCTACAGAGTTTCTAGCTCTGTCTACGGAGCACAGAACACAGAAAATGCGTTAAATTGCGTTGTATTTTCCTTCCGAAACAAACGTACTTGGCGTAAAGAGGCCTTAAAGCTGGCTATAGCGGTCGTCTCACTTTGCGGTTAGTCAGTCATCTTCTTCAAGGAGGGCCGCGAAAGTATTAAAATATGTGAAAACCACCTTCAGTCTGGTGGTGTTGAGCAGTGTAGCCTGAGGGCAGGTCAACTTGTAGAGGTTTTCAGAGCAACCTCAGAAGGGAAAGCTGTATGGAGTTTCAGTGAGCATTAGATAAAGAACAGAGAACTGCATCGTAACCTACATTAATTCTCTGCTCAAGAATCCAGCTCAACACCAGCTGGTAACTGGTTTTAGATGATCTAAGCTGCTACTTGATGGTCAAGGCAGTTGAAAAGCCCGCAGGTCATCCAGAATCACACTTCACTTCCACTTCAGGATTTAGACACTCTAAGAAACATGGCTGGCGTACTCATTAGTGCCCTAAAAAGTAAAGTCACAGCCTCTGCTCCAACTTTTCTAACCACCTTCTATGAAGATAACTGATAAAAAATAATCAAAAGAAGAACTAACTAACATAAATGAACAAAGCTGTTAAGAATTCAGAGAACTTCCACCCCAGGTCCTACACAACTCATAAAACCTAAGGCTGTGAGTTCCTCCTAATAGTGACGAATACGTGCACCTTTATCCTTTATCCTTTATATCTTAAAAATGTCACAACTGAAAACAGACCATTAGCAGACGCTGACAATCATACATTTCATTACAGCACTAAAATTCTGAGAGACAGTTTAATTTCTGAGCCTGTTAAATTACAGACCAGATTCATAACACAATGCCAGTTATGAAATTGAGTGTCTGGAGAACACATGTGCTCATTCATAAGCATGATTTACTATTTGTGTGATGTGCACCACTACTGCACTTAAGCTATGCAAAAGTGTTTGTTGGGAGAATGATGAAGATTAGGTTATCTAGTATTATTATTATTATTATTATTATTGACAGCATCCCTATTATCCTGACCTGTAGAATAGGAAAATAAGAAAGGCCTTTGCATCATCGATTAGCTGATGTAGTTTCCTACGCTATGGAAAAGCAAACGCTCTGTGCTCTGGGCTTCACTCAAGAATTGATCTCTTTCTCAGAACAGAGAGGTCACTGAGGTAAGGCTGTGTGCATGGAGATGCTGTTAATCTGCTTTTGTCATTATACAGTCTTGCACCCTACCTCCATCTCCCTCTGCTTCTCTCAGTTTCACTCACTGTCTCACTCTCTCTCCACAATCGCTGGTTTACACACCTTCACTCAGGCATCTGTCTAATCAGCCAATCCAACTGCATAAAACCATGCAGATGGGGGCCATGTCCACAGATTTTGAGCATGGCATGATTGTTGGTGCCAGACGGGATGGATTGTCAGTGTCATAAAGAAAATTCATCCGGTGCACAGAATTTCTGCGGAAACTCCTTGTTGATGAGAGAGGTCAAAAAAAAAAAGCCAGACTGGTTTAAGCTGATAGAAAGGCTACAGTAACTCAGATTATCACTCTTTTTTGGAGTGATTTTGAGTGAATTGTAGTGAGCAGAGCATAGAACATTTCTGAATGCTCAACACGTCCAGCATCGAGGAGGATGGGCTACAGCAGTAGAAGACCACGTCGATTTCCACTTCTTAGGTTGCAGTGGGCACTGGCTCACCAAAACTGGACAATTGAAGACTGGAAGTACGTAGCCTGGTTTGGTGAATCTCGATTTCTGCTGAGGCAGTCAGATAGTTGGGGCTAAGAGCAGGAATCCATGGACCTAACCTGCCTTGTACAACAGCCCAGGCAGCTGGAGATGGTGGAACAGGGTAGGACTGTTTATTTGGCATACCAATAAGACTATATGAGTATTGTCACCAACCGTGTGCACCCATTCATGCCAACAATTTTTCCATGTTCTAACGACTACTTCCAGCATAATACTGCACCATGGTTATAAATATGCCACAGTGGGTTCAGTGTTCTTCAGTGGCCTTCCTAGTCACCGGAACACTTTTGTAGCAGGACAGGAGATTCTCTGAAAAAAAGAGCATTTCCAACATCTTGTGGAACCCATGCCAGTAATGCCAACAGCCTATGTATTCCCGCTGCAGGATGCGATGAAACTATGCATTAGCTGTGGGTGCACAACGAAGAAATAAAAAAAAAACATCCTTACACGTACTAGGGAGAGTCTAGCACTGCATAACTTAGCGAGTGCTGCTGAACAAGCACTTTAGCGCATATGCGTGTACACTTGCAGACAGTTACGATTGACTAGCTGTCTGTGTCCTACACACTTTGCACATGTAGTCCACCCACTGACACACCAGCAAGCACGCTGAAGGCCACATAGCCATAAGAAATGTGGCCTCTCAGCAACCCCCCACTTTAAGACTAAGGATGCTGAGTAATACTGTATAGGACAGACATCGGCAGAATTTTTTATGTCTCATCCACTTTCTAGGGCTGGCGCTATATATTACATAAACATCCCTGTTCTACTGCCAAATATAACCATGTAAAAACAGTGATGCACTGAATTTACCGCAATTGTACAACTGTGTACACCTTTTCATAATGCATAAAATAATATATGTCTACTAATGCTTAGCAATAACTACATTAAATCAAATGTTATACAATTTATTCCTTAAGTATAATTAACTCTAATTTTTCAAGATTGACATTTTAGCATTGTAAGCTTTCACTCACTGGGTTGTGGCTTTTAGGTAAAAGAATTCACTCCTATATTCATTTAATCTTCTTCTCTATAGCTGTAACAGAGCACCATTTTGTAGCATTTTGTAAACAACTCCCAGAGAGAGCTAGCCAGGCTAACGTACAGGTTAGACGTAACACAGTGATTCCACTACAGTTCCCAAGAGAAAATAATGAGGGATGCCAATATCACTCCATACGAATTTATGTTGACACTAGTCAGACTAGTTCAAGCGGACAGAAAGGATACTACGGCAACGGATTTCTCTTTTGTCAGCCAAGAACAGAAAGCTGAGGTCGCAATGGGCACAGGCTGTACATTTAAAGACTAGAAAAACGTAGCCTGGTCTGATGAATTTCGATTTCTGCTGAGGCCCATGGATGGCAGGGTCAGAATTTGGGGCCAACTGCAGGAATCCATGGACCCAACCTGCCTTGTGTCAACAGTCCAGGCTTCCAGGTGTACTGTCAGGCTTGGGAAAGCTGAAGACTGGTAAAACGTAGCCTGGTCTGATGAATCTCGATTTCTGCTGAGGCCCATGGATGGCAGGGTCTGAATTTGGGGCCAACTGCATGAATCCATGGAACCAACCTGCCTTGTGTCAACAGTTACACTTACACTTACAGTCTCCACATGGGAGTGTAACTCAATGCTATGGTAACTCAGATACCACTCTGTACAACTGTGGTGAGCAGAAAATACAGCCTCCACACTGGGGGGTTAGATATAACACAGTACAATAAGCTTCCCATATGAACATGTTCAACACAGCTCTTTTCACTACTCATATTTACTGGGATCCAGTTCATTTTTAAGTATTCTGGTGAGAAAGCTCATGTGGTTCTAGAAACATAGACTTTTAAAACTTTTTAAGACTTTAAGTGACTGTTACAACTAGCCATTCCATCTGTTACAGATAGCCCAGTCTATGGGCTCGGTTATAATTTACGCATTCACTCTTCTAACTGCTGAACTGTTCAATTAAATTGATACTTTTAAAAGTACTTAGCAAAAAACAGCAAACAGCATTTGGTTGTGACCCGATCACACTTGCATGAAGTCAAAATCAATGCATCACAGTGCACACACCCCCACACCCACATTACCAGTGCTGCCGGCGGTGTCGGTGCCAGCGATTCTCTGCGGCTTTCTGCATGCGAATCTTCTACCAGCTCTGTCGCCTCCAGCTCTGGCTTGCACACATAGGCACAGTTCCTGTCCAACAAAGTACGCAAGCTTTCCCATAGGATCACACTTGCTGCGCAACCCATTGCCCATGCACACAAACAAACACACGCACACAAAGTGACACGCAGACCTGTCAGAGTTCTTCCAAGCAGTAAAACAATCCAACACTATTAGCGCTTGTCTGGCAGCACTAGCTCAGTCCTAGACAGATCTTCGCTGGAGCTCCTCCAGGGCTTCCTTAAGCTTCTGCTCCAAGTATCTTGGCAGTTCCAGAGGATGTTCTGACGTTTTTAGCGATTCTGCTCTGTCTATCTATGAAGCATCCCTAAGTATGAGCAGAGAAGCATCCATACAGACTGTATCCTCACAGGAGCTCTTTTAGCTTCTCGATGTGCTGCACCATCAAATGAAGCAGATTCTTGAGTCATGGCTTGCTGTCCAGAAGAGCGTGTGTTGGCTTGAGATGGTTATGTTCCAGACAGCTAGCAATGGTCTGGTATCTGCACTGTCTTCTGAATAGGAGAGTCCATGCTTGGTCCAGTCAGGGATGAAAATGAGAGTGAGGGAGAGGGAGTGATGAGCTGCTTCCTCAGTCGATGCTGGGCGTCTACTCCTCTGCTGAGAGTCTCAGTCTGTCTCTCTCCTTCTCTCTACTCCATCCATCTCTCCTTGAAACACTGCTCGCCTGTGCTCGCTGACCTACATCTGACAGCACAGAAGCATCAACTGAGTAAAGTACATTCACAAAACTGCCCAGACACACGCACGCACACACACACACACACACACACACACACACACACACACACACACCTACAAAAATGGATACACACTTCTGAATTGGGGTAGTGCAGTGATGCATTTGGACATGAGGCAATCGTGCATAACAAAAAAAAGTTTGAACACTAAAAATTAGAAACTATTAAAACATTTAGGAGCACACACACACACACACACACACAGAAAGCCCTCACACATGCCACTGTGTATTAATATTTCAGTAGGAACTGACACACTCACCTACTTCAGACAGGGTGATGTCAGGACCTTAAGAGCTGGCATAGTGGCTGTGTGTGGAAGTGACAATGTATGTGCGTTTGATCTTTTCAGTCATACTCCATTCTACACACACACACACACACACACACACACACACACACACACACACACACACAGGAACCTATAACTGCTTTTTAATTACATATCCAAACCAATCACACAATTAAAGCCACTGTAGTAAACTGGTACTTTCAATATATTGTGATATATATTGCAATACTGTACACACAGCGATATAGGGACTTTTTTATATAAAACTTCATAGTATGTAAAAAAAACACACCATACGGCTATTTATAAGTCAGGGTTTAAACACAACACAGATGACCCAGTGTCTGATGCCAATATTTGCAAATAAATTATTAATTCAAATTTTATTCTGAACAAAATCCATTGTGTGGAAATCCTGTCTATTACTCAAGGTAGGCTTAAAGAGAACATATAAAAACGTACTTTTTCAGTGTTTATTCACATAAGGTAGAGTATCTGTAGTGCCTACTATTAATATGGCAGTCTGTTTCTGTAGGCTGATTAGGAGATAAAATGGAAAATGCAACATGACAAAAGGCAGCCATGGGTAAGCTGTCAGAAGCTTCAAAGCTACTTTGACAATACTGTGGTACTGCGTCATAAGTAAATACTGATCCTAATTTGAGTAGCTGGAAACTTAAGGACAGAAAGGCAGGTGCAGCAGACTACAGCTGGGAGACAGTGCGAGCGTAAGAGATGTGAACTCAAGGTGAAGTAAATGTTAGCTTGCAAATGTATACAAATGAGAATAAAACTAAATGTAAAGTCTAAGAAGTCTTTGTGTAGCTAAAGGCAGGGATGAGAAACGACTGGGAGTGAGGGGTGGGTATAAGCAGTGGCTCTTTATCATTTAAAGGAACAGACACTCAAACCAGTTGTTCCAAACATAGCTGTTTAGACAAAGGGGCCATTTTGCTGGATCCTTGTGGTTGTCACAGACAGTTCATTAGGACCCCAGGAGACGATGTTAACTTGTGGAAATAGGGGGTGTAATATGCCACTTGTAAAAATGCCCATTGTCAGTGTTGCATGGCCTCATGCAAGCCTTCTTTGCTTGTTTTGCCATCTTAGCATTGACTTTCTTACTGCCACTCCACCTGCAGTCAAACCTGCAGCTCCAAGTCTGAAACTGAGACTTGGTCCACAGTTAAGATGTTCTACTAGGTGTTGTCATGTGAGCTGCCTATCACACAAGGTGTTGACTCTCAGAAACTTGTCTTGGATGTGAGTCTGTCAGACTTCTTTTTGTACCAGCCCTCTTAATTTTTCTCTATTTTTTCTCAAAGGACAGAGCAACATTTTTAGGAGGTCAAAATGCCTTTCTTTATTAAGTGCCTTCTTTGAGACATTATTATAGGAATCTGAAAGCTTCAATGACCTAAAAATACTGCGGTGCAGAGTGCTGTAACACAGTTCCTGCGCTGGTTTCATGTAGATAAAGGGGTTGTAAATTATCAATTATTTACATTAGTTGTTAAAGCCTAATTTACTTATATTGCAACAGACTAGCTGTAAGTTGTTAACCAATGTTTCCCCAAAAAGGCCCTTTTTCCTCCCGTAATATTTCATGCATTTGTCCAACAAGTGCTAATAAAACCAAAAAGCAGCTTTTATTACCATCAGCTATGGCATTTTACTTCTATTAAGCAAACACTCTTGCTCTCATACACACACACACCCCCGAGAACATGTCATCTCAGATCCGAAAAGACAAAGAGATCAAAACAATCTGTTCTTCATTCCATGCTTTTTAAGCTCTTGCTTGAACAGAAACACAGTGCCCACTGACTATGTCTTGGGGATGTACTTTGATATGAAAATATCATACTTGGCGGTTTTAATGGCTTCAAAGAGCATGAGTAATGACAACCCCAATTTTCAGGGGGAAAAAAATAAAGGGCTAAATGTAGCTAGAAATTTTACAGCGAAATTCACATTCAGGGTCGGCCTATGATTATTCAAGGGCTGTATAAATAAACCCCTTTCCCACTTATTAACAAGAACAGGACATGCACAGTAGACACAGGAAGCTATTTTTAGACTCCAGGCCGTAATCTGTAATGCACAAATCAGATTTGGTCGGATGCGGATGCTCATGGCTGAACTTCGACAGGAAGATGAAAGGTTTGTATCAGTCCTGCTTTCACAGACTGGTGGGTTTGGACACTCCATAGGCCAGCACTTTTAAAAATAAGGGTGCCACCAAAAGTTCTTTGAACGATGCCATAGAAGAACCACTTTTCCCTGAAGAACCATGTTTGTTTTCTTAATTTCTTAGCAAGCTAGATAACTTCAGGTAAAATATTCAAGCAAGCCTCTGTCAGACAAAGAGCTCTTTTTTTCATTTATTGGCATCAGCAATGTCTACAATAATGTTTTATCCAGCTTTACATTCAGGGACGTAGAGGAGTCATTTTGTGGAAGCAGTTCCAAAAGGATATGCTAGATTGATTTATAGATCACTTCATAGACCAATCACACAGAGTTTGTCCGGGAAATGTGACAGTGTTGAACAGTTCAGGCAGGGCAGCTAACTGGCTGTCCTGCCCCTTGTAAGCTTTTTAACTGATAATAATATGATCTGACTGTAAATTAATCAAAACAAGCAAACAAAAAAGCAAATCACAACACTCAAGAACATAGAAAATAGCTAATTATCTGTACCAAACAAATGCTGGATAAAAGTACAATTTGCTAGTTTTTGAACTCGGCTTCTCTGTTGCCTTAATACAACAAAACCTCATTTTTAGGGCTAAAAAACCTGGTGAGATGGGGTGGAAAGCAAATTTGCATGAACACAAATACATAAAACTTTACTAAAAACAATAATAATAAAACATTATGTTGTTGGCATATGGCCGTTTATGTGACTTTAGTGACCATATGGACAATTAATTAAAAAAATACCCTAATACGTACAAAAGTTGTGGTCAGAGGTTTGCATACACTCATCACGAACATGAATATCATGTCCGTTTTGGGCTTTCAATGATTATTTATAACTGGGGAACGTGTATAACACATCTTTAATTAAAACAAACAGGAATTTTGTGCACTTTATTTTTTGGAGGGATCCTAATAACACATGGTCAAACTTATATATAAACAATGTCAAAAACAATACGTCCCCCCTTAGATTATTAATTGAGTGTTGCTCAAAAATGTCTTTCCAAAAATGTTCCATAATTGTCTTTAAACATGCCAAGCACATGGCCTCTGAACTTCCTGCTAGTGATCATGATTCACTACAGCTGGTAGCTTCTCTATGCCCATATAAAAAAGGTTTGTTTGGCAGCAATTATGGGTTTAACCAAAACACAGAAAGATAATACTGAGAAGGATAATCTTAGATTCTTAGAGTCAGTAAGGTCTCTTGGAGCCATTTCTAAACAAGTGCAGATTCCAAGATCCTCATTCATTACAAAGTATACGCAAGTACAAGTTATTGGGTCTAGCAGGACTCAAACGTTCACCCTCAGCTGAGAGGAAATTGATTTGGATGGCCAGGAACAAGCCAAGAACTACCAAGGTACAGTTCCTGGTGGAACACCAGTGTCACTTTCTACATTAGAGTCCAAGTTTTACATCGCCATGGGCTAAGGAGATGCCATCCTAAAAAGAATGAAGCCAAATCCAGTGTGGCTGGAGGTGAATGAGTATAGAAAGGCTTGTCTTAAAAAAAAAAAAAACATTTCCCCATTTCTTCCATTTCCACTGCAGTATATAGTGTGTTCCCATTTAGTCCAGCAGAGATGCCGATTAGCCCATCCCATACTTGCACATGCTTCTTCTCTGCACTAATACAGGTTTATGTACATATGTGGACATGTTGTCTTGGAGACCAATGTTCGATTGCCTCATTCCTGCTCCCAGAGGGTAAGGTCTAGAGTTCTGGGCACACGGTTTTGGTCAGAATCTGGATTTTATTTCTGAGCTGGACATAACCACAGGGGTGCTGACGTCAGACAGCTTTCTCTCACTCGCTCACTCTTACAAACATACATTTGCATAAGTGCAGAGTCCACAGAGAGGCGATATGTCATTCCACCACATCATACGTCTGCTTTTATGCTTTTACACTCACAAACACACTTTCAACAGAACGGCAACCGCAAGGCTCCTCGGCCGAAAGGAAAGCCAGAGAAAATATCAGGAGAAGGAGATTAATGAAAGAAAAGCGTTTATATACAACAATCACACATGACATGAACTGAGTGGACTTTTGTGCACCCTCTCATACAAACACGGGAGCATATGGTAATGATCACTACAAAGGGGAAAAAATGAAAAAAATTGGAACAATTAAACAGCATGTGTCCCAAACTTCAAAAGGGGCAGGGCAAAGGGGGTGAGGGAACAGAAGAGAGAGCGAGAGAAGGAGAGTAAATATAGCCACATAAGCACAAGAATAAGGAGAACCTTTCAGCCACCAGTAAACACCACAACCTCTCTGAAGAGAAGCCAAGACCTTCTGGTTTACAAAGCTGGCGTTGAGGAGTGGGCTCTGCTGCCACCTGTAGGTGAATAATAGAACTCCACTCACCCACATCATCATACACTGAACAGGGTCTCTTTTCCCAAAGCTCCAGAAGCCCAACTGATGATGCAGTAAACCCATTTGGTGGGTGACACAGCATATCTTTCTTTGATGATTGGGAATCTGGCCTACACAATACTGCAAAAGACTGACCAATGATTCAATGTTTTATTTTGAGCATCCTGACCTTGCAGTGGTCCACAACCCTGATCTTGGATGACCCCCAACCCTTCCCCTGCCTTGACACACCCACTTTAACTCAGTAAGTGCTTGTTAAACAGTTCATTAGTTTGGTCAGGTGAGTTTGTTAGCAAGGAAAGCATGAAAATGTGCTGGACAAGTTGGCCTCCAGGACCAGGCTT
This sequence comes from Salminus brasiliensis, assembly GCF_030463535.1. Classification (NCBI taxonomy): domain Eukaryota; kingdom Metazoa; phylum Chordata; class Actinopteri; order Characiformes; family Bryconidae; genus Salminus; species Salminus brasiliensis. The sequence continues at coordinate 7,954,876 of NC_132884.1, forward strand.
GGGGACCACTGCCTTAATACAGATATTTCTGACATGAACGATTGCAGCTGTAACAACTGTAATTTCCCTCCTAGGATAAATAAAGTATTTCTGATTCTGATATATTTACAGTGGTATCTTTGAGATGAGGGGTGTCAGTGTCAAGACATTGACTATAAGAACTGAATATGAAGACTTGCCTTTTGACTGGCCATGTGCTGTTGTTCGGAAATAATCAACATTCCTCACTTTATCGGTGAGTGGTCATCATGTTTTGTGTAGGTGTAGGACAGAGGTCTTCAAATCTGGACTGGAATCCAGTTTCCGGTCCTGGACTTTGTAAGCCTTGGACTTTGTAAGCTCTGGACTTTGTTGGCGCAACAATACATGGCCAATCAGTTACATTAATGGTTCCCTAAACTGGCGAGGAAAAAAAATCCAGCCTGGAAGCTGCATTCAAGGCCCGGATTTGAAAAGGCCTGGGCTGTAGTATGTCCATCTGAGTGTAGAACTACATCCCTGAAGGAGTGATTTAGCAAAAATTCCAGCTGTTTTTCTATCAGCCAAGATCAGTTTGGTGTCCAAGTTGATCTTTATGTTGATGCTGAAGCTAAGAGTCTAATGGCGCTAACAAATGAACTAGGAGCAGGGATGCACTGATATCTGATGATGAAGATAAACAAACATGTAAAAGTTGGGGGTAATGGTAATCCAGGTGGATGTAGCCCCAATTTTTACCTATTCATTACTTATCTTTGGTTGTGCGCAACCTGCCTGGCTAATTTCCAGCCATAGGGTTCTGTGCAATGGCACTTTCTCAGGTCAGTCTTTCTCTGGGTGTTGCCTATCCTGGTTGGCTAGCAACCAGGCTTTTAGCCTTTACAGCCTTGTTTTCATATTCTCCTAGTTCTATGTTGCGTTTAGCCTGATGTATGTACATTTTAGGCGCACAAGTCTAATGTGCCAAGACTGTTATGTAAGAGTTATCAGGTTGGGGAATTGGCCCATTTTACAACTCTGTCTTGCTTGTTTTGCCTTTTGAAAGAAGACACAACAGTGTTCAGAGGTTTACGGTCTGTCCCAGAAGGTCTGTCTCGTCAATTTACCAAACACTCATTATTCAACTATGCCAAGCCATGGGAAATACAGCTTTCTAGTCTAGCGCATATTTAATAGCTGCTGGATTTCGGGTGCGGTGAACTTTAAATGAACACAACTTCGCTGTGTAGCTGAACACATGGGGCAGCCACATACTAAAATTGTGAAAACATGTTTTTTTTGCTGAGCCATTCATTTAAATGCCTCTCTAAATATTTTTTTCATTCCGCTGAGTGACAATAATTATATCTATTTAAGGATTGTTTAGCCTGCTACCATTTTAAATATTACAATATTTATCACAAATCGTCAAAAAGACAATATTATTCAGTAGTGAGAGTAGTGAGGTCAGTCCCGGGCAGAGCCAGTGGAACTGGCTAACAGTTGGAGTTTGGCCTAGTCGGAACATCCAAGGGCTTTGGCCATGTTCACACTTCACTTGCTGATCCAGCCAAGCGCTAATCAGACAGCAGCACACCGCTAGCATTGTCCTCGTTCCTCATGCAGAATTAGGCCAGGCTGGACTCAGGGCCCAGTGCTGGACATATCCATCAATAATGGAGCAGTAAGGACATGATGAGGCTTTTATATGCATGTGGATTATGCTATAACTTTAATATTTATCATAGGTTTGTGTGTGTGGTAAGAGACCCCTTACTCAATCATCATCAAAATACCTGTCAGTATGGTTCCACTTTGTGCTAGAAATGAGTGAGATGAGAGGGATGAGTGGAAATCAAACCAACAGATTTCCAAAATAGGAAAAAAGGATACTACGTTCACAGGAAAAGCCTAGTTGCCCAATTCTGCTTTTTTGATCAAATCGGGATCTTTCTGATTTGATAGGTCACATGTGTGCGGCTAACAGACCTGGGCACTGAACATGCACACGCCCAAATCGATTACACCATGTGAAGGAGCCTCGAGCCTACACTATGTGGACACATACACTTTACACCTACAGAAGCTTTTATGACATCCCATTCTAAACCCATAGCCATTAATATGGAGTTGGTCCCCTTTGCAGCACCAGGTTTGAAGCTCTGCACTTACGGTCAGCAGAACGTTGGAGACTTTTTTGGACTATGCTCTGAGCTCAATGCTTGGCCCTGACCCCGCTCTGTAACTTTACGTGGTCTGCTGACACTTGGTTGCAGAGTTGCTCTCTGTGGTTCCTAAATGCTTCCCATTTTCATTAACAACACTCACAGCCGATGGAGGAATATGGAGGAGGGAAGAAATTTCACCAACTGACTTGTTGCAACAGTGACCTCCTATTACAGAACCATGCTGGAGTTCAGTGAGCTCTTTAGAACCACCCATTCTTTCACTAATGTGTGTAAAGGCAGACTGCGTGGCTAGGGGCTTGATTGTATACGCCTGTGTTAATAGGACTGAATGAAACACCTGAATTCAACGATTAAGAGGTGTGTCCTAATACTTTTGTCCATATTGAGAAGTTCTTCAATGGTTCTTTAGGAAGGTCAGCGGTTCTACATAGAACCACACCTCAAAGAACCAAGATTTTAAGCGTACTAATACTGAACTGAATGGGCTGAACTATTACAGTTACTATACTTTGTGTGTGAGTGTGAGTGTGTCAGTGTGAGTAATCTTGCAGTGCGGGTAAGGGGAGATATAGGGCACCAGTGTGAGAGATAATCTGATGAGGGCTGCTGCTGCTGCTGCTGCTGTTGTTTTAATCAGGGGAAATCCCCTCCAGCCCAGAACAGCTCAGCACTGGAACAGAGAACATAGCAGGGGGAAGAGGGCTCAGATTTGCCTTTACATGCCGAACACACTCACCATATGCATCCATCTTTAACCCAGAACACACACCACATGCTTACTGCATGCATGACCCTGCTTATACCGGACCACTAAAATCATGTTGTAACCAGTAACCCGCCAAATTACTAAAGAACCAATGGTCCATGGACATCGATGAGTAGCCAGAACCTTCCAGCTAATTGAGGCTCAAATCACACACATTTAGAAGGTAAAACCTCATATCTGCCTCCACAAAGTTGAGTGAATAGTCTTAGGAGTGTTTTTGACTGTTTTTCTTAGGCCCATTTAGTAGACTGGTTCACCCAGGTTTGCTACTCGAACTTAGCATGTTGCTAAATTCACAACTTCAGTGGATCCTGTTTTCAGAACATGACTTCACCACTCAATAAGCTGCCACACGTTTTGGTGGCTGGATGACAGAATTGCAGCAATCCATTAATTTGTACAGCTCTTTGTCATTTTGCGACGTTCACACTGAACGCTAGCGCTGTCACTCAGTCTGTCTTTTTGCCACTAAGTTACTTCTAAATCTACTTGCGTTGCTATGCATTAATAGTGGTGTCATTTTACTGTTATCATCTGTTGCAAAATGTCACACACTGACATTTCCAGACGGATGACGTCTGCTGATGAAACTGCTGGAGCTGCGGGAGGTCCTGATGCTGCCAGGACTCTGAGTGGCTTTTCTAAATGTGAAATCTTTCCTCTACCTGCAAACACTGCACACAGAAGGTCCTGTCTTCTTTCTGTGTGCATGACTGTATGGACACAGCAGGAAGCTGTTAAAGCCTGACGCGTACCTGCACAGCACTTGAAATATGAAAGCAATTCCAGCTATGTAGACTCGATAAAATCCTCAGTCCTTCCAAAAGTGAAATTCTCCAACAACGATCCAGACACATTACAATGCCCTCATTACACTTTCCAAGACACTGGACACCAGCGTAAAGAGACAGGTGTGTCGGGTGTCTAGTTCCACTGTTACCCTGGATAAAAGTGGTAGATTCTCAGAGGTAGGAGACTCTTACACTGAGCCCCCTTTCAGCTTGAAAGAGTTTAGGGATGGAAGGGGTGAGGAAAAACAACTTTTTACAGTCACAGTTACAGTTTACAATCATTCGCCTGCCACAGTCTGTTATGTGTGTCTGACACGCTTAGTAAAAAACTATACAGTACCTAAAAACCAGGGATGCACCAATCCCTACTAGTAGTAGTAGTCCTGATGCTGATGAGCTGGATCAGGTATCGGATAATTAGGCCAATCCACAGGCCTGATCAATTCACTGAACCCGATCCCCACAGGCTTCATAACTCAGAATCAGAGTAACCTACAGACATGATACACATATAACACACAGAAAAACGTAATCCTAGCTAACTACCACGGCGCCCTGTCATCGACTTTCAGCGAGTAATCCAACGGAAAAACAGCTTAAATCCACACACGATGCCCTCAGCAGCCTGCTCTGTTTACTCAGGAGCAGCGCAGGGAAGCGGGGCGAGCAGGGAATCTCTTACACACACATGTACAGATGCAGGCAGGCAGACACGGCCGAACACTGTTTTGCATTCTGCTTGCTGAGACACCTATTCCCAGGAAGTTTAATCAGTAACACTGCCACTGGTAAATCACCACCAGACTCTGATATATATTTCAGAAAATACGTGACCTCAGGTGCTACGTGAACCAGGCCTTGTGACAGGTGACAGTGGTTCTGCGTGATGCCACTGGCTGGGAAAGGGACGCCAAATATGCTGAATGTGGAATGGAAAGCGCAAGAAGCAAGCAGGCATCAATGGTAGATTTAAAGCTAACCCTGACTAGCTGTCCACAAAAGACGCTGACAAAATTGCAGCACGGTTAGAATTCAGATGGCGGGAATAATGCTACAAAATATTTACACTGTTTTTGTTACAATGATAAAAAAAAAAACAGCCAATCAGAGCAGAGCTCAAATTATTCACAAGCCCAGTATAAAATGCCTGGTTTATTGTGAGGCCACATAACAGTGTTGCAAATGGGCATGTAAAATCACATCTGAACAATTTGTGTCCAAACTAAAGTCACATATCCTCACTAGAGAACAGTATAGTGTCTCGTTTCATGGCTTTACCCACTGTATTTTGGCTTATAATTATCTCTTTCATCTTTTATAGGCTTAAGAGTATGTAAAGTATACCAATACACCTTCACTTAAAGGTGAACTTTATGTATGGGATATGGAGAGTAACTTGACCTTATGTTATATTTGGTTGTATTTCATATAATATATAACATACATATAATGAGATTATGATAACAATATGGTCTAGCTTTCTTTCAGTGTTAACCACATCACCATTTCTAGGAGGGACGTATTCCTCCTTTAAGCACTGTGTGAGCTAGAACAGTGTCCATCTGGTTTCTGTAATCATGACAAAAACAAAGAGATCACAGGGGCCTAGTGGAGGCCTGAGCTTATTACACACTCATTATAGCCCTCATAGGTGCCAGTTGCACTTAGACATACAAAAGATCAGGCCAAGGGCCATACAAAGAGCTGCTGTGCCAAGACTAGTCAATGTCAAAGTACAGAGAGTATGTATATGGTAGTAATAAATACAGATAAAGCAAAACACATGAATTATGATCAGATTTTTATCCAGATCTTAGCTAGTTTAGGACCAATCAGCCATTATATTAACACTACCTGCCTAATATTGTGTAGCCCCCCTCATGCCACCAAGCAGCTCTGACCCACCAGGGTATGAACTCAGAGTGTGTCCTGGGGTATCTGGCACCAGGATGTTAGAAGCAGATCTTTGAAATTCTGTAAGTTGTAAGGGCAAGCCTCCATAGATCACGTTATTGAACCTTGGGTGCCCATGGCCCTGTCACCTTGAAGCACTTTTGTACTGTACAAAGTACTAACCACTGCATATCTGATTGTGCTACTCAATATCCAGAATGCACCAATTTACACATTTTGTCCTGTCCTGTAGTGCTGAGGATGATTCATCATCCAAAGAACGCTCTATGGTGGTCCTGTGGGGTCCTGATCAAACAGTCATTACAGGCCTTCACATTTAGCAGCTTTTAAGCATGGTGATGGTAGCATCATGCCCTGGGGCTGTTTTGCTGCCAGTGAAACTGATACATGGCACAAAGTAGATAGAATAATGAAGAAGGAGAACTACTTCAGAATTCTTCAGCATTACCTCAATTCTTCAGCCTATCACAGTGTAGAACAGCCTTCCCAAAACTCATACCTCAACCAAATACATGGACTGTGCTTCCATGTCAGGTCCAACCAACTAAACTTTATTATTTCTGCCAAGAAGAGCAGTCCAATATCTAACCAGAACTCTACCAGAGGTATCTTGTCAAATTAAAGTTCAAAAATGTTCAAATTAACCAAATATTAGGAGTGTTAGGGTTTCGAGTGGCTCAGCAGTCTAATGTGCTACCACTATGGGTCAGGACTCGCAAGTTCGAAACTCAATCCATTGCACTTTGCCATCAGTGGCTGGAGCTCTCTCAGGGTGGGTAGATTGTGCTCTCTGCCCTCATCACTCTTTAAGCAATGTTGGCCAGCATCTGGCCAGGTGTCTGTTAGCAGGTGCGGTGGAGTTGGGGACCCGGCACCTTCCCCTTAGCATTTCTGAGCAATGGTATTGCACATTGCTAGTGTTAAGGGGAGTTATGAACGGGTGGGTCAACTGGCAGAACCTCACTGGGAGAAAAATTAAGAAAAATAAAGAGTAAATATTAGTTCTAATAAAAGTTCTGTAATGTAGAATTTTTACCCTGTGTTGAAATACTTTAAAATACGTGTCTGAAAGTCCAATTTTGCCATGATGTTCATGTCCATAATGACCATGAAGACTAGCAGATCTTAACGGAGAGTGAGCTAATTTGCTATTTATATTTATACATTTGAATACATTTTTCCCTAAACCAGACTACTAAAAATGCAGTTCAGCAGCCCTGATCTAGTCATGACCATAGACACCAATGATATTTGCTCAGGGCTGTCACATATGACATATCCTGAATGTATCACATATGTTTCTACTAAAATCCATCATACCGCGTACCACTGGCTAAAAATACAAATGCTTGGCTAGTTTTCCCACTACGCGAATGAATGAAGGCCCGACTAAGCGATCACATGCTCCTGTATCATCTTTCAGACTCAAGTCTGGATAACACCTCAGCTCTGCAGATGGAGTAGGGCCCATTTTTACTGGCTCTTACTGTAACCCCTAACCTTTAGCACACACTAGTGTACAGCAGCCCATTTCTGTTTTCGTGTGTGAATGAGCGAAGGAGAAAAAGAGAGGGAGAAAATAGGAAAGTAAGATCCACCCAAACTACAATCCCATATTTCCATACCCATATTAAGAGTGTCAGGATGGACGTCAGACAGATTTCCACAATAAAAAGAACGATGGATTTTCCAGTGCCTGAGTGAAAGGATCTTGCAGCCATCTCAAAGTCTTTCTTAAAGGCACAGGGTTTCCACCACATCACCAGCAAAACAGCGAGACCCACAACAGGGTAATCTAACCAAGACATCAGCCCATTAGCTCCTTAAACAGTTTAGCTGGACTGGTTTTGGGCTGAAGGTCATCCAGATATTACTCTCCCTGCACGAGTGAAGGTGGAAAATTCATCCATCTTCTTTTTCAAGTGTCTGCTTGAAAGACATTTTCCAGAGCTTAGCTGTGAAGAAGTTGTTAATGGCATAATTGGCAGAAGCGTAGGATAATGGGAACTCTGCCATGGAAACAACCGTCCAGTTCCATGACAACACCGCTTGCTGTTACATAAAAGGATGATGACACTTTTTTTTGTGCTTAGCGAATTCAAAACGTGACTTGAGAACAAAAATATCTTTAAGGCTCACGCTTCAAAAGTGCTCACCAGCGGCTTTCAAAAGACTTTCAGAAAACAAAGCACTGGGAGTCTTCCGACTCAAAGAATGCACTTTTTCAGTAGCCACTGGCAATGTGTGCAAAATGCAACCTACTTAGAGAAATTACGCCTTTTACTTTCACGTCTCCTCCAGCGCTCAGTGGCTTACTTATCCTGTAATCACGCTGTTTATAGCCTAATATAGCATGAGGCTGTTTCCTTGCCAAGGGCACCCAGTGCCCCCTCCCTTCAACGTGGACACCAGTGCAAGCGTGCTGTCCAAGTCCAGTCTCATCCTCTTTACACACGGCATCGATATCACTGCTGCTCAATTACAGTGGCCTGTTCGCAGCAGGGGCAGGAACAGGAGGGTGTGCTGAGAGCTAACGAAGACTGATGTAGCCTCCTTTGGATGTTGTTATCGCCCGCTTCGGCTATAATTCAATTAGAACAGGACAGACCAGCTCACTGCAGAACACATCTGTTGATATACAGGCGTTCATGTTGTACAATCTCCTAATGCATTTCTTTGTTGATACTTATGAAGTAAACAATTAAACAGTGGAACTGTTTGTACAATTGCTAGAAAAGCAAATCTAAACCCTGCTTGACTTGAAAGAAAGACTGAGCAGACTGTGGTGTGAAGGTGCACTGTTCTACTGTGCAGTGACACCTGCACAAATATGTCCTTCATAGAAGGGTCATTGGAGGAAACTTGCTTCCTGACCATAAAACATTTCAAAGGTTAAGAATTTTTAGAACTTCTCCAGCAATGAGCAAAGGCAGGTTTGGAGAAAATAAATAAATAAATAAAAAACACCTACAATACTACAATTCAAAACAAGGGTGGATCAATCACGATTTGGGCTTGTGGCAACCAGTGACATCAGGAACATTTATCTGGTATAAAGAAGAATGCTCCCAATTAAATACCAGTAAATTCTGGAAGCAAACACCAACAGGGGTGCAACAACTGAGTCGACTAAAATCTATGACCACATTAGTTGGGAACTAATGTCATCACGTCCGTTTCTCGCTCTAACTAGGATTAAATGCACGTGAACTGCGGATTAATCACCAAGGTTTAACCGTAACAGTGCGGATTACAGTTTTACTGCAGTGGTGAATTCTTACAGTTATACATCTTTAAATCTGGATGCAGAGCAGCTGTCTGTCACGTGAACGGAGTGTGTGGATAAAACCTGTGCGGTTCGCAAACCAGTGTGCCACGAGAGAGCATGGCACCATTTCTCTACCCCTGTCAGACTTAGTGTGAGGCATGGGAGTCTGGTTATGTCAACCTCAGAACGACAGACTTTTAATGTGAAAGAAAAAAAAGGCTATGAAGGCTATCACTCTATGCATCAGCTACATCATATACAGACCAGTCGAAATAAAAGCCACGGGGGACTCGTGGGGACACTATTTACCCACCTCGAAGCTGCCTTAACTCCAGCCCAAAAGCTCCCCCAGTTCGCCTCCCTGTTCCAGCTCCATGGACGTGGACCATACTAGCAAACTGTCTGTTGCAGCCCTAAACATCACACATACTGTATAAAAGCTGAAGGTAAAAATAGAGCGGCTTCTACAGTAGGATAATTATCCTAAACACACCTCCAAACCCACAAAGGACTACCTCAAGAGGTGCAAGCTGGAGGTTTTGCTGTAGCCACTGTAGGTGTGTTCATCATTCTCTGCTTCTTACAGTAAAATATGTAATATTGTGCAAATATCGCAAATTCATCAAGAAGATCCATTTTAATCAGTTATTATTTTTATTAGCATTTGACCGAGTAACAATGACAGCCCTGGTTACATAACACACAATACTTGCTCTAGGCTCACATGAGCTGAGAAAAGGTCAAGCCACTTACTTCATTGCTACAAATGACTAAAACATCTATTATATTATCCCTATTATCCCTAATACAGAGGTCAGTTGATCCTCTGAGGGCTCGCAGAGCACCTCTAATGTCCTTTATCCGGCCCACAGGACAAAGCAGGTTTAAAAATAGAGCAGACACCCAAGCTGTCCTCATCCATAATGAATGTTATTGGGATATCTAATCAGCAGGCGTCTCCTGCTCTCCTACACCTACTGTATCCGCGCTGTAACAAGCTAATGAGGCTATAGCGTCATACCGCTACAGTTTTAAAGTCATAACAGTCATCCACTACATCAGCAATAAAGTAGTGGAACAAGACAAGGGTCAGATACAGATGGGTGTAATGTGCACTTCATGATGTTAAGGTCTCGGTGTAGGCCTTCTATAAAGCATGGGCCTCGATTCGAATGAACAATGAACTCGAATATCTGGACTTTATCTAGTTTACTGTGTTTCTGAACATCTGAATATCTGCTTTGACATGTTCCTAATCACCATACTGGCATGGGGAGCTCACAGAGGTTTCAGGTGTCTGACAGCATGCACATGTAGAGGATCATAGTTAAAGTGCAGCATGGCTGGTCTCCGGTCTTGGACTCCATCTGGGGAGGTAACTGAAACTAGTATGAGGTTCTCTGATACACGTTCTAGCATAAAAACAGAGAGGGGTGAACGGAATGCACTTTCACACACCCCTGCAATTAATAAGAGGGACATGGACAACTGTGCTTGCATGTATAAACTCCCTGACCAGCAGACAGCCTCAATGGCATGGACATTGCCGCAGGGTATTATAGGCTGTAAATGGAACTGCTACATGTGTATTGATTTTACTACATGTTCAGGCCCCAGCTGTACACCATGGGTAAAAAAAAACAGCATCAAGTGAGCGTCATATCCAATCAGTGTGTCTGTATACTAAAGCTGTTGTAACACATCTGGGTATACCTCAGGCTTTTCCACATCTCCAAAGTTCAGTCTTAGAAGTTTAAATTCCTTTTCTGCTTCTCAACATCCAAGCAATCTCAAACACATTCAAAGTTGATAAGGTCTAGACTCTGAAAAGTTTGATTCTGTCTTTGTGTCTGCTCGTTTTTCTCAGTAAGAGCTTCTTGGGGGTAAAAGTAGGGTTCAAGTATCAGTACTCAAACAGTCAGTAGTAGTATTATAATCAAAGCCCAGCCAAAATCGTAACCCTCCTTTATCTCGAACCATGCGTTTCCATTTACCTGGTCTAACCACAGAGCCATTTACTATCTTGACTAAAATAACAGGAAGCAAAAGACATGCTAGTATCACTACCAGAAAAGAGGCCAATGACCCAGTCTTAAACCATGCATTTCCATTAACTTGATCTAACAGCGAAGAAGTCCTGCCAAAACAGCTCTGACCGGTCAAGGCATTTGACTTCACAAGACCTCTGAATGGGCCCTGTGGCATTTAGCACCGAGACGTATCCAATGGATTGGGCGCCCATGACCTGTCGCTAGTTTACTGCTTGTCCTTTTTTGAAGCACCCTTGGTAGGTACTGACCACTGCATCCCTGCCTGATGTTTTGGAGATTCTTTAACTAAGTTGTCTAGCCTTTGACAACTTGGCCCTTTTTCCTGCTTTCAAGACATCAACAAGAGATTGGACAAGGACTTTTAACCTGCTGCCTCATATTTACAGTCAGTGGGTTTTAATGTTATGGCTGATCAATGCCATACTGCATGTCCAAAGGTTTGTAGACATCTACTAGCTCAGCATGTCTTCTAAAGCCAAGGAAGGAAGTTTTCCCCCCTTTGCTGCAGCAACACCCGCTACGCTTCTACTCTTCTGGGAAGGCTCTTCACTAGATGTTGGAACATTGCTGTATAGATTTGATCTTTGATATTTTAGCCACGAGAGCATTAGTGAGGTCAGGTTCTGATGTTGGGGGATTAGTCCTGGATCGGAACACTGCAGAGCAGTTCCACTGCTTCACAGCCCAATGCTGGAGGCGTTTACAGCTCTAGAGCATCCCATTTGTTCGACAATGCATTTCTGTGGAGATTACTGAACACCTGGGTAAAGCAACGGGTTCCCACAAAAAGTTAAGAGACATATTCAATGTATTCAATGAATGAATTCTACATTCGACAGACTGAAAGCCAGCTATCTACAACACTCAGCTATGGGGACACTAAGCTGATTGACATTAAATGGGAAAGTTCAGATTTTAATCCCTGACTTCCAGAAAACCATGGGAACATCAGTTGAATGGCTAATGCACTCAGGTCTGTTCCTGACTGAACATTGAACTGATTAAAAGCACCAGAGCACACAGTTCAGGCCATTGTTTGGTGAATTTTAGGTCAAATGAGAAAATTCACAAATGACCAGAGTTTTTGAGAGTGACAGGTACTGAACTGCTCTAATCAAGCTGGCACTTAAAACTTAGAAGCAAAGACTTTCTTGACCTTCCTTCCTATGACTAAACCAAACAACTACTGACCATGAGAAACTGTGAGCCCAGTTTCAGCCTTCCTTCAGGTTTCTGAACAGTGCTATCGCCACTCTGAATGGAATTTTCTATTATTTCACTGACAGGTAATTGGCGAACAGGCTGATGATCCTAATGATCTAAGTTTCCACGTCTCCATTTTCTGCTGTGTGTGATGAAGTAATGCAATCTCAAATCTCCAGGAGAATCGGTGGGTTTGGTATAATGGCATAATCACTTCAACAGAGGGTCTCTACATGGTCCAAATGCATTTTCCACTTTCACCTGATTCCAACACACACAGAATTTACTCTCAGGGACGAATTTCCAACAAGCCAATCCATTCCTGAGTCTGCAGCTTTGTGAAGTCTGTCTAGGCAAATGATAAAGATGAGCAGGCCTCATTAACAAACAACGGGTGCCCTAAATGGTTGATGATTCTCTGGCAGGGATAAGCAAACGTATCAGAATCCTTCACCACATGATACATCCTTAGTTTAATTAGCCAGTGTTCTTGGTGTGAATTACAGAACATTCAACACTGTAAGGAGTATCATAAACATACACTATTTAAAACCTTTGTGAGGTGAGTTTTCTGACATATTCGCTAATACAGACAAACAATAATGATGTTACAGTGTTTGACGATTCACTGTGGTGCTTTTCTCATAAATGTGCTCTTTACAGCTCTAGGGTTGGCATGATACAGGAGTTTTTATTTAAATATAGATATCAAGTAGGGATGCATCCATATATGCTGATACCTAATACCAATACCAGTACCAAATCTGACTTAAATAAGGGATAGACGGCCATAAAATCTGATATTTATAGTGTTCCACTTTTTATAGGTTGTACTTTTTTATATTTTATCCCAAACAAGATCTAATAAGCTTGAAAGAACATCATTTTCTGGTTGAGTTGCTCCACATGTGAAAAATTTCAGAGCTATGAAAAAATAAAAATTGCCACAATGCAGAAACATGTGCAAGTAGGGAAGTATAATCTGGCTAAGCTTCACCAAACAGCTTTTTAATTGGCAAATTGACATTAATTGACATTTTAGAGCTGTGAAAATGTGAAGCAATTTCACATTCAGGTACACGTCTCTGTGTAAAAAGGTACTTAACTTCAATGTGTCAAATCAAATCAAATTTTATTTGTCACATACATAGTCATACACAGTATAACTTGCAGTGAAATGCTTTTTTGACAGTCTGCTCACATCAAGCTATACAATAAAAATCTACATTTAAACTTAACTAAACCTTAACTTAACCTTTTAAACGTTTAAAGGTTTAGGACTTTAAACAAGCTGCTGAAACTCAAAAAAACACCACATGGAAAGAAAAAGTGCTGTAAATGTTTCATTAAATGTCTGTTTAATGGTAATAACTCTATGACTGGCTTTTACTGGTTGTTAAAATGTTTGGTTTCATAACAAAATATACAAACAACAACATTTTATAAAAAAAAAAGTGTCAGTAAGCTTCATGGTACCGATGCTCTATTGCCGGTACCGATACTGTATGTAAGTGCCAGTATCGGTATCGCAACACTAATACCAAGCACAAACTAGGGCTGCACAATATATCATGTAAAATTATATGTCATGCTATAACTTTTTCACTGCATAATATAAAAGCAAAATCCGCACTGTTCTTATTTTCATAGGTAGAATATCTACCAGAGGAAGACTCTATCCACCCAATGCTGTTTATTTTGCTCCAATCTTGGAAACATGTAGTGCATTAACAATATCACAACATGTTGGATCATTGACTTCTGGTGAATTCTGTTGAAAACTGTTGAAACTCCCTGTATTTGTTTTTATACTGCAATATAATACTGGGCGATTTTTTCCAGTATCGTGCAGCCCTAGTATAGAATCCCAACTCTCGATACAAAGTGATACTACAGCAAATAACTGTGTATTGGATTGGACAAACAAGCTCAGGCCAACTGCCACCATTACATCATTACCCCACAGAAGGTGAACTACGCCCCCCGTTTAATCTTGTTTAGATTACTGTAACACTCTTACTCCTGTACTTGGTGTCAGTAAGTCTTTTTTAACTGGTGTACAGTTAATGCTAAATGCAGCATCACATCACTATCCGTCTCTCTTCACTGGTGCCCTGTGCAATACTGAATCTAGCTCTTTTATTAGGGTTTTTTTTGTTGCTCTAAATGGATGTACACCTCCTTATATCACAGAGTTACACCAACCTAACTTTTCTTTCAGTTCTCGGAGGTCTTTTGAACATTTGAGTTGCTTCTGGCTGTTCTATGGTCTCGGCTGAAACTCTAAGGCAACCAGACATTTGCAGTCACAGTCCCATGGTTTTGCAATAGCCTTCCAAGGGACCTTAGGTCCGCCTCCTCTGTTGCGCCTTTTAAAGCAAATGAAAACATAGGCGTTTATAACCGTCAGATTCTGAAAACTTTGTAAATGTTTGTAATTGTTTATTTTGTTGTGCCTTAATGTCTATGTATGATACTCTGATGCAGAAACCATGTATGTCCAAAATGGCAACTTTCAATGGAGGTTGATGTAAAATGTCTTATTCCAGGTCATTTTGGAGCATTTCCATTGGTCCGTGCTTTGTGAAATCTTGATACAGTGTAAAAAACAACTGCCAGATTCACACAGTGTCAAAAACTGAAAGACAGTTTGATATGAGACAATATATATGTTTATCATATTATAAACATTGACCCATTTACAGCTTGATTCAAATTTCCTTACCTTTTTTTTTAAACAATACAAAACCTAATCATCCTATGTGGCCTATATGGAACCATGATAACTTCAGGAGTCAATCAATGCTTAAATGGCTCTTTACCTGGTTAAATGACTCTTCTGCATGAGGAAAAAACCCTGGCATATGCCTCTTGAAAGACCCTTGTGTTCAATATAGCACCCAAAAGGTTTCCAAATTGTGTCCAAGTAAAAGAACCCTTTTCAGTACTATATAGAACCCTCTTCGCTGAGAGCACAATATTATTATTTCAATAATAATGTACCAATGATATACTTGTACTTGACTGTTAGTCAAACTGCAGTATGGAAAAGGTACTAAGCTAATTGTGATCTTCTAACCAACATATTCAGAACTTTACTGCCTGTTTTTACACCTTAAAATACAGCTGCTGTTTAAATCAACAGTTTTAAACGATCTGAATGACAGCCTGAGACTTTTAAGACTGCATAGTACTGAAGCCTACCTCCTCCCTGAAGTCCACCTCCATCCTCACTGCAGGTGTCTGTGAGGTCAATAACGGCTCTGGCTGCTGCTAATAACTGTTCTATTATAATTCACGATAAAATAATAGAGATGATTCATTTTACCAGTTATAGCAGAAACGAGACAGCTGGCCAAAAAAAAAAATCTTTTTGGGAGGAATATGAACTTACCACGAGTACCGAGGTCCTCACCACCTCGGAGACGCTCTGGCGGAGCTCCGCGGCGGTGCCCGGTTTGCTCAGCCCGCGGGTGAACTTCCTCGTCTCGGGCTGAGTTGCCGAAGCCATCGCAGAGGACGAGCTGTGGGAGTACAGTGAACTCTAGCAGCACATACTGAGCGCACAGAAACTCAAAGACGCCTCGGAATGGTCCTTCATGGCCAAACGCCACGGCTCAGCCTAGTTCCAGCAGCGGAATGCGGGCTCGCTGTCTGCGCCACACCGTCAGTCACCTCACCTCACCTCACCTCACCTCACCGTCCGCGGCCGCCGTTTGTTTGTTTTCGCTGCTGGAGAGCCACGCTGCTCAGCGACCCCGTTTTCAGGCTACTGCATCACCTCGTCACTTCCCCGGAGAGTCGTTCTCCGTGCCAGGCTCGGCTCGAAGTGACTCCCGGGCGAACAGCTCCTCGTCCCCTGTTCGCTCATCACCGTCGCTGCACCGCTCTCGATGGGGAACTCAGGACCAGATGTCGACTCGGAGTTGAATGGTAGTGCCAGTGTTTATCAGTCCGGTTCACTCTGGACTGAATCCAGTCCGGGTTTGACACGCGCCCAGCTCGCAGCGCTCTAACCGATGCCTGGTTCAGGCGTTAGGAGGTCGGTCTGAGCAAAAACATGGACCGGAGATTCGGATTGGAACCAGTTGGTTGGTTAGTTTTACCATTTTGGGGCCAAAAAGCCATAATTCGGAGCAGAAAATAACTGTAAATCACAGTAAGTTAATGATTTGGTAAAAAACAAAACGTCATCATTTTAAACATTTCATTTATTTACATTTCTAATCGTTTTAGCTATATTGTGTGGAAAACATGACGTCAGATCTGCTGAAATTATTTTATTTGAAATATGTTTCCTATTTTTCGGTTGAAAACTTAAATATTATGCTAACCTAAGACTGAATATTGTTAGTGGTGTAAAATAATTAAAAAATGGTTGTTGTTTTTTTTATTACAGGACAGTTAAATAGGGCTCAAAAACTGCTGATGGTGCTGCAAAATGATTGTACGGGTTATATATACATAATATATACATATACACATAAATGCTAGTTATATTAGTAATATTCTAGCTACATACAGCGTGGATCTGTGGCCCTGACTTTACTGCCGTTCAGTACAACAACAACCCCAGTTCGGCATCGCAATGGTAGAAACCCGCTTTATCACAAATGGAGGTGTTAGGTTTGGAAAACATGCAGTCAAACAAAATGAACTCTGACTCTTTAACTATGAACGTTATTCATATTTCAGGATGCAAATTAGGAAGGATTAGTGTCCAGTTATCTGTGCAGAACCTCAGGGGAAAGGCGTCTGACCACCACTTTCTTCCCCTTACTTCCAAGGTTATGACGATGAGGATGAGCCGACTAGTGGTGATGCAGAGGTACTGCTGTTACAGCCCTCCACAACAGCCCTGCTGCTCTACCGTCCAGTCTAGTTTTAGTACAGTAAAGTTTATGGAAGCATTAAGGAGTCAAAGATGGCTTTGTCTGCTGGGTAAATAAGTGGCCTTTCTGAAAATTCCTGTGGTAAATAAAACATAACATCCCAAGCTCAATATATTTCCCCTCAATGTCACTAGATTCTCTGAATTAAAGTCATAAAGTAGCTGAAATTCAAGCTAACACTGAGACACACTGCACCCAACAGTAGTAACCTCACCAAAATACCCCATACAAAGCAGTAAGTGTCAAGTGTGCGTGCAGCGAGCGTGGATTTTTTTCTATTTTGAGAGCTAAACTGCCTCGTAATTCAAAAGACTGGGAAATCGTTTTGGCTTTGGAACATTCTTGTTTAGCACGGCAAAACAGCATGGACTTTCGGAAATCCCATTTATTTTTTTTATACAGAAAAGTAGCTAAAAGAATGCTACCGATCGAAGCACGACTTCAGGTATTTACTGTATGAAGAGACTGTATGTTGAGTGAATTACACCAAGAATTTAATACATTATATCTTGCTTTCTGAAGCTCAAAATTCTCAAATTTACATGGTCTCTACTGTACTCTCTCATCACCAGCAGGGCACACACTCCCAAAAATAGTGGTATCTCTGTGAGCACACAACTGTTATTTCCCCAAATATATGACAAGAAACGCTGTACTGTATAACCCTAGTTTAGAGTAGGAGAAAACGCTATGATAAAACACATCCCTCGTCAACGAATTGCTTGTGTTGGTGTTAAGACTTGGGTTGGGTATAAAAACTACTGATAGTGTCATAATTCAATGAGGCCAAGCTTGTGATGTCATACTAGGACTAGGACAAATTTGATGTCATGTAAATTTGACGTCACAATGACACCAAGACCAGAATTTATTTTAGAAAAACTGTCTCCTAAAAAATTGACTATCTTTGCAGACCCATCATCTAGTATGAGGCCGAGGTTTATGAGTGGTGTGGTATGAGTTGGAATAAAGCATGATGATCAATCACATTACTTAAGAAACTATGAAATAACACATGGAATTTTGTTGAGACCAAATATTAGTAAAGAAATTAAATAAAAAATAAAAAAAAATTCTTCAACATGGCCTTGATTTGCTTTGAATTTATTCATGTTAAATTAATTTATGCCAGAAGTATATCTTGGGGACAGCTGACTGCATACACAACGTGCAAAAGAGACATAATCCAACTGCAAAGCATCGTTTATTAAAATGCAGCGAGTAACAATACAGGTTTGCAATCACAAATTTCAAAGTGTACAACCACGCAGCATTCTCATGACCTGGCAGAAGGGGGCGCTGGAACGACTGACCAGAACAAACACTGCACTTACTGAACACTGAACAGCTGACATACATAGAAAGAAAATAAAAAACTCACAGATTCATTTAAATGCATGGAAACAAAAGGAGTCACCAGGTCAAAGTTAGCTCATCTTGTGCTCTTGGGAATTAAAAAATGCATTAAATACATGCAACAGTCGGCCAGAAAAGGGATCGCTGACAACACTTCTGAAGGTCAGCAGGATCTGGGACAGTGTAACAATGCTGTATTAGTTTGAATTCAGAAGCATCATTGAGTTACTTGAGTACAGAGCCGTTCACGTTGGGTCTGTGCATTAAGAGCGCAGTGCTGCTGCTGCAGTCTCCTAAAAAGACTGTTCCAAGCTTTCTGTTTGATCAGACCACGAACCTTTCACCTGTGCTGTGGCCTGTGAACTGTACTGTAGAAACACATACAGTACTTTCTTACCCACAAGTACACAAACATCATGGGGAAACTTGCAGGGCCTTCTGGTTTTGGGGGAACTTAATTTTAATAAATTTGAATATACTGTACTGCAGTACACTCTTAAAAACAGGTGCTTCAATCTGGGTTAGGGGGCAATGCCACCGAAGAACCACTTTTCAATAAAGAACCATGTTTCTAACATCTGTGTTTTTTATAGAATCAAAAGAGATTCCTTACTTTTGTCTAATTTTTCCTAAATTCTCTCAGTTTGCAACAGTTTGCCAATTAACCCACCCGTTCGTAGCTCCCCCTAGCCCTAACAATTCTCCTGACATAAGGAGGGTAAGGACTTCACACGTGCCTCCTCCGATACATGCAAGCCAGCTACCGCATCTTTTCTAACCGTCACCAGGGCTCCCAGCTCCGACACTTGTGACGACCAACAACAAGAATGATGAGGGGAGAGAGCACCATCTACTCACTCAGAACTGGCTGAACTCTGACATGTACCTATTAATATAAGCCCACTACATATATCGCTGCTACTGTTTTACAGTACTGTTTACTTTTGTACTTGCATAATGCACATGCACTTAACATATGCACATCCATACTCTACTGTACTCTTTTACTTTCCCTCTATACTTTTACTTAACTTTAGTGTACTTAGTATATATATATATATATATATATATATATATATATATATATATATATATATATATATATATATATAGTATTACACTTATTCTGTTTCTCTCTTTTTATAGTGATATTTATAACATTGTCGGTAAATGGAGAACCTGCAAAGTAAGAAATTCATTGTACAGTGTAACTGCTTGTTTCTGCTGTGCACATGATAAACTCTTGAATCTTGAATACTGAAAGGTGGTTCTTCTATAGCAATGCTCACAGACCTGTTTGAAGCACCATTTTGAAGAGTCTACTACATTATAAAGTATTGGGGTTAAACTAAAAGTGTCCAATCAGGATTTTCCTCCCATGATGCTGCTGTAGGCAAATCTTTGAGCAGCCATGTTCAAATTAATTATTCTAAATAAAAGTGAACAAATCCTCAACAAAAACAAGCTTAAATATATATATATAAAAATGTGTTAATATACATTTTTGTGAAATTCAACAAACAGACAGCAATTGTGTATTAAAACAGACAGAGGTGTCATCTCTGTACAGGCTGTGTAATTACTTTGACTTAGAAAATCAGCTAACTTGCATATGACTGTATCTAGGTAAGTACAGCCAAGTGAGCTCCCATTGGTTAGGCTGTCAGGAGCTGCACTGAAAGGACAACGTGTCAGACTGACTACCAAAACAATTTAGAAGGCAATGAATCAATCAATGAATCAATCAGGTTTTCTAATGGGTGGAACAAAGAAACTGTAGAAAGCATGGACATCGCAACAGCTCTCAAAAATGAAACGGCTATCAAGAATGGAAGGCGATGGAACTATGTCGTCCATGTTTTCTACAGTCTAACCAATTTGAGGGGAAAAGAAATGTCATAAGTCCTTCTAGGACTGAACATCATCAAAAGTCTAGGCTGCGTCCAAATGGTCATGCGAATGTTTAGAAGAGGTTCCACCAAAGTATTTGGTGCAGTACTGGACATGTCACTGACTGGGATCCCATGGTTTCCTAACCACTGGGTTTTTAGTCAGATGTTAGAAATAGAAAACAGTGTCTTTTTACTGAAGATATCGCTGTGAAACTGCTACATACACGTTAACCTAATGTCACTGTTATGCAAAAACCTTGTATCTCCACAAGAGTACTTTTACAGGAGGAGGAAAAAAACTTTTAATGGATGTCATGGTAGAAAGATTTTATTTTCAGTAATTCTGGAGCATTTCTATTGGTCCATTAGTTTCTAATGGGTGGAACCAATTTGCAGAGACATAATGTTGCTCTAGTACTTGAAGTCCTAGCTTAAGATTGAATGGTTGAATGAAAGATCAGGTAGTCATGTGGATCCGCATGCTTGTCAGCTCCCTAAAAAAACATCTTGACTTTCCATGGAAGTCAATATAGTAAGATTTAATTCCAAGTAATTTTTGGAGCATTTCCACTGGTCCATTCATCATGGAACTCTGCAAAGTTTGTAAATGAAAATGTAAAGAACAGTTGCCTCCAAAATGGAGATATTAGGCATTTGTGTTAGTGTGACAGCAGCAATATGCTTATGTTAACAAGCTTCAAATATATATGTGTAATCCAGAACGGCCAGGAAATGCCCATGTGCATCGCTGTTAGCTTTGCGCTAACAGTCTACTAGAATTCAATTGGAGCGCTAGCTGAAAGCTGCGTTCTCATTGAAGTTTTACATTTATGGCCCGAACCGAAAGCCTAGCTCTAATAGTCACGGTTTTCGACACTGACAAACACACATACGACAAACACACTTCCACTACTACAGAAAACACATGAACATGTTATCCAATAATCTGAGCTCTTTCTCTCCCACACACATACATATACACATATATAACATCTAAGCAGGTCCATAGTCATATCATGATATCAAGGATCAAGAGCATTTGATACAGTGCAAATCTGGCTTAAGTCTCCGTACATAAAAAGCATACAAATATAGTACACAGGTATATCCAGTGCACAGAGGATGGAGGGTGTATTGTGATCGTTGTGTTTGGTCTGCACCTTAGAAACCTGCAGTAGCTTCACTTTCAGTGTCACTACAGACTCAGAATGTTTAACAGGCCTTCAACAGAGTCCCCCCTAGCAGAGGAGCTTGCTGGATAGGTGGACAAACCTCAGAAAGGAAAGGCAGCAGAGATTGTCGTCCATGTTTTCTGTGCACACAGCAATTTGGAGACCATTTGTGCTGTATTCATGTAGTAATAAAAAAGTCCATAGCTCATTTTATAGAAGGTTCATTGTCATATTTAGACTTAAGGTGAAGTAGAGTAGAAGAGTTGAGTGCAGGGAGCAGGAGTCTGCAGTGCCATCCAGCTTAGAGGACGGTACAAGTGCTAGTTATTGGAATTACACGTTACTGGCCTGCACTGCCGACTAATAAAGCTTTCAGACAACCGGTCTGTATTTTTTAACCATGATGTGCTCTCCTTTATACTTACTAGGATATTTATAAAACATTGATTGTTTGAACATAAAGGGAATAAAGATGATTCCTACATTTAAAAGTGCAACATGAAAAAGGAGAATAAAAAAATGTAAGGAAACAAATTCACACACATGTCAAAAAAGCTGGAAATGCTGAGAAAAAGGACAGGCGTACAGGTACGCTCACTCAGATATGATTTCTCTTAACGGTTGACACCCCATCCCAGTGGAGTCAAACTCCTCCTAATTCCATCCATGTCTCTTGCCACAGCCATTCGAAAGGGCCTCCTTGAAGTTGAGAACTGACATCAATATCTAGGGATGCACCCAGATGCTCAATACGCTATGTCTAGCAGGGTGGCGATTCAAAAGTTGCAGTCACTGGGATCAGAGGTGAAGCTGGAGGCCATGCCCCCCCGGCCGCACAGGTAGACGTTGGGAGCCGATTTGGGTCTGCTGGTGCCCGCCTGGCCTGGTCCGTGCTGACCTCCAGTGCAACTGTTATTGTTCAGTTCCGTGTCCGTGGTGATGACCCAGGTGGCCGGACGCCACTTCTTCAGGGCGTAGGGTGTCTTCACTCGTTTTTTGATCTTGTCTCCCGACCCTTCAGTCCCGTCACAGTGCGACTGGCCTCCTGTAGGGAAGAGCGAGCAGGACATGAATGATCGGGTGACGGCTTTGTCCGGCAAGGCGGGCCGTGTGGGTTCATGAGATTAAAAAACAAAAAAAGTGTAATCTTAAAAGTTTAGCAAACGAGAAGAGAGGAGACTAGTAAGGAACTGATGAGATTATGAGAAAAGAGAAAACGAGTGTGTGTGTGTTTTAGGGTTTGACAGGGACACGAAGACACAGGTGTGGTCCGTAGCTGACTGCAATGAACAATAACACGCAAGACAAGATGATTACGGTGAAACCTATGAATATCACAGCGGACAAACCATAACAAGTGCAATAACAGAGAAGGACTTCTGCCCAAAGGTCTGTTCAAAAGGACTGTTTAAAAGGAATAGCCCTCAGCACCTCCCTCTGTTCTACTGGACAGGCTAGACTCTGGGCTCAAATGTAGTATTTTAAGTTTTCAATGTATAAATATTGTGTGTGTGACCTGGGGTGTAAATGCTCAGATACAGTTTATCAAGCCTATTTACAACCCTGTTATTTTGGCTTCAGAATAAAATGTATAACCTCTGCCCTGATTGGCTGGTTTACAGAACAGCAACAGCTCACAGCAGCTGTAGCATAGTTTTGAGCACTGTAACAGGAACATTGTAATTGTATTTGTATATATTCCTGATTTCATTTTGAGTCCTCTCAGTGTCTTGTTGGCACAGTGTTCTGTTAGCTTGCTAAAAGGATCGTAGGATCTGCTAGGGTTAGTTTCTATCTTAGCTCGGATGCCTGCTGACATGCGGCGCTCCCTTGGAATCCCAGCGCAGCAATGGCACTTCTTGGAGTGGCACTTCACGGCTAGCGTTAGCTTTTAGCCTGTATAGTCTCACTTCCTTTTTCTCCCAGTAGTAGGTGTCGCGTTTAGCCTCAATGGGCAGGGGGTATGTAAATTTTAGGAGACATGAGTCAATTATAGGGTTATATAGGGAACTCTCCTTATTCTAGGCCAGTTTTCTGTTGTTTGGCTAAACGTCACATCAGTTCCTCTTGGAATTTACAATCCTACAATTGCAAGAATTCATGCACATTCAATCCTGGAAGTATTTGCCAGGGCTTGCAATTTTTTTCCCCATCCTTGCATCATTTAAAGATAACTGCATGCACGCTTGTCTGATGGGAAACAAACATTTGCAAGCATTTGTCTGCTCTGGGTGTCATGACTGAGCCTTTCAGAGCAATATGGATGCTGGATTGCAAGTTTACAGCATAACAAGTCATACAACAAGCACTTAGCAGCTTTTATGCTTTTATCCTCTCGTGCTGGCTGATGCTGCTTTCCCTACTGCTCTTACACATCACACAAAAACACATCCGTGGTTGGCTTTTGAGTGTTGAGAAAAGTGCTACATTACATTGCAGAAGTATTTAATCTACATTTAAAAGGAATATTAGCCTACATACTACTCAAACATACTGCTGAAAATACTACTAAAAATTAAACAGCCTATGGTCCAAAGAATAGCCTCACCAGTTTATACAAAACTCCCCGTAGTTACTGAGTAATACACTGTAGTGTGAAATAAGCCTTGCTGCGTTAAGAGGTTAATGTATTTTTTAAATAAGTAATTGATTTTAATCATATAATTACAGCCTAGTTTCCAATACTACTGTTGTCAATACAGTGATTTTGTACTATTATTTAAAGAAAGGCATGTTCCCAATATTAATAATAAGCTGATCTGAATATTATGCACACTTTGCTCTGTAAACAGAACAATCACTCTGCCAGCGGGAATGCTTCTGCAAACTGAGCAGGCAGTAACCACAGCAGCTGTACAGTAGGGGGCCTGTGCAAAGGGTCTAAGCATATGGGTGTTCTGTGATAAGGCTTATGGAAGTGCTGTGTCATGGAGTGTGCAAGAGTCAGGGCATCTTAGCGTACGTGAGTAGCATGCGATGGCTGTGTGTATGTCTCAGGAGAAGTGTCAGTGTGTGAGTGTATGTGAAAGGTAAAGTGAAAGAACTGCGACGGGGTGATGCTTGACAACAGTAGCTGACATTTCTGAATGTCAAAATCAGTAACTGTATAATCATCTATTTTTTGGACAATAAATGAACAAAAGCACTGACAATTCAGGCTTCAACATCAATGCTTCTCTTCCTCTTACATATGTACTTACAATTAGGTCCATATGTATTTGGACAGTGATACAATATTTGTCATTCTGCATATGTTCCACGAATGGATCTGAAATAAAGCAATCACGGCTCTTTTTCAAAACGTGACATCTACAATCAGGGAGCGCCCACAGCAGCTCCACCCTGTGTCTCTCAAATACAAAATGAGGGAAAATTAGCTAATTTAAGCTTATTTGGCCATGTACTATATAGACACAGAACAGAAATTGGACACAGGCACGTAAAATCAGTGACTTTCGTATAAATGAGTGTCTTTGCAGGTGTTCTATTTTTATTTGTGGATCATTCAACTGGCCCTTTCCTGTCTAAGTAGGCAGTTCTTAGCTATGTTAAGGGATGAAACCACCCACGCTCTCAGAGCCCTATCTTACACCCTGCACAAGGCACGTTGCGATGCTCATTGCTATCGTACACCCTGGCAACAGTCTATATTCATGTCTTCTGTCTGCGTCGTTTACATAACAATGCTTGCAAATATATCTACGCTGATGGGCGTGGTGGTCTTGAAATGAGGTGTGTTCAGGTAAATTTCTGGCGTATTGCTATCTTGTCAACTGAAACACAGGTGTTCATTTCTATCTTGGAAGTAAATTCTCAACACAGACACATGTAGCCCAACGCGCATACACCCCCGCTTTGTGCTATTGAAATAGCAATCCACCAAAGTCAGACCACACCTGGCTCTTAAAGGGAATGGCTAGTGACACGTTGATCGGTTTATGGCCCAAAACACACCAGTGACTAATTAAGAGAGACTTTTGATCATTTCCTATTGTTACAAAAGCAAAGACACAATGACACGCCCTAAATCAAGCTGCGTTGTGTGCGCTTGACAGCTCAACCAAAAGATCGCTAAAATATTGCCCTCAGACTATCTGACGCGGTCTGGGTCTTCCAAGAGTTCTGAAATAATAATAATAAATGAAGTAATATTACAGAAGAAAGTAAAGGAAAGTTTGTACTTACCCAGCAAGGGCAGTGTAGTGATGGATAAATCCAGTGAGTTGGGTCTCTCAGGCCTGCGTACTCGGTTCTGACGGAGCAGGGCCTCTCCTTGAGGGACATCTAGTGGCTGGGGTGGGGGCTCCGCCTGGGTCTGAGGCTCTACCTGAGGGGTCACCAGGTCAGGAGCAGGGCATGGGAGGGGTGCAACCTGGGGCTCTGTTACAGATGCAGATTGTGAATCCCCAGCAGGGCCAGCACTCTCGCTGCTCTCTCCTCCTCCTCCTCCACCCCCTCCTGCCTCTCCTTTTCCATCACCCTCCCCTTCTCCAGTATTGTTATTGCTGTTGTTGTTGTTAGCATTGTCTGGCTGTGCCTCTCTCAGCAAAAGAGGTTCCTGCTCATCCGGACTAGTGGTCAGGAGGCCGAAGGTCATGTCTTCAGAGCTTGCGCCGACTATGCCCTGAGATGCAGCGCTGCTACTGGCACCACCTGATAGCACCTGCGTGGATCCTGCAGTTGAACTGTCTGCTGTTGTGGTATTGTAAATGCTTTTATTGTTCGTAACGACGGGAGGTGGATCAGTTGCTGGGGCGATGGCTTTAGTTCTGGCCACACCCCCATCAGACTTCCTTAGATTGCTCTTGCCCAGCTTGCCAAACTTTAGCCTCAGGGATGAAGACGAAGAAGAGGAGGACAACTTCCCTGCTGGCTTTGTGTGCAGGCTCAAGCTGCTGGGCCTCTTAGGGACGTTTTGCTGCTTCGGCATGATGGTCATTGGGCCGTCGCCATGGCGAGCCTGCGAGCCGGTGACTTCCGCTGCCATTTTGATGAGAGGGTAGAAAGGGCTTTGTGGGTTCAGTGTTTCAGGGGAGCAGAACTGCTTCTGAGAGTGTTCCATCAGGCTCTCGTCGGAGCTCTCACGCAGATTTCGCTGTACCTCACTTGGGTCCAGCTTGGGCATCTCTAGGTCCTCCTGGGTGAGATGGGGGCAGGGTGCTCCACTGCTAACCCCTGGTGGCTGCTGGCTGGCTGGATGGGACTCAGACAGAGGTGTAGGGGTACTGCTGTCTGTTCCAGACTGCCGCGTCTGGGCCTGCTGACGCTCGTAGTTGATGCAGTTGCTGTTCTTTTCCACAGCCACACCTCCTGGACCGTTAATCCCTCCTACTGAGGCGGGTTCTGTAGAGGCATTGCTGTGAGGGGGTCTGGCCGCACTCTCTCTGTCTTCAGCCGTAGTTGAAGATGAGAATTCCGGGTAGGTGCCAGCCTTTGGCGTTTGGTGTCCATGTGATAAGTTCCTTATAGTTGCAGAGCATTTAAAAATGAGAACATCTCTACCCACTAATGAACAGCTTTTAAGACATTTATGACAGCACAGATAGGACAAAAAACTGTGACTTGATTAGTCAAAATAGAACCCATTGACCTTTTGTGCAAGGTTTGACTGACTACTAAAGGTAATTGATTTTTGCTTATTGATTACCTGTGATTGTGCAGTGCAGTGCTGCGGTTCAGTGCAGGGCTCATGGATTTGTCGCGTTCCCAGAGGAGAAGCAACTCAGCCAGACGTTCCTCCGCACACTGGGCTGTAAGCCGAGCCTCTGCATCCTGATCCCAGCAGTCCTCCATTGTCTCCTTCAGTGATCGTACGGCCTGAACACATGGAATAGGAATGGCGTATCAGTATAAATGGGTAATGGTATAGGTAATGATAACAGTTAAGGGTGGGAATCTCTAGGCACCTCACAATTCGATTTAATTATGATTCAGAGGTCTGTGATTTGTTGATAACAATTATTGATGCATCAAGATGATTCTCTCACTGTGTGAGTCTACTTCCTACTTTTTAAGCAAAGTATATGTAAAGATCCATACTTAACTTATTTATTTTTAAATTATATATTTATTTTCTTTATCAATAAATGGCAGTGGTGTGGCAAATCATCTGGCAGGCTTTGCAGTGGAGCTACAGTGGAAACACTTAGTAATACATCTTACCCTCCCAAGTAGCCTTTACACAGTAGACAACTTTCAGATTAACTCAGTTACAGTGACGTTAGATTCTGTGGTAAAGTATGTCCGCACATCACGTTACAGCTGTCCTACCCGTTTTCTTCAGTAATTCCTTTAACTTTAGTTTTGGTGTCATTGTAGAGTGAGGGGATCGCTGTGTCAGTAAAATATGGAGACGGGCCGCTGCTGTATTATAGCTCCAAACTAAGAAAAATAGTGTGAAAGCCTTGGTTCCCAAGGCTGAATACAGACATAAATATTTGGAAATAAAAGCTGTCATAGAGTTGTAATTCGCTTGGCCCTTTCCGAGTTGGGTGGAAGCTTTGTAAAATCTTGTTGGCAGCAACAAAAAACGCCTGGTTGTTATTCCTGCCAAACCACAAGCACCCAAGGTGCTTCCAATAGCTTTAAATGCAGAGGATGCTGGTCGGGTTTCTCGCTACATCTCATCTCTCTGATATGATATGCATGCCACAGATTGCCCGGTGCTGCACTTCCACACTTCCGCGGTCCACCTTCTGCGTTCCGCCAACATTACATTATCAATTAACATTTCCAAATTCGATTTTTGACATTTGTGAATGGATTCAGCAGCATCCATGTTTGCATCGAGATGCATCTAGAAATCTAAATCCCACCACTATTATTCGCATTGGGCCTATATTAGCAGAAAATGCTGAGTCCCATTTCAGAGAGAAAAACAGACTAAATGTCTACTAATGAGGAACACCAAATAGAACACACAACAAGACACAAAAGAAAGGACAGACACAAAATGACATAACGGGTCTACTGTGCACTTGTCCAGAGAGTTTATAGTAATAGGGTGTCTATGTACATTTACATTTACGGCATTTAGCAGACGCTCTTATCCAGAGCGACTTACAAAGTGCTTTGCTATGTGTATGTATTTAGTTTTTACCAGACTGTTCTCTTTCCACGCCTCTGGGAATTTGGGCCTCTGTTTGTGACGGGACACTAACGCCTGCATGTCCTCTATTGTTGGGTGATTCCCCACCTCAGACTGGAAGGCCAGCTGGAACGCTGGCACTGATTCACCTGCGACAGAGTCAAAGAGACGTACGACAGAATGGATTAAATGGATAAAGAAGGAGTATAATGACCCATAACTGCATAATTAGTCTCTATTAGTCACAGTTTGGTATCTGAGGGACTCTTCCACTGAAGAAGTCATTTTAGATAAAGTTAAGAATCACAGGCAGTAAGAGAGAGTCACTGCACTTGCTCAAAATATGCATGCATTACTGCTTACATCAATTGATATGTGTGTATGTATGTTTGTGTAAGTGTGGGTGTGTGTGTCCAGAACCTGGAAAGAGGTCAGGGCAGCGCATGAAGCTCTCCCAGTAAAGCAGACCCAGAGCATACACATCCACCTGCTTCAGTGCTGCTTCACAGTCCCGGAGATTCACCGCTCCTTCAAGCACCTCTGGCGCCATGTAACGCACTGTGCCTACCTACAACACAAGGGTACAGGATATTTACTTCACACTCGAAAACCTAGGATCTCCAAAATTACAACTTTACAGGAGAAGGAAGAACCTTTGTAGCTTTCTATTGATGCATTTATCACATAATTGTAACTGTAGCTGAAAGATCTAGTCAGTGGTTGTGGATAAAAAGAGCTGAGGCTGGGTGGGGAGGGGCAGTGTGTGATTGAATGTGCAGATGAAGCGTGGTGGGAGACATAGGCTGTTTTCTGCATATGCTGTTGGTATAGCGTTATTGAGGTTGTGCTTAAAATCCACATGGAACTGGGGACACTGGGCATGCATTAATGGTGCCGGTGGGGCAAGGTATGACCTGGTCACCAGGGAGGCCAGTGTGGCTCTACAGATTCATTTTTGGTCATTCCTTGAGTCAGAACCCTCAATTCAGCATTATTTTATCCAGCAAGCTAAAGTGAACAATCATGGAGAGGTGAATACTGACCTCACTGATGGCTGTGTTGTCCTCTTCTCCATGGCCAGACTGTTTCTTCCCTGTCAGAGTCATGGAGAGGCCGAAATCACTGATTACACAGCAGCCATCTGCCTTCACCAGCACATTTCTACTGTTCAGATCCCTGTGGGAGACTGCAGGCTTATACACATCTGAGAGAGACACACAGAGAAGGAGAAGGAGGGAAAGAAAGAGAGAGAGAATTAAAAAATGCTCACCAAGCCTTTGTCTATTTGTTGAGTATCAGTCTCAGAAATAATGTTTCTACTGTTGTATTCCTTTTCTTTCTTTCTTCTACTTATGTTTACTGTCAACCGAGTGGGTCAGACGTCTTGAATAAACACTCATGAAGCTCAACAAACTATTAAATCAGTCATTTTAATATGAACATTAACTTCTCTATAGCATTATATGTTTAACCTATGCATGGAAGGAACACACATTCACACTAGTGAAATATGGACAGTGGGTTAGGAGGCTTGCTCAATTGCACCTCAGCCATGTTTGAGAGATGAGAAAGCCCTGTTCCTTGACTCCTACAACCCCACTTTTCTAACCTTTAGGCCATGGCCGTCTCCCTGTGTTTAACAACCATGGTACTTCATTTTTTTCTGTGCCTGCAAGTCAATCTCCTGGGGGATCCAGTGTGTAGTAGCCTTTATGTGATTTTACCCCCATGCATTTGTGTGTACACTAGAGCTACTACGGCACGATGATAATATTCATGGTTGTGAAGGTTAATAGGTCACAATCAGCTTTCCTGGGAATATACTGTCTCCTCTGTTAAGTGGGTCTTGCTTTTTGTGGGTATGATGCATCTATCTTGGCACGATTCTATGCTCCAAACCAGCTGACACACACATATTGTAAAATTGAGGATACTGGTCTTATGTGGAACGTCTTCCAGGAGATAAACAAGGTACAACAACAACAATACACCCAGTCCCAGACTTTCTTTTGTGGAGGGGGTGGTCGTGGGGTTCGGGGGTAGTGGGGTTGAATCTTTCTTTGAATAACACCTCCTTAATGAACTGCCAGTAAAGTAACCTCAACTAGGTGAACACACTTGAAGGAGAATGCTGACTTCCAGACAACAGACTCCCATGATGACTAGCACTTCACTGAGTGATGGAGGGGTTGAAGTCAATTATGCTCTCTAGGACCTGGCATCGCCAGGCATGGGTTTCTTCTACCTTTCTGCAACACATGATTACACTACTTCTGCAGCCCTAGATAGTACTTCTGAATGCCTGCATGCTGTTAGAACATGATGTCATTCTTTACACTTACATTTATATTAATGGTATTTGGTTGATGCTCTTATTTGAATCATGTTATACAGGTAGGTGAATGTAGCATTAGAGGTGTTGCTCAAAAGCTGTACAGTACAGGTGTTGCATGGTGCCCTTGCCCGACTGGGGAACTGAAGCCCAGTCTCTCATTGGGGAATTGTTAGCCACTATGATACACCAACCACATCTGTAATGCTTTACATATCTGAATATAAATTCTGACTGAAGTGCCCATTGGTTATTGTTAACTACTCTACTGATGATGGACAAAATTATTGGGACACCACCACAGAGTTTATCCTGAGACTCTGTCTCTACTGTCCACAGAAGCCTTTCTACTAGATTTTGGAGATCTGATTGCATTCAGTAACAAGAGCGTTAGTACTGGAGTATTGGATGGAGCACCAACCATCATTTCAGAGACCACAGTTCCACTGCTCTTTATACCCCTCTAGCCTAGCATTACTAAATGTGGTATTAGGTATGGTGCCTGAACATGAGGGAGAGAAAGGGAGGAAAATTTCCATTTAAGAACACTAGGGTCCACTGCAGTATCATTACCATCAGCAGGGATGCTGAGTATGTGCCTGAGACACTACTGCAGGAAGACTGCACTGAGGAAGTGGAAAAATCAAGAGCCCCCCCATTACGTCCCCCGCACTCCCTCCCTCCCTTCCACCCACTATTCTATCAGAGAACTCAGTGAACCCTAAAGGCTAATAGAAATGCAAAAGAAAAAAACTTGCAGATTTATATTATATAAATATATAAATATTATCTTCTTTATTTTGCCTTAAATCACACACACACACACAGACAGGCATACATGGCTTGGACAGCGCTGAGATTTATGTGTCCTTACACACGGCTGCATCGCATGAAACATTCAAGCTTGTTAGTGAGAAATATGAGACTCCATAGAGACCAGATGTGAATAGCTAACATATATACACAGTTCTTAACAGTGTGTGTGTGTGTGTGTTGTCATATGACTCACCTCCTCTGAGTAGCTCAGTGTGCAGGTAAGCCAGTCCTCTGGTGACAGAGAGAACAAGGCGGCAGCAGCTCGACCAGTCAACAACCCTCGCGCTCAGATACGTGCAGAGAGAACCCTGAGGGAAAGAGTGAGGAGAGAGAAGCATCAGTGACCTGAATAGCTTATATACAGCATATAGCCCTACTGTCACACACCGGCAGTCAAAAGAAATAGCTCAGATGCACTTACACCGTAGCTAGTTTAATCCGTGTGTAACCCGTTTAGACCACTTGACCAACATGAAAGTCAACACTTCAGTTCTTCACTCTCAACTACAGTTTTCGGGGTCCCGGGTGGTCCAGCAGACTAAGCTATTATTAGAGGATCGCTGGTTTGAATCCCAGTCATGCTGCTAGCCATCGGCAGCCGAGGCCCAGAGAGAGCACAATTGGCCTTGCTCTCTCCAAGGTGGGTAGACAACACTCTTCCCCCACATCGCTTCACTGTCCTGACTGTCACTGGTGTCTGCCGGCTAGTGCGTTGGAGCCGGGTATGCAGCGCTTCCCTCGAGGCACGTTGATTTCCCAGCAAGGTTGCATCAGCAGCAGTTTGAAAAATGAGCAGCTGGACTGTGCGTGCGTCAGAGGGGGCGTGTGCTAGTCCACCCTCACTGGTGTCTGGTAAGATTCGGTTGCAATGAATCTGATTATTTATTTAGTTTTATTAACTACTGTTTTCTAACCTGCCAAGTCTGCATACTCATGAGTGTGTTATGATAGCAACCAAAAGAAAAATAAATGTGTAACTTCTTGATATAAGAATGCTATAAGAATACTATGTCAATCTGTGAAGAGACAAATCTTTAAACAGGCAGAACATGTGGGGCTGATAAAAGAAAATAAAAGGGTTATCCAATGGTTGGTGCAGATCATCATAAAAATGCATTGCCCCCCACAACCACAGGCCACTGGGAGGCGACCTGACACCCTTGATTTGACAGTTCTTGATTCAGTTGTTTGGTGTGCACCCAAGTATAAGTGAAGTGTTCATACCTGTCAAAACAAACTGAATTCAAGAAAAAAAGAGTTACTCCAGTCTTTTACCTATGAGCTCCACCTACCTTAGAAGTCCACTAGATTTTATAAGAGCATTTTCACACATATAGTTGGTTTGTACTGGTCCAACTCTGTGTGTTCAGAAATCAAGCGCAGAAATATGCGTCATGAAAAATAACGTGAGAACATTCCCTCTGCTTATTGGTCAGACCTGTACAGAAAGAAGACAGTCCTGTGTTCTGGGCTAGTAAATATATCTGTGCGATTTAGCATGGAGCAACAGCAGAGATGGCATTTGTTCACAGCTGTGGTAACGTTAATTATCTGGGCACTTTACCAGATTAGCACCTGGCTTATAGGAGCCGTTTAGCTCAAACTGTGCAGGGTACACCCGGTCAGATCGAGGTCAGATCACGTTCTCACCACAAACAAACCTCTCCAGAGTTTGTTTGAAACGCGACTGTGACCGGCTCTTCTTAAGGGTCTCAGTGCGTTTGTTTTGGTCCGCATTCGAGTGCGATTACTGTATTCACACCAGCCCAAACGAATCGGATCAAAGTCCAGTGATTTAAATGGACTAAAAGGTTCAGGTGTAAACACGTACAATTCAAAACAGGGTTTAGACACTACTTTAAATGCATATTTCTTTAATCTATGGGTCCTCTAAGAATGCTTTTCCTTCACCTATAAAGTTACCATTTTGGAGCTACAAGGTACTGTTCTGCCCCTCTTTTTCTCCTGCTGGTGGTGTGATGCCTCCCAGCACCTGCTGTTGCCGTGGCGACACGTTCTGAAGTAAGTCCCAGTAAATAGGGACTGACCGAGTGGGGAGCCCGCAAGCATAAATAATTAAGAACTTTGCAGCTGAGTCAATAATCTCCCACTTCCCCCATAATGAATGTGTGTGAGTGTGTATGAGTGTGTAATTAGGTTGGGTGGAGGAGAGGCTGAGCTGAACACGTAGCAACACTGATGCTAACTTTTGTCATATCATGTTGCAACAATAGGAAGAAGGTGTCGGAAAGCTGAGAGCGAAAGACGATGTTGATGATAAATAAAGAAAAGGAGCAGGAAAGAGAGAGAGTAGAGAAGAGGGAGCAGATGAGAGAGAAACATCTGTGAATCGGGAGAACAAGAGAAATCTGAACTAGGCTACACTTCTTCTTCAGGAAGCAGCTCTGTGGAAAGATCAAATATGACACCAGATCCCTCAGATACTCTAAACGCTCCAAATATAACCAGCAACGTTTGAACCTCATGCTGGAAAGGTATTCGGGGAGAAAACAAAAAGCAAAGCAGTGACATGGAAAGAAGTAGCACAAACAAGACACAGTAAAGCAGAAGCTAAAGGAACCACGTTCTTCTTTCTTTCACAGTGGCAAGCAAAAGTTTGGACACCCCAAATCAAAATGTCTGTTACCGTGAATAGCCAAAAAGTATAAAGTTGAAGATTGAAAACTTATTTAATGTTTAAACAGAATTGCTTAAGCTTGTTGTTGCCAGCTCAGGGTCTTTTAGTTCTTGTCTGGGAGATTTTTACCAATTTTTCCTATGCAAAGGGCTTCTAGTGCGCTTCTAGTGCGCTGAGATTATTGGGTCGTCTTGATGCGCTGCTCTTCAAAGATCTTTGGCATTGGCATTTGCATGCCACTCTATAAGTCCACTTTTCATGTTTGTGTAGTTCTACATTTTTTGAAAATGAGGGTATTAAAAAAAGAGTTCATCCTGCCTTTGTTGGAGTAACTGTGTCTACAAAATTTTGGACCATTGCTGTGAGGATTTTGATTGCATTTAACAACTGGAGTGTTAGTGAGGTCAGGATGTTGGAGGATCACCACCCTGACTAATCCAAAAAGTATTGCATGGAGCACCATTGTTTCAGAGAACACAGTTCCACTGCTCCACAGCTCAATGCCCTCCTAGGCCACATCTGTCATTAGGCATAGTGCCAGTTGATTCATGTTTATATGCTCCAGAGAGTCCTATTCTATTTGCAGTACTTCTCTACAGGGACCAGAAAGCAATGGGTCCTTAGTACAGTCATTAGAAAGGGTGTCTGCAAACACTTGGACATATATCCACATATTTATTTATTATTTATAAATATATTTTGTAACATCCACTTTTAGGGTGTGTGTGGTTTTATGGACCAGAACCAGACAATGTACATGGCCAGTTTTCATCTTTTCTCTATTTCTTTCAATTAACCCAGCTATTTTGTCACTGCCTCATTAAGACTGTGATATGATTATGTAAATGACATCTGTTCTGGCTAGCTGACTTAGATTACTGTCCAGAAAATCTCACAGAATTAAAAAGACTTTTGCAAGAAAGAATGGGTGAAAACAAGAACTGAAAGACTCTTAGCTGCTACCAAAAGGAGAGGGGTTACTGACCAAGCAGGCTGCCCATACTTTCTGTGCCCTTTTTCTTTTTTTTTTTATTCCATCTTTAACTGTTTAAAAGTAATCTGACCTAAAACATTAAAGCAATGCGTCCTCTGTAGCTTCATTCTTTTATTATTCACAGTAACTGATATTTTGAGCAAGGGTGCCTTTGTGTGCAATGTAGATGATAAAGTGATGAAAAATGACAAAAGGTGTATTTATATAAGGAAAAGGTGTCCATATAAGAACTGTATGGACTGTATATCAAACTCTTGCTTGGTAAAAAAAAAAAAAAGACAAACCCCATTTGTGATGATTTGGAAGCAACGATATGAAGCATTATCCCCTTAGAATAACAAAATCATGTTGATCCTTCACTGACTTGTAATGGTGAGAATAGAATCTTTGTTGTCCTCACTCCGGGCTCAGCACGATGCTGACTGCACTATGTAATGTTGGTGAAGCACACAGGACAGTGCTTGTGATAATCACGTAACGTAATATTTGTCCTAAAATCCTGTAACACTACTCTACCGCATCAGTTCACATGCTTCTTTCACTTTCAGTCATGATTCTGGATCTTTCAGTGAAAATGATCTGTGTCTTCGAGCATACACAGACAAACAGAAATTGAACATGTTGGTTCTGGAAAACTAAATAATAAAAAATAGCCAAAATTAACACAGACACCCATGGCACACTAAACTAATGGTGGTGCATGTTTGCGTTCGATCAGATGGTGTGTGTTCTGGCCGAGTGCTTACATATGGGTAGAACTCCAAGAGCAGCAGGTACTCAGTCCGACCGTCGGTTCCGAGTCGTTCCTCGCTTTCAAGGAATCGGGCTATGTTGTCGTGGTCCAGAAGGAGGCGGTAGATAGAGCGTTCATTAACAAATGGCTGGCGGTTAGCGCTGGAGAAAACTTTAACCGCCACAGAACGCTCCTCCAGACAGCCACGATACACTGACCCGTAGCGGCCGCGGCCAATCAGCTGCCAGACAAAGAGAAGGAAGGAGATCAGGGAAAGAAAAAGGGAAAGGTGATAACTACTTGTTGGCACATACAAACACAGGCTATGCCTGAAACTATGCTAATTTCCCCATGTAATGATTTGTTTGTAGTGGTATATGTTTTATAAATATACACATTTGATTTCATTGAATATCTTTATTGTGGTGCTATTAATTAATTTCACAAACTAGAAATTATGAGCTGTCCTACCTCAAGCAGCTTCAGGTTGTCCAAGTCCAGTGAAGGGGGAGAGAAGGCTGCCTCCAGCATGTTCAAGTTATGAAGACTCTGTTTACCGTGTCCTGTAAAATACACATACACACACACATATATATATATATATATATATATATATACACAGTGCATAAAAACAGATTAAAATTATATATTGTGGGAGCAATCAAAAGCATTTCTACAGCTACTCACCCCTGAGAACGCGGTATATGAAAAAGAGCAGCACAACCAGGACCGCTACCACTGAGACAATTGCCAGGGCAATAAGGATAGCCTCCTCTCGGTAGAGCTGGCGAGTGTCTGGCCGTGGGTCAAAGAGCAGATTAAGAGAGAAAAAAAACAAGCAATAATTATAAAATTATACAAGCCCTCCAGACAGGACAGCTCTTAGTCTCTGGCATTAAAGTAATACTGCATGGCCATACAGGACTATTAGCAAAGTGTGTGTGATTGTTATTGTGTGTGTGTGAGTGTTCCATGCTGCTGATGATCTCTGACACTGCTCTGGAGGGGTTGGCGAGCCTCAAGGTTGACTAAGCACAAAGCTCGACACGCTCTGAGCCACTTGACTTCACTCCACTCGCTCCTCAATCCCGTTACTTCTAGCGCTATCTTCTCACATTCCCTCCATTCTGCATGCTGATGTGTTCAGCAGCGAGGCTGAGTCAGAGAGCAGGCTGAGAGAGACAGGACAGAAACCTGCTGGTCTGAGGATAGCACACTCCGTACACCTCCTTGATCTTCTCCCTACAGCATGTACAGGTACTGGACAAAATAATGGAAACACTTCCACTATAGTGTACTTCATATATACACCTCCCTGTCCTGTTCGTTTATGTCCTAGCCTGCCTTGCAGCTGAACACGAGTACAGGACCTGGGCAAAATAATGGAAACATGTCCACTGCTTGGTACATTCTCTCTGTAGCCTGTACAGGGCCCGGATAAAGTAACAGAAACTCCTCCACTTATATTTAACCTTCCTTTTAAAGGGCATAGACAAAATAATGGAAACATCATACAATATATGGATGTGATAATAAGGACTCAGTCTGCCCTTTGTTTTCAGAGTAGCTTCAACCCTTCCTGTTATTCATGCTTTAAACTACTCTGGGACGCTGCATTCTTCAAGTAGAAGAAAGACTATACTGAGCAGCAGGGAGCATACAATGAAGTAGTATAGTTCGGTGAAAAATCTGCACAATTTCTAGGCTGGTTTGTGCTGACTGAGAGGCTACAGTAGCACAGATAACCACTCTATACAACTGCGGTGAGCAGAAAAGCATCTCAGAATGCACAAGACCTCCAACCTTGAGGTACATGGGCTACAACAGCAACAGACAAGGCTGCAATGGGCACAGGCTCACCAAAACTGGATAACTGAAGACTCGCACAACATAGCCTGATCTGATAAATCTCGATTTCTACTGAACTACACAAATCGTAGGGTACATCATGAATCCATAGACCCAAACAGCCACAAGACCAGACTGGTGGAGGTGGTGGAATGATGTGGGAAATGCTTTATTGACACACTTTGGGCCTGTTCATTCCAATCAATCATTGCTTGAATGCCACAGCCTATTTGAGTATTGTTGCTGACCATGTGTATCCCTTCATGGCCACTATTGACCCATCTTCTAATGGCTAATTTTCAGCATGATAATATACCAGGTCACAAAGTAAAAGGTGTCTGAAATGGGTTTTATGAATTTTCAGTGGCCTTCCCAGTCACTGAACCTGAATCCAAAATGTTTGGGATGTGGTAGAATTGGAGATTCGCAGCATGAAAGTGCTTCTGAAAATCTGCAGGAACTGTGTGACAAAATCATGTCAATATGGCCCAGAATCTCAAAGTGTCTCAAGAGAGTTTCCAACATCTAGTGGAATCCATGCCATAAGGAACTGAGGCTGTTGTGAGAGAAATGGGAGGCTCTAACCAGTATTAGTAAAGTGTTCCAAGTGCTTGAAAGTGACAACTATCATTGAATTTAGGCTGGTCATTATTTAGCAGAAAGTCTCTGCATAGGCCTCTAGGATCATATTAATAAGCCTTGGGGACCCATGACCTGGTTCAATGGTTGTCTTTTCCTGGTCCACTGGATAGGAACTCCCCACAAGACCTGCTAAGCATCTAACCCAGCCGGTCCATTTTGACCTTTGTCAAAGTGTCTCAGATCCTTATGCTCATTTTTCCTGCTTCTAACACATCACTTTCACAAACTGACTGTTCACTTACTACCTACAATATTCCATCCCATTCACAGGTGCCATTGTAACCAGATAATCAATGTTCTTCACTTCTCCAGGCAGCGGTTTTAATGATATGAAAGTCTGAGCAAAAGGTCATCCATACACCACCCCCACGTGCACATACACACACTTACAGACTGGCTGAGCGGTAGTGGGTCTAGGTGGTGGGAAGTCCTCAGTGAAGTTGAGGTTGCACAGGTCTCTGCTACAGCAACAGAAGCGGTAGCTGCCATTTTGGATTTGGGAAGGTGGGTTTGTCACTTGGCAATGGTCGTCATGGCACTCTTGGTCATCCCTATAGGCCCAGCAACCTACCATACAAAGAAGAAGGAAAAGAGATAGTATGTTTGTAAGTGTGTGTAAGTACCGTTACACCTCAACTATGAGCAGCAAACAAATATTTTTTACATTTCTGCTGTTGCTTTTAACAATGCATTAAATTTCATTTTCAGAAACTTAGTGACAATTTTTGTTATAATGTGTTCTGAGTTTCCTGGAATGTCCTATAAAGACCTCACATCAATAATTGTGTGGAGGGAGCACTCAGAGGATAGCACACACACCACAGCGGTCCTGTAACTAAGTGGACACCTGACCGCATCAGGACTCCTCAGATAGAGTCACCTTCAACGCCCAACACGTCCCCCTGGGGATGCGGCTGAACACATCTCCCTTGGACTCCCCTTGGATTCGCCCTATATGAGGAGGTCACACATCTGCTTTGCAGTTGAGACCTCACCTGACGCCAGTGGGGGTGACTAGTATTTAGTTTGTCAGGGAATGATGGTTCACACTGGTTTAGCCAATAAAGTTTTAACATCACTGCTGTGCGTACCTTGTTTGACCAGTCGGATTCCATTCTGTGACTTTTCCCACAGTCCGTAGCAGCGGCCGCCCTGGCTGCAGCGGATGGTGGAGTTCTCCAGAAACACACGGCCTTCTCCTCCTCCGCCGAGGCGCTCAGCCAGAGCCTGGTGCTGCTCTGCATATGCACACTCCCTCTCCTCAGTCTGAGCAGCTGGGCAGAGAAAGAGGGAGAGAGAGTAAGAGAGAGAGAGAGATAGAGAGAAAATGATTATG
The DNA here is from genome assembly GCF_030463535.1 of Salminus brasiliensis. Classification (NCBI taxonomy): domain Eukaryota; kingdom Metazoa; phylum Chordata; class Actinopteri; order Characiformes; family Bryconidae; genus Salminus; species Salminus brasiliensis. The sequence goes on from NC_132884.1 coordinate 7,994,754, forward strand.
ATACCCTTATAAGGTACTATTGGTATTTAAATGTAAAACTACAACTAAGGCTTATAACAACAGGCTGTAGCTGCTGCCAACCAGAGGACCATTGAGCGAGCAATGTCAAAGACTCCACCCAACTCAGAAAGGCTGAAGCAATCGAGCCCAGTCAGATTTCTCTGATTTCTATCTGTGTCCAAACTGCTGCACTTCCACACGTTCGAGTTCAGTCTTTTGTGTTTCTTCAACATTACGTTATTTACAAAATTCATTTTTGACATTTGTCAAATTGACAGAATTCTCAAAATTGTCCACATCCACATCAGGATGGAAAAAAAAGTTATTTCAGTATATATTTTGGTTAAATCTAATCCATCCTAATCTGATTCTGATACTTTATAATATAATTACCAGTATCAAATATTATTGTGCATCTCTTACAGAAGGAAATAACTAAAGAGACGAACCAAGTATCGAACTAGATGTACTTACCAGAAATAAGAAGTACATAATGTCAAACTTCTAACTACATTCATATGAACAAGAACACACTCAGAAAACATATTTACATCACATCATGAATAGCCACTTTAAATGATAGACTTGTATGCATACATTCCACTATTATTATTACCCTCGCTCTCAGCCAAGCTCTCTCAAGGCCGAGTAGTTTCACGGCCTCTGGGTTACAGCACCAGAGAATGTAAGCACTGATAATGCCTCTGCCTTACAGCTAATAAGCTGCTCTTTCATCAGCACAACCACAGCGGCACTAACCCTGAGAGCTAACTCACACACACACACACCCTCACTCACTTTATATCACACCGATTTGATATGAGGAGGAGAAGCCTGTAACAAATCCAGCCTGAAAAACAGCACAGAACTACCCACTGCAGTAGGGTTGAGGGATCATGCTTTAACGGCAACACTACTTCTAGGCTTGGACGCTATAACGCTAATACTGTATACTATGGAATAAAACAAATGTTGGCGGTATTTCGAAATTACGACATGTCTGATGTGTCTTAAGGTTACTAGTGTAACCCCTGTTCTCTAATAGCATGAGTGAGGTGTCTCACTATGGGATACGCCCCTTCGGTGCTCATAGGCTGGCTGACAGATGTGATGCTTGTGATCCCGCCCCCCGGTGACACAACATCATCTGCTCATTCAAAACAGGCATATCTCTTCCTCGCTTCACGCTGCAAGGAGGGTGGTCTGATGAGACACCTCACTCATGCTATCAGAGAACCGGGGTGACACTTGTGACTTTAAGTTCTCTTTTAAGCATTCGTTTTGGTGTCTCACTATGGGATGTCCTTACTCCCGTATTGCCAGACAAACCTGCCCCGACCAGATTTTATTGGCCTGGCGTAGTGAAATAGAGCTCCTGAGGTATATGCGGAAGGGGCGTATCCCATAGTGAAACACTGAAACGAATGCTTGAAAGAGAACACACATACCATACAACGTATGACTGCACATGACTCCACATTACACACAGCGCACTGCCAGCCAAATGAGTGTTCGTCCATAGGAGGTGGGCCGGTGGCATACTCTAATAGTTGCTGACACATCAAACTAACAAGCAGTTAGCCAGTGGGGGCTCTGATACAAGCTGACATATCGGAATAATGAATAGCCTATCTGATGCTCCAAACAATCGGCCAGTAAATGCTGATGGCTGGAGGAGGCTGCACGCATGTGTGCATGTATGTGTGTGTGAGAATTCCTGCGTGAGAGCGCTTTTGACAGGATGAGTAGAGGATGAGTCATCTGATTTGGCACTGTCACGCTCCAACATGGAGAAAAAGAAGAGAGATGATGGAAAGAGTGAAGGCTCGCATCACTCCCATCACAAAGAACATGTCTAAGGGTGTGATCAGACTTGGCAGGTTGGGTTCGATAAACATAAATCAAACTGCTTCTAAAGACACTCTGGTGTAGCTCATTACACAGACCAAAGATGTATAAACAGACTCCCCTGCTGAAAAAAGCCTGGCCAGCTCAAGCAGCTGGTTAACCAGCTTAGCTCTTGAGCAGCTCAGGGTATTGTTTGAGTTTGATGGTTTCACTGGCCTACCAGCATGACCAACCTGACAAAGACAAACGGCCAAAAACAACCAGAACCACCATTAGTGGTTAGGGTTAGGGTTAGATAGAAGGGGTAGATAGAATTTGACTTCAGTCCTTAAAACATCTGTGCAGGGACCACACGCACACACACAAGTGAGCAAAAAACACACAAGGTGAGCAGTGTCACCAAGCCTCACCAAGCTGGTTTGACCAACATATGACCAGCAAGACCAAGCTCCCGACATGAGTAGCTTCTCCCCAAAAACTAGTTTGTATTAGCATTTAGTATGCAATTGGGACACACCCTAGACAACTGGGTCAGAACGTCTCCAAAACATCATGCAGGTCTTGTGGGGTGTTTCTGGTATGAAGTGGTTGATAAGAAATATGGGCACCTAAAACTCACTGATGCTCACGGAGGCCCCACCTTAAAATTTACAAAACATGAAGGATCTTCTGCTAGCATCTTGAGACCACATACCACAGGATGCCTTCAGAGGTCTTGCAGAGTCCATGACTTGAATTGTCAGATCTGTTGTGGGGGCACAAGGGGGAACTACACAATATTAGACAGATGGTGCAACGTTATGTCATAGCTGATCGGTGTAATTATCACAATGATGTTGCAGAGGTCTCAAAAACTCAAATATGATACACTTGGCTTTAAGCGGTTCGTTGTAGTAATGACTTTGGCTCTTGGGTTGCCTACGAAAAAGCTTGTCTGCAGTTGCAGCCTGCTTCCTCGGTGCTACTGGCATTACACAGCTGGCCTTGAATGTGCAGGTTTTACGCACATTCCTCTGGAAAAGAACAAAAAAAACGAATAGCATGTGCAAGTATAAGAACACAATATCAGCTCCAAACTCCAGGATGAGGCATCTCATCAAAGGAGAGCTAATGTAAATCGAAACTACAGCCAGTCCATTTAAATGAGATCTACTGCTGAAATAAATCATTAATGTCGTTCCTCTAGTCAAAAAGCTACAGAGTGGGGGAACATGCAGCCGACCTAAATTTACAGTCAGGGAGTCAGAGCCTCTAGCCAACAAAGCCTCCTCTTCCTTTAATCTGTCCATCCATCCATACTTTCACCCATCTGCTCTACTCATGCAAGCAGCAGCACTTCAGAACATGAGGAAAATATGCAGTGTGTGTGTGTGTGTGTGTGTGTGTGTGTGTGTCAGAGACAGTGAGAGATTTTTGGATTCATCTCCTGTAAAATCAAGATCAAGGCTTCATGACTCAAAGTCTGTTGAAGTTTCTATGGCAACACAACACATACAAAGTCCTGTGCGATATAGTCAGGGTTTCTGCAGTCCTTTACAGGCAAACACACGGGCACACAAATGCACACAGTCTGTATGAAGTAACAGAATGTATAAAGTAGGGATATGCTGGACGTCGGATAAATGTTTAAGTGACTTTAAGACTAGAGCAACTTGGACCAGACCCTATTTCTCGTTGTCAGACGACTGCGTCAGAGCATCTCTGAAACAGCAGAGCGTCTAGGATGCTCCTGGTCAGCAGTTGGGCTGTGTGTTGGCAAAAGCCTGGCGATATCCAACTATCACAATACAGGGGTTAAGATTTAATATACTCTGATACTGCAAGCATATGCATTAAATCTAAGGATGTCCCGATCAGGTGTTTTTTGCACTTGGAGTCTCTTAATGCTGAGTAATATCCGATATTGATTCTAACACACCCGATCAACAGTCCCACAGTTTAGATAGGATGAGCTGCTGATTAGTACACTCTAAATAAATCCCTTTCTTTTTAGCAGCAGTTTCTATACTGATACATTCTGGACTGGTTGATTTAGTTTAGTCGAGAATTTTCTCAAAATAACGTGTTTAATATCTTATAATCCAGTCCGACTCTCCTCCCTGACCAATCAGCTCCCAGCTCCTTGACAACACTGCAGTCAAGTCACTTTGTGTGTGTACACAGTGGTACACACTTTGGACTGGTATCTGTTGTTGTTGGTCTACTAATGTGAAATTAGTTACAGCGGGTGTTGTTAATGTGCTGTAATTTGGGTTTCTGTACTGTGTGTGTATTAGCATTAGCATAAGCCTCCTCCCGGTTCTGAATGCAATCTTCAGTGCTGGTTTATAAACAAAGAAAGGTGTGCGGTTCTCCCGCTGGTAAAACAGAGCGCTTCAGTGATAGTGTTATAAATGTTCAGATATTATGGTCTGTGTTAATGTTCCACTATAAAATAGACTCTAAACTCTTTTATTTACCTTATAAGAACGTCCTGGGAATAATGTCCATTAGCCAGCCAATATGCTCATATGGGGCTCAAATGGGTGGTACGTGGGCTAAGTGGGTTCCAGTTAGGCATGGGCTCTTAGTTGGGCTTCCCACCCTATCCTGAAATGGGTCCCATCTAGGTCTTATGCACAGTGTACAACCCAGATGGTGGCCCATGTTGTTTTACCCTACCTGGTCCAATAACTGACCATGGTGGGATCCTAGTGGGCATCCCTATGTGGGGCCAACATGGAACCAATGGATCAAACTTTCTGGTTCCCACTTAGGTCTACCCATACGGGTCCCACATGAGCATGTTATCTGGGTAATGGTGCCTTGAGGACACCAGATGGCGCTCCGGACACTGTGTGAGTCTGAACTGGATTGGGATTAAAATAGCTGATACCTGATCCATTCGAATTTGCCTCTGTTGGATCAGATTGGGACATCTCTAATTAAATGAAATCAGGGACAGAAACAGTGGGATATGAAGACAGAGGTCAACAACTGCTATACCACTAATCAAGATAAGACTGCTCATATTATTATTGCTATAATCCTGCAGATGATCATTATTTTGCCTATGTTAGCATTGTCGTTCAATCTGACACATCTGCACAGTCACTGTTTCAGAAGACAAATGCAAGCCTTCAGCAGAAGCAGGCCGGAGAAAAGCAACCACACACACACAGGCACACACACTCTTTCTGCATAAAGTAACTGTTTCAGAAGACCACCACAACCGAGCCAGTGGGGAGAAAAATAGCAGCTTCTCTCTCTCTTTCTGTTTCTCTCTCACACATGTACACCCCCCCCCCCTCCACACACACACAGCGTGCAGTGGAGAGACATTCTGAGTTTTTCAGGTCAGGCGCCTTTCATCTGTTTTGACTAACTCAAAATTATCTAAGGCGAATCAGACTGAATGTCAGGGCTTTACCAAAGGCTTCCTTCCCCCTGCTGCTCACCACTGCTGTGCTGGACGCTGGCCAGAGGGACAGCACAGGGCCCTGAGCGAGCGGCAAGAGGCCTTTCGCTGTTCTGTTTACTGTGCAGATCTTCATCTTACTATTTCTGTCCCATCGCCACTCCCTCCGCCTTTCTGCCAATTTTTATGACTTGTCTCGAGTGCTCTTGCCCCCTCGTTGTCTCTCTCTCTCTTGCTCTGACGCTCACCATGCTCTCACGCACACACATTCTCATTTCTTCCTGTCCATGCGAGAGGTCACCGTGCATTCCCTCCGACATGGAGCTGACATCATTTGCATCTGGAACAATGCTTGGCCTTCCTGCACCTCCTCCTGGAAGTGTAAGTGGTTTCTGGAGCTGTGCAGCTGTGGACACAAGGCTTATAATGGTGGACTGGGCTGAGTCGATGAAACACACACACAACCACACACACATACAGTGAGCAGGGAAGAGGGGGGTGAAAGATAACGTAGGCCTTATCTTATCTCAGTGTTGTACAGTAGACCCATTTCACCTCTGGGGCTGATGCCAGAAACCAGAGACCACAGACCACACACACACTCTCACAGACGCATACATACTTAATAGAGTACTAAGTGGGCAATCACCCTCTATCCCTCTATCCATCATAGGCCTACATTATTGTACAAACCCATCATTATATACAAACAGAAAGTTGTTTGACCTAATGGAACAGACAATATCAAGAGCCCAACCCACCATACTGCAGGCAATTGACAGGAAATCAACAGCCCAGCTGACCATACTGCTGGTAACCTAGCAGCTTGAAAGGCCAAATCTTCTTACTGTAGGTAACCAACATCCCAACTGACCATACAACAGGTAATCAGCAGGTTAATCCGACAGGCAAACAACAGTCCAATTCATTTTACTACATGCAACTGATATCAACAGCCAACCAACATCCCAACTCACCATACTGCAGGTCATCGGCAAGTAATCTGACAGTTAACTGACAGCCCAACTCACCAACCTACAGGTAATCAACAGGTAATCTGACAGATAATCTGACAGATAATCAACAGCCCAACTCATCATTCCATGGGTAATCAACATCCCTACTGACCATACTGCAAGTACTCGGCAGGTAATCTGACAGTCAATCAACAGCCCAACTTTCATATCTTAGGTATTCATTTAGACAACTGACCATACGGCAGGTCATCAATAAGTAATCCAACAGCCAGTCAATTGCCCAATTGATAAAATTTTAGGTGACTGCCAGAATAACTGACCATACTGCAGGTAATCGACAAGTACTCTGAAAGTCAATCAACAGTCCAAGTTATCATATCTTAGGTATTCATTAAGACAACTGACCATACTGCAGGTCATCGATAGGTAATCCAACAGGCCAAATGATTATTCTGTGTGTGCCACAACCGAGGTGAAATAACAAGCATTGTGGAATGTTTCCGGAGTACCACATTCAGTTTTGAATGTGAAACACAGTTCCTCATTCTCTCGCGGCTGCAGAAACAAATTGAAGCCAGTGTTGAAATCCTGGCTCTGTGTTTTACTGTATCTGACTCCAACCCATATATTTGTAGAATATGTAAAAGTGGAGGAAGCAGAGTAAAGACTTACTAACTGGATCCTCCTCTCAAGAAGACATCACTGAGCCCAGCACAGTATCAGCAGGGAGAAGCAAACCCCTCTAATGACATATTGAGCTACACAGTGCAATTCTGCATGTACGTGAATTCGACCGCGTTTTAAATGTGTTTGATTCCAAAAAGTAAGCTCAATGAAGGCAGTCTGAGACACGCTTGGTCTGGGAGAAGGGGGTGGGTCTACTAAATAAGTAGAATAGAGTCTGGCTCCGCCTGTGGTCTCTACTGTGCAAGCTCTGCTTGCAAACTTGACAACATGGTGGACAAGTTTGGCTTCATTACTATAGAACGGAAGGGAATGTAACCACAGCGTCCATGTTTTCTACAGTCATTGGTTGAGACCAAGAAGTTAAATGGGGATTAGGCCCTAACTTTAAGGCCACTGGTCACAGTAAGATGTTAATGTTTCTACAGAAAGGTAACAACTTTTTTTGGACATTATATTGTCCCAGAAATCATGGCAGATATGGTAAAAATACTATATCACGATATTTAGAACTAATATTCAGATACTCTCGTGTACTAAATACAGTGATTTCTATTCAACATATGCTACTCTTCATGTAATTAAACCAGTCAAATTACACGGTCTGTAATGAAACCTGCAGCTGATAAGTGTCCTCGATATGCTCAGAAAAGCATATTTTTATTGCGCTAACAAAATTTATTACAATACAGTAAAATATCTTCAAATTGCCCAGCTCTAATTACTGTCATTTTAAGAGTAATGTTACACCACTGGTAAATTCATTATATAATACCATAATAATGTAATTACACCCCTTTAAAGAGCAATGAGCTTTCAGTTATTAGAAAGAACATTCAAATATATATTATAAACAAACAAAAGCAATGAAAGTCAACATTATTGGCTGTTTCACGATTATGAGCTCTTCTTGCTAAATAAACATAATCCTTGGCAATATCGAGTGTCGCAAAAATGTCTGAGGTCATATGTCCAAATACGGTACGATAAGTCAATAATAAATTAATGTGACAGGCACGTTACACTAGTATGTGGGAGGTGCTCTAGAAAATAAAACATGCTGTGATCCAGATACAATTACTATATTTGATGTAAATGATCTAGCTCTATGGGTCTGTATGGTCTAATGTTGATCTTCTACACGTGAGATTACACATATAGTCTAAGACTGTGGCGGTTAAAACTATATATTAGTTGATTTCTTTCATATAGCTTTCATTTGTGTGATGTGTTTGACATGCAAGAGCACAATGACCCAACGGACACTTCACGCAGCATTACATGGTTTATTTATCAATTCAGTTCTTTTTATTTGTATCATTTCTTGTGCAATTTGGTCCGATCAGTTATCTGATGCAACTAGACAAGTGGTGATCACAACATCATTATCTTGGACACTGTGTATTAGTCAAACAAGCTGCAATTCCACCAAAGATCACTAACCCTGCTCCTGAGGACCAACCTCCCTGCACATTTTTACCTTCAACCCTAATCAACCCCACCTAATCCAGCTAATTACCGCCTTCAGAAGAGCTTGATTAGCTGAGTGCTGAATTTGGGCTGAAGGTGAACCCTTCCGGGAGGACGGTTGAGGACCACTATTCTACGCTGATCACTTGTCTCATTTATGATCTTCAAATACTGTACATATACCATCTGGACAAAAGTATTGGGACACCTGCTCATTCATGGTTTCTTCAGATATCAAGATGATTAAAAACAAGTTTATTCTGCTTTTGTTGGAGAAACTGTTTCTACTGCCCAGGGAAGAAGGGTGTGAGGATCTGATTGCATTCTGCACCAAGAATGTTAGTGAGGTCAGGATGTCAGACGATGACCACCTCACCTCATCATCCTCATCTCCCTGACTCATGTTTATATTGGTAATATGTCTCTACAGGCACTGCCATCTGTGTGTGGATTAGCACATCTGTCTCAGCAATGGGTGCAACTTACAGTAACTGAATCAATTCATCAGAAGGGTGTCGACAAACATCTGGATATATAGTGTCTGTAGCATTGCTATAAGGACAATATCATGATCATATAATAATTACCTAACCTTTTATTGTGGTTTATCATAGTACATTTGTCTGTGAAATTGGGAGGCCCATGGAGTAGTACAGTAGTACGGGCCAGAGTTACAGAAAAGTGCTGTACACTTACCAGCAACTGGACTGAGAAGAACCATGGCAAATAGCCCAATATCGAAGACAGTGATCCGGCCCTCCATTGCCATGTTTCTGCCTCCTTCTCCTCTTCAGAGACCCAAATCTCAGGCTTGCGGTTGTTCAGTACACCTCAGTGAGTCACTTGTCAAAAATACGAGAGGCACGTTTCTGAAGCCGTCTTACAGGAAAGCCCATGTCCAGCAAGGATAGCGGCCAGCTACAGAAAAGCAGAGTTTTTAAACAGACAGTCCGGCGAGAACAGACAACTACGTTGAAGGCCTCGCCGCCGGAGTCCCCACAGGAATGACAGACAGACAGACAGACAGACGACTGAAATCAGCTAAAATAACCCTTATCTGTTTCCTCTCACTGCCGAGATGTGTGCTAATAAGTTAACCGAGCCCAACAAATTATAAAACCCAACTTTGGCGTTCGCTTTACCCTCTCAACGCCGGCCCTCTTCATAAAGTAGCACACATTAGAGTTTCCCAGAGAAGATGTGGCCCTGCCCGAGACGACGTCCAGCATGCCCTCCGTCGCCAAAGGCCGTTTCGAAGAGGAACCCTGGGCTGCTCGAACCTGAGGCTGCCGCACACATTCAAACAACAGCCTGAGTGTCTATCGCTCACATGCTAGTCATCATACTGACCGCACACCACAGATTCTGTTCTTCGCCTATGGAGATTTCAGCGTTTTCTCGCCAGGTTGGCCGGAGAAACCGCATGGTTTGCGTGTCATTCCTCCCTCGGCAGTGAGCGAACAACAGGAACAGCGATGGAAGTGGAGCTCCGGGCTGGAAACGCCTCGCCTTCCGTCCGTCCGTCTCCCCCAGCTCCGCTCCCCTCACTGGAGATGCTGATCCAGACGAGCGATGTCCGACTCGTGATTGAATCGTCCTGTCGAATCGGTTCTTTCCAATAAATCGCTCGAAACGTCTCACGATTCTGCAGAGCCCTCAAAGCCG